>NW_006921767.1:4576778-4604278 GCF_000298275.1 Orycteropus afer afer | reverse complement strand
TGTGTATGTGTATGTGTTTATATGTATATGTATATGAGTGTATACACACATACACATATGTATATATACATAGATATATAATATCTACGTATATATGCGTGTGTGTGTGTGTATATATATATATCTATACATGCACACACACACATATACACATATACACATATATATACATACGTCTTTATCTGATTTGGCCTTCAGAAATATTTTTGTAAAAATTCACACTAGTTGCTAACATTTAAGCCAGAACATTTCACAAAGCAATCTGACTGCACCTGTATGGCAAACAATGTAACATGATAATCCTAGGCCTACATTTCCATGTGTCCACCATTGCCAGCAGCTGGAAAGCAGCTGCCCCTTTGCCTGTAGTGACAGCTCTTCTCTTACATGGTCCCCATTGCCTACTCATTCACCTCACCTGCTTGGCCCAGGTGGGCAGATCTGATATCTCTGGCTGATGGAGTCTGTTTTAAACTTACTGGTGCCCAGATGGTACTGGTTGTTAAATATTTTGAATAAGGCACCTGCCTGGTGCTGTTGGAGTTGCCAACCTCCTCTACAGAGAAGCAGCTGTCAGCTTCTTGCTAAAAAACAAATTTAAATTCTGACCCAAGAATCGCTCTGTAACACCGATTAATCTGTTAGGTTGTCAGGATTCTGTACTATTTTGTTTATGTGTAACAGAGCTTCTAGATTGAGTCTAAGAGGAATTCAGAAAGCCTGGCCATGTCTGTGCTGATGGAGTGAGAGCTTTGGGAGGCCAATTTGTATGAGGGATGAAGTAAGTGTATATAGAGCCTGACCATGTTAGAGAGAGCTCTGTTGTTGGATCACGGCATGATGTGTGACGTTATGATTTCTTTCTGTGAGCTTCTGTCCATGTCCTTAGAGAAAAAAACAGCACATAAAAAGGGAAGAGTTGTTTATCTACAAATTCTTGGGTATCAGATTTGAATATAGAGGGTATAAAGAGACAGTCTCCTACTGTTTCCCCACAGGCCATTTTTTGGCAAAATTTCCTTTTTTTAAAAAAAAAAAGAAAATAATTTATTTTTTCTGATTTGGGTAAAAATTTACAAATCAAATTCGTTTTCCATTAATGTTGCCAGGTTCCTATTCATGTTCCTACAATTCAGACACATTTTGTCTTGTGACATTCATCGCAACCCCCACAACATAACAGCACTCTTCTTCTTCTTTCTCAGAGTTTGCCATTTCCTTTCATCCTTCTTTCCTATTCTTCTTGCCTTATTAGCTTTACCTGTGGGCAAATGCTGCCCTTTTGATCTCATCTGGTTGATTGTTCTAATGAGAGCATTCCTCCCTGGTGTTATTGGTCACATTAAAGGCCTATTGTTTGGCTGAAAGTTGAGCCACAAGAATGAGTTCAGTTCCCAGCTTGAAGGTTGTCTAAGGAACATGGTCTCGTCTCAGAGGTTCCATAGTCTCTGTCAGACCAGTAAGCCTTTTTTTTTTTTTATTTTTTTAATTATTTTGAGTTTTGTTTCACACTTTTCTCCCACTCTATCTGGGACCTTTTGAGATCTCTTTCAGAGTGGTCAGCAGTTGTAGCTAGGCACCATCTAGTTCTTCTGGTCTTGGGATCATGGAATCTGGAGTTCACATGGTCCATTAGTCCTTTGAATTAATTGATTCCATGTATCTTTGATTTCTTTTCACCTGTTTTTGCTATAAATGGGAGATACATATAGTGGCACCTTAGATGGCCTTTCACAGTTTTAAGACCCCAGTTGCTACCTACAGGCCATTTTGACACCTTGAGCACATCTATATTTTATGGTAGGGCCCATTAGATGCTTTAGTTCCTTGTGGGAGAAGTCATGTGGGCCCCTGTTGGTGGTTTGGATGTGCTAGTTAAACACCCTTACGTACTTCTAGGTCTTTAATCTGTTGGGAACAGATATAAAGAGCCAAACTGACTCAAAATTAAACATGGATAATACAGTCGGGCAATTATGGTGTCTTAATTGTCTTAAAATACTTCTGTGTATATACCTATGTGGGGAGACAGGACCCACCCCCAGAGGCAAGAAAGGGAGGGAATGTTGGAGACAACAAAGTGGCAGAATCCAGGTAGGAATTAGGTAAGGGGAGGGCAGAGAGGTTTCCAACAGCTAAGGGAGATTAACTTGTCTGTCAGTTTGTCCTACTGTGGTGGCTTGTGCATTGCTGTGAGGCTAGAGGCTGTGCCACTGGTGTTTCAAAGCCTAGGAGGGTTGCACATGGTACACAGGTTTCAATGCAGCTTACAGACTGAGACAGACTAGGAAGAAGGAAGAGGCCATCCACTTCTCAAAGAATTGGCTAGGGAAAACCTTATAAATAGCAGAGAAACATTGTCTGATACATTACTGGGTAACTTTATAAATAGCCTGGAAACAATGTCTGATATAGTACGGGAATGAGCCCCTTAGGTTGGAAGGCACTCAACATACCACTGGGAAAGAGTGGCTTCATCAGAGTAGAACCAGTATTAATAATATGGATAAAGTAAAACTTTTGGGGCCTCCATTTGCTGATGTGGCATGAGTCAAATTGAGGAGAAACAGCCATTACTAATCAGAACATGGTATGTATGAAGTATGAATCTAGGAATATTGTAAGTTGTCAAAAATGAAAAGGAATGCATAAAGATTGATATCCTAGGCATTAGTGAGATGAAATGGACTGGTTTTGGCCAATTTGAATCAGACAACTGTATGATCTACTATGCTAGGAATGACAATTTGAAGAGGAATGGTGTGGCATTCATTATTACAAAGGATGTTTCAAGATCTGTCCTGAAGTACAATGTTGTCAGTGATAGGATAATATCCATACATCTACAAGGAAGACCAGTTAGTACTACTATTATTCAAATTTACGCACCAACCACCAAAGCCAAAGATGAGGAATTTGAAGATTTTTATCAACTTCTGAAGTCTGAAATTGACCAAACATGCAATCAAAATGTGTTAATTATCACTGGTGACTGGAAGGCAAAAGTTGGAAATGAAGAATCACCAGTAGTTGGAAAATTTGGCCTTGGTGACAGAAATAACCCTGCACATCGCATGATAGAATTTTGCAAGACCAATGACTTGTTAATTGCAAATACCTTTTTTTAATAACACAAATGGTGGACTTTGCGAGATGGAGTACATAGGAATCATATTGACTACATCTGTGGCAAGAGGTGATGGAAAAGCTCAGTATTTTAAACCAAAACAAGGCCAGGAGCTGATTGTGGAACAGACCATCAACTGCTCATATGCACGTTCAAGTTGAAGTTGAAGACAATTAAAACAAGTCCACAAGATCAAAAATATGACCTTCAATATATCCCTCCTGAATTTAGAGACTATCTAAAGAATAGATTTGATGCATTGAACACCAGTGATCAAAACCAGAAGAATTGTGGGATGACATCAAGAACATCATCCATGAAGAAAGCAAGAGGTCATTAAAAATATGAGAAGGAAAGTAAAGACCAAAGTGGATGTCAGAAAAGACTCTGAAACTTGCCCTTGAGCAAAGAGTAGCTAAAGCAAATGGAAGAAATGACAAGATGAAAGAGCTAACAGAAGATTTCAAAGAGCAGCTCAAGCAGACAAAGCCAACTACTATAATGAAATGTGCAAAGACCTGGAGTTAGAAAATCAAAGGGAAGAACATGCTTGGCATTTCTCAAGCTGAAAGTACTGAGGAAAAATTTTAAGCCTTGAATTGCAATATTGAAAGATTCTATGGGCAAAATAGTGAATGATGCAGGAAGCATCAAAAGAAGATGGAAGGAATATACACAGTCACTGTACTAAAAAGGACTGGTCAATCTTCATCCATTTCAGGAGGTGGCATATGATCAAGAACCAATGTTATTGAAGGAAGAAGTCAAAGCTGCACTGAACGAACTGGCAAAGAACAAGGCTCCAAGAATTGACGGAATACCCATCGAGATGTTTCAACAAATGGATGCCCCACTGCAGGCACTCACTCAGCTATGCCAAGATATTTGGAAGACTGCTACCTGGCCAACTGATTAGGCCGACTGTGCGTATTTGTATCCATTCCAAAGAAAAGTGATCCTACAGAAAGTGGAAATTATTGCACATTATCATTAATATCACATGCAAGTAAAATTTTACTGAAGGTAATTCAAAAATGGTTGCAGCAGTATATTGACAAAGAACTTCCAGAAATGCAAGCTGGATTCAGAAGATGATGTGGAACGAGGGATATCATTGCTGATGTCAGATGGATCTTGGCTCAAAGCTAAGAATACCAGAAAGATGTTTACTTGTGTTTTATTGACTATGCAAAAGCACTTGATTGTATGTATCATAACAAATTATGGACAACATTGAGAAGAATAGGAATTCCGGAACACTTGATTGTACTCATGAGGAACCTGTACATAGACCAGATGGCTGTCATTTGAACAGAACAAGGGTACACTGCATGGTTTAAAATCAAGAAAGGAGTGCGTCAGGGTTGTATCCTTTCACCATACTTATTCCATTTGTGTGCTGAGCAAATAATCTGAGAAGCTGGACTATATGAAGAAGAACACTGCATCAGGATTGGAGGAAGAATCATTAACAACCTATGATACGCTGATGACACAACTTTGCTTGCTGAGGATGACTTGAAGCACTTACTGGTGAAGACTGAAAAATATAGTCTGCAGTATGGATTACATCTCAATATAAAGAAAACAAAAGTCCACACAGCTGGACCTATAAGCAGCAGCAGGATAAATGGAGGAAAGATTGAAGTTGTCAAAGATTTCACATTGCTTGGTTCTACAATTGACGTCAGTGGAAGCAGCAGTCAGGACATTAGACAACGTACAACACTGGGCAAATCGGCTGCAAAGGACTTCTTTCAAGTGCTATAGAGCAAACATGTCTCTTTGAGGACTAAGGTGTGCCTGACACAAGCCATGATATTTTCAGTCGCCTCATATGCATGTGATAGCTGGAGAATCAATAAGGAAGATTGAAGAGTAGTCGATGCTTTTGAGTTGTGGTGCTGGTGAAGAATGCTGAAAGTACCATGGACTGCTAAAAGAACTGACAGATCAGTTCTGGAAGAAGTGCACTGGAATGCTCCTTGGAAGTAGTGTTTCGTTTTGCTGTGCATAGGGTCACTATGAGTCAGAGATGACTCGACGGCACCTAACAACAACATATACCTATGTGCATATGTATATAAATTAAATTTAATGTATGCATTGTAAGTTTTCAAGGAAGAATATTCTGGTTATCTATTGCTTACTTGGGAGCTCTGGTGACATAGTGCCTCAGGCACTGCTAACCAGAAGGTTGGTGGTTCAACGACACCAACCACTCCTTGGAAGGAAGATTGGGCAATCTACTTCCATAGAGATACTGCCTTGGAAACCCAAGGAGAGGTTGCTATGAGCCGGATCCAACTCAATAGCAGTGAGTTTGGTTTTTTTGCTTACTTACTCTGAAATGTGCTTTTGAATGGAGAGTAGCTAAAGTGAGTGGAAGAAATAATTAAAGAAAAGAACGGAACAGAAGATTTCTAAGGGTGTCTTGAGAAGACAAAGTAAAGTATAATGAGATGTGCAAAGACCTGGAGTCAGAGGAACAAAAGAGAAGAAAAACTTCAAGTCTCAAGTTGCAATATTCAAGCGTTCTATGGGAAAAAAATTGAATGATGCCAGAAGCATCAAAAGAAGATGGAAGGAATATTGGTACAGTTGCTGTACCAATAAGAAATGGTTGATGTTAAACCATTTCAAGTAGCAGCGTATACTTAAGAACCAATGGTGTTGAAGGAAGAAGTCCAAGCTGTACTGACAGAATTGGTGAAAAATAAGGTTCCAGGAATTGGCAGAATACCCACTGAAATGTCTTAGCAAACTGTTGTGGCGTTGGAGGTGCATACTTATGCCAAAAAGTTTGGAAGACAGCTACCTGGCCAACTGACTGGAACAGATCTGTATTTGTGCCCATTCCAAAGAAAGGTGATCAACAGAATGCATAAATTATTGAAATATCATTAATATCATGCACAAGTCAATGTTGCTGAAGATATTAAAAAATGGTGGCAGCAATATGTTGACTGGGAACTGCCAGAATTTCATGCCAGATCAGAAGAGGACGTGGAATGAGGGTTATCATTGCTAATGTCAGAGGGACCTTGAGTGAAATCAAAGAATACCAGAAAGTTGTTTACATGTGTTTTATTGACTATGCAAAGGAATTCAACTGTCTGGATAACAACAAATTATGGATAACATTGTAAAGGCGGGGAATTCCAGAACACTTAATTGTCCTTATGAGGAATCTGTACATAGACAAAGAGACAGTCATTCAGAGAAAACAAGGTGACACTGAGTGTTTTAAAATCAGGAAAGGTATGCATCAGGGCTGTATCCTTTCACCATATATATTCAAGCTGTAGTGCAAACAATCAGAGAACCTGGACTTTATGAAAAAGAATGTGGCATTAGGATTGGAGGAAGACACATTAACAATCTGTGATATGCAGATAACACAACCTTGCTTGCTGAAAGTGAGGAAGACTTGAAGTACCTACTGATGAAGATCAAAGACTACAGTCTGCAGTATGGATTACATGTCAACATAAAGAAAACAAAAATACTCATAACTGGACCAATAAGCAACATCATGGTAAATGAAAAATTTTAAGTTGTCAAGGATTTCATTTTCCTTGGATCCACAATCAACACCCACAGAAGCAGCAGTCAAAATAGACCAAGGATAGATTTAGCTGAAGATGATCTTACATAGATACTAGTGATACAAAATTAGCCACACTCATTACAGAAGCAACAGAAGACAGAGTTGAAGTAACCTCTCAGAGACAACTAAACACCTATAGAGAGAGAATCATCAGGTTTGCCAACTCAGGACCGTAGTATTGGGGGACACCAAGCTCAATTGGCACAACATGGTACACAAAAATCTTGTTACACAACCTACTTTGGTAAGTAATGACTGGGGTCTTAAAAGCTTTTGAGTGGCCATCTAAGATGTATCTATTGGTCTCTTCTCATCTGAAGCAAAGAAGAGTGAAGAAAATCAAAGCCATTTGGAAACAATTAGGCCAGGGATATAATGGACCTCAAGACCGGAAGGATTAGATGGTGTCCAGCTACAAATGCTAACCACTCGGGAAGGGCTCAAAACTGGAGATCCTGGATAGAGTGGCAGGAAAAATGTGGAACAAAATTAAAAAACACAGAAATGACCAGAATTACTGGTCATATTGAGTTTTGTGGAACCCCCAAGACTATGGCCCTGGGATACCCTTTGGGCCTAGGACTAGACTCACTCCCAAGGATTGGCTCTCAGCCCAACAGTGGAAAGACCTACATACAGAACACCCATCCCAGGGTGATGAACCCACCTACTCTAGGAGATACACTCCTTAGAGCTATCAGCCATGGGGCACCAGAGAGGAGGAAAAGCTGAACAGATAGGAGTGCATAGTTAAGAAGGGCACAGGGAGAGGGTGGTCACAAGGATGGGAGGGGAGGAGAGTGCCTTATATTCAGAGATGGTAATTGGTGTGTGAAATCAAATGTTTATGAATTACTGAGTTTAAAACAAATTTTGCTCTGTAAATTTGTTCCCAAAGCACGATAAATAAATAAATAAATAAACTATTGCCATAAGATAATCTTTAAACCTTAAAAGAAAGAAAGAAAGAAAAAGAAAGAAAGAAAGAAATTAGCTGACATATTTCACTGGGCAAATCTCCTGCAAAAAGATCTCTTTAAAGTGTTTAAAGAGCGAACATGTCACTTTGAAGACTAAGGTGCACTTGACCCAAGCCATGGTATTTTCATGTACCTCATATGCATATGAAAGCTGGAAAATGGCTAAGGAAGACTGAAGAAGAATCGATGTATTTGAATTGTGATGTTGATGATGAATATTGAAAGATACCATGAAATACTAAAAGAAGGAACAAATCTGTCTTGGAGGAAGTATAGATGGAATGCTCTTTAGAATTGAGAATGGCCAGACCTTGTCTTCCATACTTTGGTTGTGTTGGCAGAAAGGACTACTCCATGGAGAAGGGTATCATGCATGCTTGGTAAGTAGAGGATCAGCGGAAAGGAAGAAGACCCTCAATGAGGTAGATTGACACAGGGCTGCAGTGATGGGCTCAAGCATAGCAAGGACTGTGAGGACCAGGCAGTGTTTGTTGTGCATAGGGTCACTGTGAGTAGGAACCAACTGAACAGCACCTAACAAGAATAACAGCATTGCTTATTTAATAAAATACCCTACAATTTAGTGGGTTAAAAAGCAATGTTATCTCTCATTATTCTATGATTTGACTGTCTCTGCTGGGCTCTTCTTACTAGAATTCTTCCATATGGTTGTAGTCTGATGGTGGTTGGGCTGGAGCCATCTGAAACCTCATCTAGAATGAATATCCAAAGTTATTTTTCCCTCTTTTGTCTGGTACCTTGGCTGGAATGGCTGAAACAGCTGGGAACTAGCTGAGATCTCTTTCTGCATGTGACCTTCCCACATGGGTAACTTGGGCATCTTCATAGCATGGTGATCTCAGGGTTAGCCAATCTTCTAAGAGAGCATTCCAAGAGACCCATGAAAAAGGTGAAGGCTTCTTACGACTTAGCCTTAGAAGTTATTCAAGTTTACTTCCCTTGTCACTACATTTGGCCCAGGCCCTAAGGAGGGGAATTAAACTCTCAAGACTAGGAGTGTTAGAAAGATTTTCATCTATCTCTAAGCCACCACAATTCTCATGCCCAGTCCACTTTCCATGGGTGGTTAATTGGTATTTGAAAGTCCCTGGCAGTGTAAACAGTTAGCACACTCAACAGGTAACTGAAAGTTTGGAGGTTCAGTTCTACCCAGAAGTGCCTCAGAAGAAAGACCTGATAATTTACTTCTGAAAAAGCAGCTATTAAAACTTTATGGAGCACAGTTCTACTCTGACGCACATATGAGGTCAGTTGAAGTGATTGCAGTTGATTTAATGAGGAATCTACCCTCCAGAGGTGGCTGTACAAGGGCTTTAACTATCATTATCTAAGATCTCCAAAGGAAGGTTTTTTTAATTAGCATAAAGAATGTCTAGAAACAGTACATGTTCATTGATTAAATGGCAGACTCACCCCCTCCCCAACACCCCACTATCTAATCAGCTTGTTCTACTGGCTCTTCCTCCAAAGTATAGAATGCTTAAGTGATAGTCTTAAGGATTTTGTTTGGCTAGAAAGATAACACCAGCCTTATGCCAAAGAAGGTTAAGATTGTGTTCTGGGTCTAGAAACTTATTTAGCCCTGTGTCCCCTACTAAGGCACTTGACTGCTAACCAGAAGGCTGGCGGTTCAAACCCACCAGCCACTCCTTGGAAGGAAGGTTGGACCATCCTACTTCCGTAGTGATACTGCCTCAGAAACCCAAGGAGGGGTCGCTATGAGTCGGGCCCGACTTGATGGCAAATAACAACAACAACCCCTACTTATCACAGGACTTGTTGCCTGATCCAACTAGAAAGTAAGGCTAATTAGAAGAGAAGGAGTCTCTCTTGTAAACTATCTTGATAGAGAGCCCAAGGGCAGGGAACAAGATTCCTTGAGCTAACAGGATAGGCTGCATGATTATTTTGAGCCTGCCTGCTCTGAGAAATAATTACATGAATGGAAAAATTCACCCCAATACTTGATTTGTTAAAATATATGATGCAGCAAGAGCTGTGGGGGCAGGAGTCATAGAGCTGCTACCTACTTGTAGTGGTTGGCTGTGACCAATGTTGTTAGGTGCTGTTGAATCAGTTCCAACTCACAGCAACCCTACGTACAACAGAACAAAACACTGCCCATTCCTGCGCCATCAGCACAGTCATTGCTGTTTGAGCTCATTATTGCAGTCATTGTGTCAATCCGTCATACTGAGGGTCTATTTTCACTGATTCTCTACTTTACTAAGCATGATATCCTTCTGCAGGCACTGGTCCACTGGATAATATGGTCAAAGTATATGAGACAAAGTCTTGTAATACTCACTTCCAAGAGCATTTTGGCTGTTCTTTTTCCAAGATAGATTTGTTTGTACTTCTGGCAGTCCAAACCATAATTCAAAGGCATACATTCTTCTTTGGTCTTCTTTATTCACTGTCCAGCTTTTCAATGCATATGAGGCAATTGAAAATATCATGGCTTGAGTCAGGTGCACCAAAGTGACATCTTTGCTTTTTAACACTTTAAAGAGGTCTTTTGCAACAGATTTGCCCAGGCATGATGTGCTGTTGGATTTCTTGACTGTTGCTTCCGTGGGCTTTGATGGTGAATCCAAGGAAAATAAAATCTTTGACAATTTCAGTGTTTTCTCTGTTTATCATGATGTTACTTACTGGTCCAGTTGTGAGGATTTTTGTTTTCCTTATGTTGAGGTGCAATTCATACTGAAGGCTATAGTCTCTGATCTTCATTAGTAAATGCTTCCAGTCTTCTTTGGTTTCAGCAAGCAAGTTGTTTCATCTGTGTATCACAGGTTATTAATGAATTTTCCTCCAATCCTGATGCCACATCCTTCTTCATACAGTCCAGCTTCTCAGATTATTTATTCAGCATACAGATTGAATAAAGTATGGTGAAAGGATACAGCTCTGATGTACACCTTTCCTCATTTTGAACCATGCAGTATCCCCTTGTTCTGTTTGAATTGATTGCCTCTTGGTCTATTTACAGTTTCCTCATGAGCACAATTAAGTGTTCTAGAATTTCCATTCTTCTCAATGTTATCCATAATTTGTCCAGATAGGCAAATGCCTTTGCATAGTCAATAAAACACAGGTAAACATCTTTGTGGTATTCTTTGCTTTCAGCCAAGAGCCATCTGATATTAGCATTGCTATCCCTCATTCCATGTCTTTTTTGGAACCAGCTTGAATTTCTAGTAGTTCCCTGTCAATATACTTCTGCTACCATTCTTCAATTATCATCAGCAAAATTTTACTTACTTGTAATATTAATGATATTGTTCAATAATTTCTGCATTCTGTTGCATCACTTTTCTTTGGAATGGGCACAAATATGGGTATCTTCCAGTTAGATGACTAGGTAGCTGTCTTTCAAATTTCTTGGCATAGATGAGTGTGGACTTCCAGCATTTCATCTGTTTGTTGAAACATCTCAATTGCTATTTCATCAGTTCCTGGAAACTTGTTTTTTTGCCAATGCCTTCAGTGCAGCTTGAACTTTTTCCTTCAGTACCATTCTTGGTCACATTACCTCCTAAAATTGCTGAACATTGATCAATTCTTTTAGATACAGTGACTCTGTGCATTCCTTCCATCTTTTGATGTTTCCCGTGTCATTCAATATTTTGAGAATATGGAATGCTTCAGTATTGCAACTTGAGGGTTTCCTTCACCCCCAAGTCTTTCAGCTTGAGAAATGTCAAGCATGTTCTTTTCTTCTGGTTTTCTAGCTCCATGTCTTTGACTGTTTCATTATAATACTTTACTTTGTTTTCTTGAACCCTTTGAAATCTTCTGTTCAGCTCTTTTACTCCATAATTTCTTCCATTTGCTTAAGCTACTCTACATTCCAAAGCAAGTTTCAGAGTCTCTTCTGACATTCACTTTGTGTCTTTCTTTTCCTGTCTTTTTAATAGGCTTTTGCTTTCTTCATATGTGATGTCCTCTCACAACTCATCTGGACTTTGGTCATTAGTGTTCAATGCATCAAATCTATTCTTGACATGTTCTCTAATTCAGGTGGAATACTGAAGGTCGTACTTGGGCTTTTGTAGATTGTTTAAATTTTCCTTAGCTTAAACTTGATCTTGGTTACTAGCAATTGATTATCTGTTCCACAGTTGGCCACTGGCCTTGTACTCACTAATAATATTAGGCTTCTCTATTGCCTCTTTCCACAAAGGCAGTTGATTGGATTCGTGTGTACTCCAGCCTATGAGGTCCACATGTATACTTTTTATTTATATTGTTGGTAAAATGTATTTGCAATGAATAAGTCATTGGTCTTACAGAATTCTGTCATGCTACCTCTGGCATAATTTCTTTCACCAAGGCCATATTTTCCAGCTACTGATCCATCTTCTCTGTTTCCAAATTTTGTATTCCAGTCACCAATAATTATCAATGTGTCTTGACAGCACGATTGATCAATTTCAGACTGCAGAAGGTGGTAAAAATCTTTAATTTCTTCATCTTTGGTTTTAGTGATTGGTTTGCAAATTTGAATAATAGTTGTTGTATTAACTAGTCTTCCTTGTAGACATGTGATATTATCCTATCACTAACAGCATTGTACTTCAGGATACATCTTGAAATGTTCCTTTTGTCTATGAATGCAACACCATTCCTCTTCAATTCATCATTCTTGGTATAGTATACCATATGATTGTCTGATTCACAATAGCCAATACCAGTCCATTTCATCTTACTAATGCCTTGTTGTTGTTGTTGTTGTTATGTGCCATCGAGTCGGCCCCGACTCATAGCGACCCCTCCGTGGGTTTCCGAGGCAGTATCACTGCAGAAGTAGGATTGCCCAACCTTCCTTCCGAGGATATCAATTTTTATGCTTTCCATTTCACTTTTGATGATTTCTAATTTTCCTTGATTCATGCTTTGTACATTCTGCATTCCAATTATTAATGGATATTTGCAGCTGTTTTTTCTCATTTTGAGTCATGCCACATCAACCAATGAAGGCCCTAAAAGCTTTTCTCCATCCATGTCATTAATGTTGACTCTCTTTTGAAGAGGCAGCTCTTCCCAGTCATATTTTGAGTGCCTTCCAGCCTGAAGGGCTCATCTTTTGGCACTATATCAGATGGTATTTTGCTGCTATTTATAAAATTTGCACTGGTCAGTTTTTTCAGAAGTAGATTACCAGGTTTTCCTTTTTAGTCTGTCTTAGTTTGAGAGTTCGTCTGAAACCTTTCCACCGTGGGTGACCCTGCTGGTATTTGAAATACTGGTTGCATCACAGCAACATGCATGCCACCATGGTATGACAAAATGACAGATAAGTAGTAGTGTGACCAATATTGCCTCTTCCCAAATCTGACCATGTTGGACAGCCAAATAAAATCAGATCACTTTTCAACAGAAGCTCTTCTCTCCCACTCTAAACATAGACCATGGGATTCACAGGACTCTGATTTACATATTTGGTTGGTAGGCCAAAGCACTGAAACTGAAAAATGGGAAACTGTGCCATACGGGCCAACAGCAGGCCCTGCTTCACCTCCTTACTTTGTGGAGCAGGTGGCCCAAGCAAAAATACTGCTCCTGCTGCCCATGTTTTAGTGCAGTGGCTCTATCTCTTAGTTCCAGGTTGCTATAACAAATTGCCACACACAAGATAAATGCAGAAATAGCAGAAACATGTTGTCTAACAGTTCTGGGGGCTAGAAATCCAAATTCAGGGTTTTGACAGGGCTATGTTCTCAAGGACTCCAGGGAAGATCTTTTCTCGTCTCTCTCAGCTTCTGGTAGCCCCAGGTGTTCCATGGCATCTTCATGTGGCCATCCTTCCTCTGTCTCTCTGTGTCTGTTCTAAGTTTTTATAAGGTTACCACTTATATTGTATTAGGACCCACCCTACTCTAGTATGACCTCATGTTATCTTAACTGATATAATATTTTGAAAGACTCTCTTTTTTAACAAGGTCATGCTCACAGGTACCAGGAACTAGGACTTACACATACCTTTTTGGAGGACATAATTCAATTCCTAACACCTTGCCTTTTGCAAATGTCAGCCCGTCCCATCTCACAAATCAGACTGGCTGCTTCTCCTGCTGTGAGGTGAACAAGACAGGGTGGAGGAGTGCACTCTATTAATGCTGTCCCCTTTCAGGGAATATGGTAGAAATCTCTTTTTGGAGATATGAGAAAGGTTTATTCCAACAAAAGTATTTAACTTGACTCCCAGGCCTAGCTGCAGAGACAGTGATGACCTTCTGCATGAGCACAGCAAATGTGAGCCACTGACATCAGGGGTGTTGTGACACTGTCCTGAAGCAGTGGGGACAGGAGAAAATGCCCTTTTTTAAAATCTGTCTCCATTAGTTGTTTCCCTAAGTATGTGAGTTTTCTGAGGCTCATGTCTATTATTTGTTCTGAACTGCTCTTTCCTCAGCCACTTCACACTAGGGCAGTGCTCTGACTGCACTATGAGCTAAATGAGTATCTGTTGACCTAATTAGCACAGCAACCAGTGTCAGAGCAGACTCTAGGTAGGTGTGATCTGAACTTTAGGAAAATTCTACTATACAGTTTTAGAAACTTAAATTAGGTACAGATAGGCAAATGAAACCAAGCCGACTGCTGTCTAGTTGTCCCCAGGGGACATCTGGAAATGCCTGTTGTGGTAGTTATGTTTGTGTGTCAACTTGGCTGGGCCTGGTTGAGTGTCTGGGCAGCTGGTGGTAGTTATTCCCTGTGATGAGACTGGCAATCAACTCCATGGTGGGATCTACCACAAGCAGCTGAGTAGCTGCCTTTGGGATGTGGTCTGCTTCCTGTACATAAGGAGAAGCTTTGGAAATGGTCTGTAGCTTATGGCACACTTGGACCCTGCATGTAGCCGTGTCATTGCTCAGCAGCCTGCTGTGCTCTGCTGACCTTGGGATTTACAGTGGACTTAAGTTAATGGCCTGTCGTGTGGTTTGGTAACATTGGGACTGTGCCTTTTTATTTGTCAAACTTGGGGCTTCTCAGCCTCAGCAGCCAGCAGCTGTCTGAGTGAAGAAACACCTCTACCTCCGGTGGGCTGGGAGCAGGAGGCAGAGCTGGACCCCAAGGTTGAGGGGCTTTCACCCAGCCCCTAGAGCCTGGCACTTTGAACTTGGACTGAAAGCCTCCAAATTTTAAGAATAAACTCCTGTTTGTTAAGGCTATCCCATTTGTGGTATATTTCTTGTCAGAGTGTCACTAGGTAACCAGAACACCTCTACACATTGTTTTTTTGCCACAACTTGGGGAGAAGTGTTATTGGCATGTAGTGGGTAGAGGCCAGGATGGTGCTAAACATCCTGCAGTGCACAGGGCAGCTCCCACAGCAAAGGATTACCCGGCCCCAGATGTCAGTAGCGCCAAGGGTTAGAAACCCTGCTCTGAACCCTGGTGTGAACTTCTCATATGGAATTCAAAAGAACAATGTTAGTTAAAAGTTAAGGATGCAGTTATGTTGCTTCTTTCAGTGCCACTGTGTCCCAACTACATGATGGGGTGGAGTTTGGTGGGCCCATGCTCCAGAAGCCATCAATGGTGCAGCTCTCTCAGCACCTCTTTCTACTCAAGCTACTAAGAATCCTTTGTTCCTGAGGCACACAGCAGGGTTTGGTTGGCCTTTACATGGCACCAATGTAGTTTTCGTCTAAAGTCTACCTCTATTATTTTTCTCATTAACATGGATCGTTTCAATCTATGGTAATTGGTGCCAATATGTTCATACGCATGATTGCAGAAGTGAGTCCTATGTCAAAATGCAGTCCTTCAGATGTTTTTAAAGATTTCATGGAAATTAAGTCATGCTGTTAAAATGTTTGTTGGGAACTCGTGGAACCCTGAGAAACGCTTCTGAGTCAGTGTGAGAAATACTGTTCTGGTGCTGGATAGAAAATGGGACTAGACCCTAGTTCTTCTGAAGGTCAGTGATGGAGATACAGTAAGCTTCCACTGTGGGCGGAAGGTTTTGATTGTGGACCAACACAGATTTCTTCTCCTCTTCCTTCTTCTAATGCTTCCAAGATAAAGAAAGACCTTCCTAAGACAATCGTTATGCCCAAGCTGGACACAGTGGGAAGTTCTTAGATCTTGCAATCAACATGCTTTGCTTTCTCAGCGATGACTTTCTAGATTAACTTTCCCGGTGCCATGAGGATGGCAGCTTGAGGTTTTTCTCTTCAAGAGAAAGATTTGTTGGGCTTCCTCTATTTTTCTCCTGGGTGGGAAAGTGCTTCTGAGGGCTGTAGAGTTAGCTCCATAGGGCCTTGCTTTCCAAAGGATTTCTATTCTAAATTCCTCCTGGACAAAGCAAACCTTTTTATTCTTATATCCAATAACACATAAGACTGTCCCTATCAATCACAAAATCTTGTGTTGCTCTTTATTTGTCTGCGTGTTAGCACCTTTTGCAAATCTAAAACAATTATGAAATCATTTAAAAACAATAATGCTTAAATGCAAATACTTAAATGTTATTAAACTGTTAGCTTCTTGCTGAATTATTTCCTTATGGTTAATTACTTCATTTCTTTATAGCCAGTAGTGATGAATTGCCAGTTATGGTTGTTTTCTACTCGGTAAAAATAAATAAATAAATAGATTAAAAAAAAAATATATATATATATGTATGTATATAGTTAAGTATTTCAAAACTGCTAAGGGCACCTGCTGCCGGTTTCAAAATTATCTCCAAAGCTGCTTTTTTGGTGGGGGTCTTTAAGTTAGTTTTAAATAAATATTTAGCTACAGTGATTTTGATGAAAAGCTTTTCACTGGCTTAATGAAGGATTTTTATGGATCTATATAACATCAGTGTCTTAATTACTACAATGGATAATAAACCCTTCTTCATATATGAGAATGGTAAGCTCACAGAGTGAGCACCATTAGGAACAATTGGATTTTCACTTGATAATTCAGTAAAAAAAAAAAAAAAAAAAAGTAAATACTGCAAATAACAGCCCAAGGGGGAGCCTCTGCCACTCCACAAGAAACCACAGAGCATAACTAATTTTCACAGAGATTTTCTCTGTGTTTTTCGAGCTGTGATAAAAGCAAAGTATAAATTCAAGCAGGGAATGAAATAGTTGTTCATTTGGTGGGTGCTAATTAATTTCTCTTTGCATGCTGGAGATACTTAATTCCTCATCATAAAATGTCCTTGAATTTAGGAAGAGAGGAGTATATGATGCCTAGAGAGGAATATATGAGCCCAGGTAAGTAGCTGCAGTGTAGGAGGATCAGGATTGTAGAATCTTTCCACAGGCATGTGGCTCTAAGGAATGCACTTGATTTTAGAAACTGCCATTTACATATACTGCTAATTTAGATTAGCTTTTAACTGGTGCAAATAGTTAAGCATTTGACTATTAAACAAATGATTGGTAGTTCGAATCCACTCAGAGGTGCTTTGGAAGAAAGACCTGGTGATCTATTTCCAAAAGATCATAACCAATGAAAACCCTGTGTAGTGCAGTTCTACTCTGAAACACATGAGATTGTAATGAGTCAAGAGTAACTTGATGGCAACCGTTTTTGTTTTGTTTTTCCTGGTTAGCAAAAGGCCAATCAGAAACAATCTCAAAGAGAGATCATTTCAGTACTTCAGTAAGAAAATGAAGAATTGTTCAGTAGATCCTGAATGGACTATTGAAGTATCTCAATTTTAATAATTTCCTGACCAGAGGTTCTCAAACTGGAGAGTGCTGGAGATTTGCCTGGAAAACTAGGTAAAATTCAGATTTGGGGGCACTATAGCACGAAATGGACTCAGCAGTTTTGGGAAGTCCAAGAATCCTCAAAAAAAAAAAAAATACATACCACAAGTATGGACCACATTTTGAAAACACTGAAAGTTCTGGTGATGAGGGAAGTGTTCTAAATGAGTGGAAATAGTGATTCTTTTGGTAGGTTCAACATTTCCCTTGAAATTCTTCTCCTTTTTTTTTTTCTCAACATGTAAAAGTATTTAATTTAGCATTATTAATTTAATTCCTTGTCAAAAGGACTCAAATTTCAAGTTAAAATCTTAAAGCCTGCTTATATACAGTGGATATGTTTTTCCTTCTCCTTGGCAACTAATGTGTTCAGTGTCTTTATAGATTACTACAGTCCACAGATCATTCTAGAAAACAAATACCAATTATTTGCAAAATGTGAGTCATAAATTGAGTTTGTAGCTGTATCTCTTTTTTCTTATAACTCTTGTTTGAACTAAGGCAAAGGCCTAAAGAATCTAGAATTGAGGTCTGAAGAAAGATTGTGGCCGCCTCCTCCAAAAATATAATTTATAGACTTTTTTAATAATAATATTTTGATTAGACCTGTCTCTACAATGCTGTATGATTAAAGAGTATCACTTTAAATAGGATTTAATATTTATATCCAATAATATAAATAATTTTCTTTATACTGTTCTTTCCTTTGCATTCCCATTTCCCTATTTCTAAATTCTCAATGTTCCATACAGCTTGAATAAACTGTTACCAAACCTGAATATTTTCTTCTTCTTCATTTCCAGAATATATAAAACTGCCCCATTTTTTCCACTGGGGAGGGGGAGGGGCAGAATGAACCCAACATATGTAGCTGAAGAGGACCGCTGAGGTCATACATAATTCTTATATTGTACTTATCAGTTTAAAAATTAGTGTTGAAGATTTCCCTGATTCAAAAGGTTACATGTTTTCAATTCATAACATATTTCGAAACAAAACAAAAATGCAAAGTAGAAAATGGAAACCACCCAGTTCTACTACCTGAAATAGTAGATTAATATTTTGGTATAGTCTTTCAATCTCCTACATTTGTTTATTTATTTTTTATTTTAAGAGTTTGTTTTTCATTCAACATTACTTGTACATTTAGTTTCACTCCCCATTTACCATCCCCAACCCCAACCCAGTCCCCTACCCTCCCTGCCCAGTAACCCTCCCCGCCAATGCCCCTAATAGTTAGTGTGTCCTGCATTTTCCTCCCTGCAAATGTTGCCCCTCTGGTGCCCCGTGGTCGATTTTTCCAAGGGATGCATTTCCATAGAGTATATGGGTGTGTCACCCTGGGTTGAGTGGTCTGTGTGTACATCTTGTTTACTTTTGGGCTGAGAGCCAGCCCCTAGGAATGAGTTTTATTCCAGGCCCAGAATGTATCCCAGGACCATAGTTTTGAGGATCTCACCAGAGTCCTACAATTAGATTTTGTTTAAAGAGTTTAAATTTTATAGTATTCCCTATTGACAACATCTGATCTGTGTGGCCACATTCTCTTTTCTCTTGGAGCACCTTCTAAGAGGAGAAAGCACTGTGATGTTCCTGGAGATGTCCATCGGCCTTGCAACAATTCCATTGTTGACGCTTTTCTAACCTGGTTCTCCAACCTCATCCTCTGTTGTTGTTAGGTGCCGTTGAGTCATCTATGACTCATAGTGACCCTATGCACAGCAGAACAAAACACTGCTGAATCTTGTACCAGCTTCACAATCTTTGCTGTTCTGGTTACCTAGTGCTGCTCTGACAGGAATACACCACAGATGGGATGGCCTTAAAAAACAGGAGTTTATTCTTACAATTTGGAGGCTTTAAGTCCAAGTTCAAAGTGCCAGGCTCTAGGGGTTGGGTGAAAGCCCCTCAACCTTGGGGTCCAGCTCTGCCTTCTGCTCTCAGCCCACTGGAGCTAGAGGCATTTCTTCACTCAGACAGCTGTTGGCTGCTGAGGCTGAGAAACTCCAAGGTTGACGAGTAAAAAGGCACAGTCCTGATGTTAACAATCCACACAGCAGGCCATTAACTTAAGTCCACTGTAAATCCCAAGGTCGGCAGAGCATAGCAGGCTGCTGAGCAATGACACAGCTACATGCAGGGTCCAAGCATGCCAAAGGCTAGAGTCCATTCTCAAAGCTTCTCCTTATGTAAAGGAAGCAGACCACATACCCAAAGGTAGCTACTCCGCTGCTCCCAGTAGATTCCACTATGGAGTTGATTACCAGTATCATCATGGGGAATACTACATCCAGCTGCCCAGCCATTCAACCAGGCCTAGCCAAGATGACATACAAATATAACTATCACACTTGCTATACCTGAGCCCATTGTTGCAGCCACTGTGTCTTTCTAACTTGTTGAGGGCCTTCTCCTTCTTCATTGACCCTCCGCTTTACCAAGCATAATACCCTTGTCCAGGGAATGATTCCTTCTGACAACATGACCAAAGTAGGTGAGACAAAGTCTGGCCATTCTCGCTTCCAAGGAGCATTCCAGCTGCACTTCATCCAGGACAGATTTGTTAGTCTTTTTAGCAGATCATGGTACTCTTAGCATTATTCTCCAATGCCACAACTCAAAAGTATCAACTCTTCTTTGGTCTCCCTTATTCATTATCCAGCTTTCACATGCATAAGACACGATTCAAAATACCATGGCTTGGGTTAGGTGCATCTTAGTCTTCAAGGAGACATCTTTGCTCTTCCTCACTTGAAAAAGGTCTTTTGCAGCAGATGTGCCCAATGCAATACATCATCTGATGTCTTGACTGTTGTCCATTGGTGTTGATTGTAGAACCAAATAATATGAAATCCTTGACAACTTCAATCTTTTCTCCATCCACTGTGAAGCTGTTTATTGGACCAGTTGTGAGGATTTTTGTTTTCTTTATACTGACATATAATCCATACTGGGAGGCCTGGTGGCATAGTGCCTAAGACATTTGACTGCTAACCAGAAGGCTGGTGGTTCAAACCCACCAGTCATTCCTCAGAAGGAAGGTTGGACAATCTACTTCCATAGTGATACTGCCTCAGAAACCCAAAGAGGGGCCACTATGAGTCAGATCTGACTCAATAGCAGTGAGTTTATGAGTATAATCCATACTGAAGACTGTGGTCTTTAATCTTCTTCAGTAAGTGCTTCAAGTCATCTTACTTTCAGCAAGTAAAGTTATGTCATCTGCGTATCACATCTTCCTCCAATCCTGATGCCACATTCTTCTTCATATAATCCAGTTTCTTGGATTATTTGCTCAGCATACAAATTGAATAAGTATGGTGAAAGGATACAACCTTGACACATTCCCTTCTTGATTTTGAACCAAGCAGTATACTCTTGTTCTGTTCAAATGACAGCCTCCTGATTTATGTACAGGTTTCTCATGAGTACAATTAAGTGTTTTGAAATTCCCATTCTTCTCAATGTAACATAATTTGTTACGGTCCACACAATGAAATGCTTTTGCATAGTTAATAAAACAAAAGTAAACATCTTTCTGGTATTCTTTGTTTTCAGCTAAGATTCATCTGACATCAGCAATGATATCCCTCATTCCACATCCTCTTCTGAATCCAGCTTGGAAGGAAGTTCTCTGTCAATATACTGCTGCAACTGTTTTTCAATTGTCTTTAGTAATATTTTACCTGCATATATTAATTATATTATTCGATAATTTCCACATTTTGTGGGATCACATTTCTTTGAAATGGGTACAAATATGGATCTTTTCTAGTCAGTTGGCCAGTCAGGTGTCTTCCAAATCTCTTGGCATAGATGAGTAAGTGCCTCCAGCGGGACATTCATTTATTGAAATGTCTCAATTGGTATTACATCAATTCCTGGAGCCTTGTTCTTCCCCAATTCCTTCAGTGCAGCTTCAACTTTTTCCTTCAATGCCATTGGTTCTTGATCATATGCCACCTCTTGAAATGGATGAAGATCGACCAGGTCTTTTTGGTACAGTGATTATGTGTATTCCTTCCATCTTCTTTTGATGTTTCCTGCATTATTCACTATTTTGACTGTATAATCTTTCAATATTGCAACTTGAGGCTTAATTTTTTCCTCAGTTCTTTCAACTTAAGAAATGCTGAGTGTTCTTCCCTTGTGGTTTTCTAACTCTAGGTCTTTGCACATTTCATTATAGTCATTGGTTTTGTCTGTTCAAGCTGCTCCTTGAAATGTTCCGTTCAGCTCTTTTATCTTGTCATTTCTTCCACTTACTTTAGCTACTCTTTGCTCAAGGGCAAGTTTCAGAGTCTCTTCTGACATCCCTTTTGGTCTTTTCTTTCTTTCTCATATTTTTAATGACCTCTTGCTTTCTTCATGGATGATGTTCTTGATGTCATCCCACAATTTCCCTGGTTTTCGGTCACTGGTGTTCAATGCATCAAATCTATTCTTTAGATGGTCTTTAAATTCAGGAGGGATATATTCAAGGTCATATTTTGGCTCTCATGGACTTGTTTTAATTGTCTTCAACTTCAACTTGATTGTGCATATGAGCAGTTGATGGTCTGTTCCACAATCAGCTCCTGGTTTTGTTTGGTCAAAGATATTGAACCTCTCCATTGCCTCTTGCCATAGATGTAGTTAATCTGATTCCTGTGTATTCCATCTGGTGAAGTCCATGTGTATAGTTGTCACTTATGTTGTTGAAAAAATGTATTTGCAATGAATAAGTCACTGGTCTTGCAAAATTCTATCATGACATCTCCAGTGTTATTTCTATCACCAAGGCCATATTTTCCAACTACTGGTAACTGTTCTTTGTTTCCAACTTCTGCATTCCAGTCACGAGTGATAATCAACACATCTTGATTGCATATTTGGTCAATTTCAGACTGGAGATCTTGGTAGAAATCTTCAATTTCCTCATCTTTGGCTCTGGTAGTTGGTGTATAAATTTGAATAATAGTAGTATTAACTGGTCTTCCTTGTAAATATATGCATATTATCCTATCACTGAAAGCTTCATACTTTAGGACACATCTTGAAGCAGTCTTTTTGATGATGAATTCCACCCCATTCCTCTTCAATTTGTCATTTCCAACATAGTAGGTTATATGGTTATATGATTAAAAATGGCCAAAACCAGTTCATTTCAGCTCACTAGTGCCTAGGATATCTATCTTTATGTGTTCCATTTCATTTTTGACAACTTCCAATTTTCCTAGATTCATACTTTGTACATTTCATGTTCCAATTATTAATGGATATTTGCATCTGTTTCTATTCATTTTGAGTCATGACACATCAGCCAGTGGAGGTCCTGAAAGTTTTACTCTATCTATTATCATTAAGGTTGTCTCTACTCTGAGGAGTCAGCTCTTCCCTAGTCAAATATTGAGTGCCTTCTGACCTGATGGGCTCTTCTTCTGGCACTATATCAGACAATGTTTCAGGGCTATTCATAAAGTTTTCCAGTAATATATCAGTGTTTCACTGTTATTCATAAGGTTTTCACTGGCTAATTCTTTGAGAAATAGAATGGCCTCTTCCTTCTTCTGAGTCTGTCTTAGCCCACAAGCTCTGCTGAAACCTGTCCATCATGGGTAACCCTGGTGGCATTTTCAACATGGTGGCACAGCCTCCAGCCTCACTGCAACACATAAGCCATCACAGGATGACAAACTGACAGACAAGTTTGTCTCCCTTAGTTATTCGTAACCCCTCTGCCCCTGCCTATCTTGGGCAACGGCCTTAAAATAGAGCCTTCCACAAGCAAAAAGCAGCCTCCAAGCCCTGGGCCCACCTACCAAGGGTCTTGGCCTTAATAAAGAGCCACTGCCAAGATTCAATTTTGGGACTAGTGAAAGAAATTTCTCTCTTCCTCTTCCATTTAGTTCTTCTTTCTCCTCTTCCTCTTCCTTTTTCTTCCTATTCCTTCTCTTCTTCTCCCTTCTCATCCTCCTTCTCTAGTTTCCCCTTTTTCTTCCTCTTCTTATTCTTCTTCCTCCTCCTCTTCATCTTGTTCTTCTCCTTCCTGTTCCTTCTCTTCTTTCTCCTCCTCTCTCACTTCCTCAGCTGGCCCTTTTCTAATGAAAGCACAGACCTTCCCATGGGGCTCTTTTTAATCAGTACACACATGACATACTAAAGATGTAAATCTTTCTCTCTGTTGTTATGCTGTAACTTGACATTTGCCTTGCCAATAGCCACCATGTGTTTTCTTTTAGTTAAGTGACATTTATTTGATGTCCTTTATCACACGAATAATCCTTATACTATGTGGCCCATTTGTCTTCTTTTGGTCTTTTGGGGGACAGTTTTTGTTCAAATAATAATATAATAGTAGCATCTATCCATCAATCCATGATTGAACATTTACTTGACCCAGGTCCTGGGGTAAGTGCTGAAATCTATTTACTTCTTTAGTCCTTACACCCTTCTTGGAAGTCAATGGTGGCACCACGATTTGACAGGGGAGACAATGAGGCTCAGAGGGTTAAGGAATTTGCCTGGCATGGCAGAGCTAAGAAGGAGCAGAGTTGGGATTCCAACCCTGGTCTCTTGGATTCCAAAGTTAGTGAATTAATGAAAATTTCTCTCCATAATTAAAGGAGCTTTATAGAATGACTTCATAATAGAATAGACTCATTCTATCAAGAGGTTCAGTGAAATGAAAAGAATCCCACAGAATCGCATGAGGCCCAAGTTATTCTAATGTAGTTATTCTCAAGGTCCTGCCCCCCAGGTCTCTCACAGTCATTCCAGACATTAGTTTCACCCCATGAGGCTCTGTCTGTGTTCAGTGATGCCTAATGCTCTAATTTGGCATATTGAACAAAGCCCTTGGAGGAGTCAGACAATGAAGGGCTTTTTGTTGCATCCATAGGAAACCTTACTAGGAACTCTTGTCTGACTGAGTTAGTCATGAAGCAGACAAGACAGGGTAGGTTATGAAAACAATTCATTTGCCTGGGGTGAGACTGGTCATGAAATGAGAGTAGGAGAAGGGCAATCTGGTCTGTTTCTCACATGGAAAGATGACAAGGGTTAGGGAGAGGAAGAGAAAATTCTAGGCTGGAATCTAGGGAGCTTCTTGAGGAAATGAGGCTGTGGCTAATTCTAGAGAATAAGGAGAATAAGGTCCATTACCAGTAATCAGTCACTACTGAATCCACTACAACTCATGGTGACCTGATGTGTGTCAGAGTAGAACTGTGCTCCACAGAATTTTTTTAAAAATATGCATAGCATCTTTATTAGCAGTAGCCCAAAACTGGAAATAACGAGTGTCTAACAAGAAGTGAATGGACAATCAAACCATGGCACATTCATACAATGGACTGTTGCCCAACAATATAAAAGAACTGCTGATGCATGTGAGAACGTGGACTAATTTCAAAAATATGCTGAGCAAAAGAAGCCAAATACATAAGTACATACTCTATGATTCAATTTGTATGAAATTCTAGAAAAGGTGAAACTAATCTCAGTGACAGAAAGCTGAGCAATTGTTGTCTGGGCATTGGGGTGGTGGTAGGAATTGACTATAAAAAGGCAGACGGGATTGAGGGATGTGTTTATATATATATATATATACATATATATATGTATATATCTTAATTGTGGTGGTGGTTGCATAATTGTACACATTTGTCAAAATCCATTGCACTGTATACTTAAAACATATGTAAATTATCCCTCAACAGAATCAATGTTTTATAAATCTTTTATTGACCCCATTTTCCCTGCCATAGCAAGACACCTGAAGAGTTGTCTATACTCACTGTCTCCAATTCTACCTCACAAATTCTCTCTTAAACCTACACCAGTCAAGCATTTGGTCCTATCATTCCATAAAGTTTTCAATTGCTAATTTTTCAGAAGTAGGTCACCAGGTTTTTCTTTCCTGGTGGCTCTTGGTGAACTCAAACCTCCAATCTTTTGGTTAGCAGCTGAGCACATTAATTGTTTGTACCACCCAGGGACTCCAACCTCCATTAAGTGAACATCAAAACCTGCCAGACCTGAGTTTGCTTGTAGTCAAGTTTAGGAGGTAGTTTGTTGAGAAAAAACAAAGCAAAAGTCAACAAGAATCTGAACTCTTGTTTAGTGTATTTGGAGGGGGATGGTAGAGAGGAATAAACAGAATTATCTTATTTTTAATTAAGACTTACATGCAATAACCTCCTACTGTATTTGGCACCTCCCCTCCCTAGATGACAAAATTATGTTCAGTAATAGTTATAAAATGAAATAATAATAATAGACAGAAAAGTAATGCAGACAGTTCAAGTTTTCGTTTATTGAACTTCATATTTATGTTAATATAAAAGAAAAATATGTATTACTGTACCCAAAAGGGGAAAAGAAAGTATTAAACTTTTGATTTACATTAATGTATTTTTTGAAAAAAGGAAGAAAGGATAGGACATGGTCATATTTGTCTGTTACTGTAATGAAGACCGCTGTTCTTTTTAAGACTTCTGCAAATTTGTCAAGTACTTCCACAAAGGTAATCTTTGCATATTCAGCTTCAGTAGGTAGTATAGCCAGTTTTATCAATCTATCTTTGCTTATGGTGAATCTCAGAACACTTTTTATTAACTTTAATTTTAAAAAGTTCCTTTCACATGAAGAAACAGATGTACAAATAGTTGGGCAAAGTCTTAAGGACAAGGCTAAATTTGACAGTGAGCCATACAAATCCTACTTTACCGTCAACTCCAGAAATCATAACCCTGCCCTAGCCTTTTTTTTTTTTCTGGATGGATTCTATTGCTTTCAAATGTCTTCGTAGTTAAAATATTTTAAATACTAACAAGCATAGTGGCTAAGACACTTGCCTGCTAACCAGACGGCTGGCGGTTCAAACCCACCAGCCACTCCTTGGAAGGAAGGTTGGGCAATCCTACTTCTGTAGTGATACTGCCTCGGAAACCCAAGGAGGGGTCGCTATGAGCCGGGGGCCGACTCGACGGCACATAACAACAACAACAACACTCCCAAGTGGTCACATGAAATGACACAACTGAAGTAACTCACATTCTGTTTTTTGGTCTTTATAAGCCCTGTGCTGTCCTTATTTATTTTGAAGCTCTTCTGTAAACATAGAAATGTATTGTACCCAGGGCTTTGAACTAGTTCATTCTAATTCAACCCCCTGCTGAGAATTTGCATTTCCACCCCAGATATAATGACTCACAATCTACATTTTAACAAGATTCTCAGGTGCCTAGCTGGGGAATCTATAAGAACCACTTGAAGATCTTCTTAAAATGTAGGTTTGAAGCTCTGGTTGTACCACAGGGGTTGAAAATAGGAACTGTGCCCAAAGCAAGCTCAAAGACTTCTGAACCAGGAACTTTCATTTGAATCCAACTCCTGCAGTTGAGTCTCTTCAGGTTGGGGCTGACTGGAGAACGAGGAGTTCTCCATGTACTCACATGTAGAACCAGTGATGTCACTAGAGTTGGTGTCACCCAGTGTGGTAATTCAGAGTACCACCCCCTACCCCACCACTATGGACCTCCTCCTATACCAGACCATATATAATTCTTAGTAATGTTTAATATCAATTTTAATCATAGACTAATATGTGATAAATAGAATTGTAAATTGTTTAAATGTAATATTTCTTAGAGTATATGAATGCAAACGGTTGTTTTATAAAATCTTTCTGTTGAATTACAACATTAGTCACTGTATTATTAGTTACTGAGCAGAAACCTTTTTTGGTTTTTCTTTCTTTTCCTTTAATTACTGTTTGATTCTCAAAAAATTGATTGATGTAAGTTCACAAATACTAATGACTGTTATGCCCAGTTCTTGAATTCCCAAAAACCACCAAGGAGCCGATTCCACTGCAAAAGCATAGGGGTTGTTTATTCAAGCTTGAGCTCGGACCCTTAACCATCACCGAAGCAGCAGTTTAGGATTGAGAGCCCCGAACAAAGGGGAAGGGGGTCTTTTATCAGGGATGGAGCAGGAACGGGGAAGTTTCAATCAGAAAATTACAGGATTGGTTGTCATTTTTTGAATTGCGT
>NW_006921767.1:4573443-4576063 GCF_000298275.1 Orycteropus afer afer | reverse complement strand
TTCCACCACCAGCCTTCTGGTTAGCAGTCAAGTGCCTTAGGCACTATGCTACCAGAGCGCCTATAAAGCCTTATTAGGTAGGTACAATTATTACCCCATTTTACAAGTGGCATGACTGAGGCTAAGAGAAGCTAATTACTTGTTCATGGTTACATATCTTCCAAGTGGCAGAGTCAGGAAGGTGCACAGACAATCTGCCTCCAAAGCCTAGCTCTCAACCTGCCCTGCCCCTGGTGTCATATTGCTTCTTCCACTGTCTCCATCCTTGTCAGCATCGGGTCTCCCTGAATGTTCTCTTTACCTGAGAGCTAATTTTCCTTCCTAATCTACAGTACATTCCTCAGTTATCAGTTTGTATTCACTCACTGGAATGCTCTTGAGGGCAGGAACTAAGCTGTTTGTTCACCCTGAAAACTCGAGTCCGCTGCAGGGTGCCTTATAGAATGAATGGTTACCCTGTCCCTGCTCCCAGACTGTAAGCACCACAAGGGTAAGAATATGTCCTCTGCAGTCTGTTTACCTAGTGGCTGGCCCCAGAACCTGTACAAATCAGGTGCTTGCTCAATGCATGTTTGATAAATGAATGTCCCTAAACATAGACATTATCAGGAGCAGACTGTGTCTTACTCACAGTTAAAATTCTACCTGTTTTCTTAATAGAGATTTTTTTTTTTTTGACATGGGTCAATGCACTGTTTTTTTTTTTACAGTGTTGCAGTGTTCTCCTTTCTCCCCTCCCACCCCTGATAACCAACAAAGACGTTCCCTTTCATACATAAACCTTTCCTTGACTTTTTACAATAATGAACTAATAAACTATATTTGTCCTTCTGTGATTGACTTATTTCACTCAACATAATGTCCTCCAATTTCATCCATGTATGCAGTGTTTTGCAGATTTTACATTATTCTTTAGGGTTGCATAGTATTACATTGTGTGTGTGTCCCACAGTTTGGTTTTCCATTCTTATGTTGATGTGCACGTAGGTTGTTTCCACCTTTTTGCTGTTATAAATGGTGCTGTGATGATCATGGATGTGCATATATCTGTTCTTGTCCTAGCTTTCACATCTTTAGGATTCATACTTAGTAATGGGATTGCGGGGTCAAATGGTATTTCTAATTCCAGCTTTTTAAGGAATCTCTATACTTTTTGTATCATTTTACAGTGCCATCAGCAGTGTATGAGAGTCTCAATCTCTCCACATCCTCACCAGCATTTGTTATTTTCTGTCTTGTGAACTTTGCTATTAGTGCTGGGATGAGATGGTATCTCATTGTTGTTTTGATTTGCATCTCACTAATGGCTAATGATCAAGAGCATTTCTTCCTGTGTTTGTTGGCCACCTGAATATCCTCTTTGGTGAAGTGTCTATTCATGTCTTCTGCCCATTTTTTAAATTACATTGTTAATCTTTTTGTTGTTGAGATGTTGGAGTTTTCTATAAATTTTAGAGATAAGTCCCTTGTCAAATATGTAATTATCAGCAAGTATGGATTTGTTGCTGTCATTTTGTTATGTGCTTCTTCGTGGTATTGAGTTCTTTGTTCCATATAATTTTCTGTGCGAGTTCATTTTTTTATTAATCGTATTATCACTTCCTTCATTGCTATTGTTTTAGTATTTGCTAAATGTTTGTACTAGTCCTCTTTTTTATTTTTGTGTGAAGGTTTATCATTTTTCTTTGAGGTTACCCTGTGATTTATAATTTCTTCCCAAGTTTAGAAGAGTCTGTTCTATCTTGTTGTTGTCTTGACTTCCGTACCATTTAGAAGTTCTGTAACTACACAGTTTTTTCCCTCTTTTTGGTTTGTAGTTGTCCTCATTTGTCAATTGATGTCTCTGGTTCGCTGTTTACAATCTTGTAGGCTTATTTACTTTGGATACTTCCATAACTGGGTTGGTTTCTGGGTTATGTCGCCATATGTGTTAATGGTCAGTTGTTATTTGCTGTTATTTCTTCTCTGTCCAAAGGACTCCCTTTAGCATCTCTTGTAAGGTTGGTCTGGTTTTAAAAACTTCCCATAAGTTCTGCTTATCTAGAAATGTCCTAATTTCACCATCATATTTGAGGGACAATTTTGCTGGGTATAAAATTCTTGGTTGGAAAATTTTCTCTTTCAGGGTTTTATACATATCATCCCATTTGTCTTCTTGCCTGTATGGTTTCTGCCAAGAAATCTGAGCTTAGTCTTATTGGTTGCCCCTTGTAGGTAACTTTGAGTTTTTTCTATGCTGCTCTCATGATTCTTTCTTAGTCTTTGGTTTTGGTGAGTTTGAAGATGATATGTGTTGGTAATTTTCTTTCGGACTCTATGCTGTTTGGGATTCATTGGACTTCTTGAATTGATATATTCTCATCTTTCATCATACCAGGAAAATTCTCTTCCAACAATTCTTCAACAATTTTCTCTGTGGTTTTATTTTGTCTCTTTCTTTTCTGGTATTCTGATGACATGTAGGTTATTCCTTTTGATGGTATCCCACATGACCTTTAGGCCTTCATCATTTTGTTTTGATCTTTTTTTCTGATTGTTCTCTTTCCAAAGAAGTATTGAGATATTTGCCTTCAATCTCACTAATTCTTTCTTCCATTGATTCAGTTCTACTTCTTTGCCC
>NW_006921767.1:4563155-4566503 GCF_000298275.1 Orycteropus afer afer | reverse complement strand
TCTGCCATCTTGCCGGAACCTCTCAATTTTCTGGATTTCTGTCTGTAGCTTTTGTATCATTTCTAGTTTTTAAATTATTTTGTCATTTTGTTCTTGTATAGTCTTTTGAAATTGTTCTAGGGTTTTCTCTGTGTTTTCCTCAATTTTGTCCATGTTTCTTTGATCTGTCTCTCAGTTTATTGAAGGTACCTAAATATCATTCTTTTGAATTTTTCATCAGGGAGTTCCAATGCTGCTTCTTCCTCAGGGAGGTGTTTTAGGTCTGTATCCTGGTCCCTTATTTCTCCTGCTTTATCTTGCTTCTTTGTATGGACTGTGATGCTTGTTAGGTGATGTCGAGTCGCCTCTGACATGTTTTTGTGTTTATATTTAATTGGTGATTGTATGTTGGAGTGACTTGCCCACAATTTTCATTTTCTTTGTATGTTATCTACATAAGCAGGGTATTGTGCTGCACTCCTTTGTTTGCTAGTTGGCACCACTTATACACTCACCACCTGTCTCTTTTCCTGTTGTCTGTCTCCCACATGTCCCTGCCATCCTTGGCAAAAGGAGCCTATTCTTAGGTCCCTGGAATCCAAATAAAAATGCTGCCACTTTAAAATCCAACTGCTTGTAAACATTCAAAATGTTTGTGCCTGTGCCCTCGGTCACTTTAAATATCCAAAATGGCCACTGCTTATAAACCATCAAAATGGCTGCACCCTTGGTCATTTTAAATATCCAAAATGGCCACATTGTAAACAAACAATCAAAATGGCACGTCCCTCTGGACAGCCAAAAGTCCACAGCTCAAGTTTCCTCCCTCCTTGCAGTTTCCCTTCCTAGTCATAGGCCACCAGTGCAGTTGTCCCTGCAGACCTTGGCAACTAGGGTAGATCATTAGGTCAATTCTCAGGTCCCAACATCACTTGGAAATATTCAGGGTGTTGGTCCTATCAGAGTAGCTGACAGTCCACTTCTCTGATCATCTTCATACTCAGTTTTCATTCAGGTTTTTCCACTAGTTGGTGCCTAATCCACTTCTGAATAGTTCCTTTCAAAGCTCAGGGCTCCAGGATTATTTTCTGTATCTCTGTCAATTGGTTTCTCTTTTCTTTGTTGAAGAGGGTCTGTGGAGCTTGTCTGCCTATTCTGCCATCTTACCAGAAGTCACTACAGGGATATTTTTATTAAGGATAATAAATTTCTGCTGAAACACTGCACAAAAATTTTATAGGCAGTCTTTTTGGTGTCATCTCTGACAGTGTCACCTGTTGTGGTCCACATTCCTGGCACCCCCTAATGATACCACTGTGTAGAATACATTGCTTAAATCACTGCCACGGAATCAATTCTAACTCATGGTGACTCTACAGGACAGAGTAGAACTGCTCCATAGGGTTTCCAAAGCTATAAATCTTTATGGAAGCTGATTGCCTCATCTTTCTCCCACGCAGTGACTGGTAGGTTCAAACAGCTGACCTTTTGGTTAGCGCCAAATGCTTTAACCTCTGCGCCACCAGAGCTTCTATGCATTGTAGGTTTTTATTTTTAAACCCACTGCCATCAAGTAGATTTTGACTCATAGCAACTCTAAAGGACAGAGCAGAACTGTTCCGTAAGGTTTCTAAGGCTGCAACTCTCTGGCACTTCTACCACTCATCTGTCAGTTTGTTGTATTGTGGTGGCTTGCCTATTGCTATGAGGCTGGAGGCTGTTGTTGTTGTTAGGTGATGTTGAGTCGCCTCTGACTCATAGTGACCCTAGGCACAGCAGAACAAAACACTGCCTGGTTGTGTGCCAGCTCTGCAATCCCTGCTATACTTGACCCCATTGCCTCAGCCACTGTGTCAGTCCATCTCGTTGAGGGCCATCCCCTCCTTTGTCGACCCTCCACCTTACCAAGCATGACATCCTTCTCCAGGGAATGCTCCCTTCTGACAACATGACCAAAGTATGTGAGAGGAAGTCTGGCCATTCTCGTTTCTAAGGAGCATTCTGGCTGCACTTCCTCCAGGACAGATTTGTTAGTTTTTTTAGCAGTCCATGGTACTTTAGTATTCTTCACCAGCACCAAAAAAGCATAAATTCTTCTTTGGTCTTCCTTATTCATTGTCCAGCTCTCACATACATATAAGAGAATTGAAAATATCATGGCTTGTGTTAGGCGCACGTTAGTCTTCAAGGAGACATCTTTGCTCCTCAGCACTTGAAAGAGATACTTTGCAGCTAATTTTCCCAGTGCTATATGTCTTCTGATGTCCTGACTGCTGCTTCTATTGGCATCAATTGTAGAACCAAGAAATGTGAAGTCTTTGACAACTTTAATCTTTTCTCCATTTTTATTGTGATGCTGCTGTCCAGTTGTGAGAATTTTTGTTTTCTTTATATTGAGATGTAATCCATACTGCAGACAGTATTCTTCAATCTTCATCAGTAAGTGCTTCAAGTCATCCTCACTTTCAGCAAGCAAAGTTTTGTCATCAGCATATCACAGGTTGTTAATGAGCCTCCCTCCAATTCTGATGCTATGTTCTTCTTCATATAGTCCAGCTTCTTGGATAATTTGCTCAGTATATAGATTGAATAAGCATGGTGAAAGGATACAACCCTGATGCACTCCCTTCTTAAACCATGCAGTGTCCTCTTGTTCTGTTTGAATGACAGCCTCCTGGTCTATGTACAGGTTCCTCATGAGTACAATACAATGTTCTGGAATTCCCATTATTCTCAATGTTATCCACAATTTATTATGATCCACACAATCACATGCTTTTGCATAGTCGATAAAACACAAGCATATATCTTTCTGGTATTCTTTGTTTTCAGCTAAGATCCATCTGACATCAGCAATGATATCTCTTGTTCCACGTCCCCTTCTGAATCCAGACTGCACTTCTGAAAGTTCTCTGTCAATATAGTGCTGCAACTGTTTTTGAATTATCTTATGTAAGATTTTACTTGCATGTGATGTGATATTAATGATATTGTTTGATAATTTCCACATTCTGTTGGATCACCTTTCTTTGGAATGAGTAAAAATAGGGATCTCTTCTAGTCAGTTTGCTAGGTAGCTGTCTTCCAAATCTCTTGGCGTAACTGAGTGAGTGCCTCCAGAGGGGGATCCATTTGTTGAAACATCTCAATAGGTATTCCATCAGTTCCTGGAGCCTTGCTCTTTGCCAATTCCTTTAGTGCATCTTCTACTTCTTCCTTCAATACCATTAGTCCTTGATCATATGCCATCTCCTGAAATGGATGAACATTGACCAGTTCTTTTTGGTACAGTGACTCTGTGTATTCCTTCCATCTTCTTTTGATGTTTCCTGCATCATTCACTATTTTGCCCATAGAATCTTTCAATAT
>NW_006921767.1:4557699-4562360 GCF_000298275.1 Orycteropus afer afer | reverse complement strand
CTTGATTGCATGTTAGGTCAATTTCAGACTTCAGAAGTTGATAAAAAATCTTCAATTTCCTCATCTTTGGCTTTAGTGGTTGGTGCATAAATTTGAACAAGAGTTGTATTAACTGGTCTTCCTTGTAGGCGTATGGGTATTATCCTATCACTGACAGTATTGTATTTCAGGACAGATCTTGAAGCATCCTTTGTGATGATGAATTCCACACCATTCCTCTTTAAATTGTCATCCCCAGCATAGTAGATCATATGTTTGTCTGATTCAAAATGGCCAGAACTGGTCCATTTCAGGTCACTGATGCCTAGGATATCAATCTCTATGTGTTCCATCTCATTTTTGACAACTTCCAGTTTTCTAAGATTCATCTTCGTACATTCCATCTTCCAATTATTAATGGATGTTTGCAGCTGTTTCTCCTCAATTTGAGTCATCCCATGTGGGAAAATGGAGGTCTCAAAAGCTTTACTCTATCCATATCAGTAAGGTTGGTCCTACTCTGATGATGCAGCTCTTTCCCAGTCATAGTTTGAAAGCCTTCTAACCTAAGGGGCTCATCCTCCTGCACCGTGTCGGATAATGTTTCCAGGCTATTCATAAAGTTGTGCAGTAATGTATTAGACAGTGTTTCTCTGCTATTCATAAGGTTTCCCATGCCAATTCTTTGAGAATTGGATGACGTCTTCCTACTTCCTAGTGTGTCTCAGTCCGTAAGCTGCATTGAAACCTGTGCACCATGTGCAACCCTGCTAGCACTTGAAACACCAGTGGCACAGCCTCAAGCCTCACAGCAACATGCAAGCCACCACAGTAGGACATACTGACAGACAAGTTTGTCTTCCTTAGCTGTTTGAAACCTCTCTGCCCTCCCCTTACCTAGATCCCTGGTGCTGCTGTGCTCTGTCATCCCCCTGGTTTCTCTTTCCCCTGCTTTCCTGGCTGGTGGGATGGGGGCTTGGTACCTTACCTGGATGCCTGGCTGGAGCCTATGCAACCAGTATTTCAAATGCCAGCAGGATCACCCATAATGGAGAGGTTTCAGGGGGAGCTTCCAGACTAAGACATACTGGGAAGAAGGAAGGAGCCATCCACTTCTCAAAGAATTGGCCAGTGAAAATCTTATGACTAGCATCATACTTGTTCAATCTATCTGCTGAGCAAATAATCTGAGAACCTGGACTATATGAAGAAGAGTGTGGTATCAGGATTGGAGGAAGACTCATTAACAACCTACGATATGCAGGTGACACAACTTTGCTTGCTGAAAGTGAGGATGATCTGAAGCACTTACTGATGAAGATTAAAGACTACAGTCTTCAGTATGGATTAATCTCAACATAATGAAAATGAAAATTCTCACAACTGGACCAATAAGCAACATCACAATAAATGGAGGAAAGATTAAAGTTGTTAAAGATTTCATATTACTTGGTTTCACAATCAACACCCATGGAAACAGCAGTCAAGACATCAGACAAGTATTGTACTGGGCAAATCTGCCACAAAAGACCTCTTGCTGAAGAGCTAAGATGTCTCTTTAAAGACTAAGGTGCACGTAACTCAAGCCGTGGTGTTTTCAATCACCTCATATGCATGTGGAAGCTGGATAATGAATAAGGAAGATGAAGAAGAGTTGATGTTGAGTTGTGTTAGTGAGGAATACAGAAAGTACCATGGACTGCCAGAAGAACGAACAAATCTGTCCTGGAAGTACAGTCAGAATGTTCCTTGGAAATGAGAATGGCCAGACTTGGTGTCACCTACTTTGGTTGTGTTGTCAGAAGGGACCATTCCCTGGAAAAGTATATCCTGTTTGGTAAAGTGGAGGGTTAGCAAAAAAGGGGAAGACTCCCCTCAAGGAGATGGAATGACACAAGGGCTGCAAAAATGGGCTCAGGTATCGGAAGGATTGTGAGGCTGGCACAGGACCAGGGAGTGCTTCATTCTCTTGTACATAGGGTTGCAATGAATCGGAGCTGACTTGACAGCATCTAACAACAACAACAATAACAAATCTTTCTCAAAACAGAGTGCCTCATCTTTCTCTTGTGGAGTGAGTGGTGGGTTCAAACCACCAACCTTGTAGTTAGCAGTGCAATGCGTTAACCACAGTGCCACCAGAATAAAGAATAAATAACAAAAACATGCTAACTTGATGCTTTGTGGTGGGTTTGAGTACCTTGAGTCAATTCTGAGTCATAGTGACCCCATGTGACAAAGTGGAACTGCCCACAGGGTTTTCTAGGCTGAACTCTTAATGGGAGCAATCTCCAGGTCTTTTCTGCCACATAGCCACTAGGTGGATTTGAACCACCAACTTTTCAGTTAACAGCTAAGGGCTTAACTGTTTGAGCCACCAGGGCTCCTTAAATTGAAGCATGCATCTATATTATTATTATTAATTTTTTATTTTAAGAGTTTGTTTTACATTCAATATTACGTGTACATTTAGTTCCACTCCCTATTTACCATGCCCAACCCTAACCCAGTCTCCTCCCCTCCCTGCCCAGTAACACCCCCCCATGCCCCTCATAGTTATGCACTCCTGCTTGTCCTGCTTTTCCTCCATGTGAATATTGCCCCTCTGGTGCCCCGTGGTCAATAGCTCTGAGAGATGCATTTCCATAGAGTATGTGGGTGTGTTACCCTGAGTTGACTGGTCTGCGTGTACATCTTGTTTACTATTGGGCTGAGAGCCAGCCCTTGGGAGAGATCTTTATTCCAGGCCCAGAATGTATCCCAGGACCATAGTATTGGGGATCTCACTAGACTCTATCCTACCAGTAATTCTGGTCATTATTGAGTTTTTGGATTTTGTTCCACGTTTTCCCTCCCACTCTATCCAGGATCTCTAGATTTGATCCTTTCCTGAGTGATTGGCATTGGTAGCTGGGCACCATCTAGTTCTTCTGGTCTCAAGGGCCGTTATGTCCTAGGGCTGATTGCTTCCAAATGCCCTTTTTTTTTTTTCCTCATTCTTCTTCACTTCTGGCAATAGGAGACCATTAGCTGCATCTTAGATGGCCGCTCAAAAGCTTTTAAGATCCCAGTTGCTACTCACCAATGTAGGATGAGGAACAAGGCTTTTATGTATCTTGTGCCAATTGTGTCTGGTGTCCCTCAGTACTGTGGCCCTGAGATGGTAGATCCGTGTACATCTATATTATTAAAACTGAACAGATTAATACCTGCAATTACTTATAACTTAGATCAATAGAAGTTTCTTTAGATGCATGATGATAATAATAAAAATCAGATTAACTTCCAGGCATTTTTATTACTTTTAAATTCTCTGCAGCCAGTGCACCTCCTTATTTCCTGTACTTGGGGAAGATCACACCCACTATCTGGCCCTGGGTTGTTGTTGTTATGTGCGGTCCAGTCGGACCCGACTCATAGCGATCCTTCCTTGGGCTTCTGAGGTGGTATCACTGTGGAAGTAGATTGCCCAACCTTTCCTCTAAGGAGTGGCTGGTGGGTTTGAACAACCAGCCTTCTGGTTAGCCATCAAGTGCCTTAGGCGCACTATGTTACCAGAGCTCCTAATACATCTCCACTAACAGAATTGCTTTGGCTTCAGATGTTTTGAGCTATTTCTAATCTATTTCACAATTCACTTTTCTGCATTTTTCTTGAGTGAGGGGTCCCTGAGGCTGGAGCCTGGGCCAAGGTGAGGATTCTTGGGAAAAGCAGCCTGATTGCGGATGTTGCATGAGTCTGAGTAAAAGAGCCCACTGCCCTCCACTGTGACAATAGGGACTTAGTGTTGTTCCACAGGAGGCAGTGAATTTGCATCAGCCATTGACATGTTCACTCCTGGTCTCCAAGGAGAGCACTGATTGGGTGTCTCACTGTGGTACACACTGCCCTGTGACCACAGTACAGAACAAAGGTAAATGGTTTGCATCACGGTTGCTTCTCTTTCCAATTTGAGCTCCTTAAGAGGGTGCTCTAACATACCAGCCCTCCTTTTTGCTACCAAAAGTAGAAATCATGCCAACCAAGCTCTGTGGGTGATGCCAGCAAGTTGTTTTGACCAGCTGTGCTAATTCCCCCTCTCCTACTGCGTCGACTTCTAAAATGACTCTTTAACAGCACAGTGTATCAAGAGCCAGTCTTGATCAGCTTAATCCCAAGGAGCTTGTCCCTTTGTAAGACAATCTCATCAAAATTCCCCTGAAGGAGAAAGTAGTATTATATTTGGTTGAGGGAATCCTAATGAGATACAAATACCGTCTCTCTACAATGGATTCCACATGTGATAGAACCAGAAAGACCTGCTTCGTAGGGCTATTATTTTTACTGTAGAAACAATAAATACAGCAAGTTAATTTCATTTGGTTTTCAGTGTGAGATAAAATACATGTTGGCATTACTGACGTTTGGAGCTGCTGAGACTTGTAAAGCCATAGAACATCTGGAAGAAAGGCCGAGAAAATGCTTTTGTAGGTTTATTTTTTTTAAAATAGGGGTGGTGGAGACAGATGGATCTTGGGGAGTTGTTGTTGTTAAGTGCCGTCGAGTCGTTTCCGACTCATAGCGACCCCATGCACAGCAGAACGAAACACTGCCCGATCCCACACCAGCCCCACAATCCCTGCTATACTCGAGCCCATCATCGCAGCCACTGTATCAATCCATCTCCCTGAAGGCCTCCCCCT
>NW_006921767.1:4555822-4556679 GCF_000298275.1 Orycteropus afer afer | reverse complement strand
TATCAATATACTGCTGCAAACGTTTCTGAATTATCTTCAGTAAGATCTTACTTGCATGTGATATTAATCATATTGTTCTATAATTTCTACATTCTTGGGGAGTAGGAGGTAGGAAACTGTAAGTATTTTGTCTCATATTACCAATGAGACATGAGGAGGCCAGGAGGTTCTTAAGGAGCCGTGAATAATGCAAACAAAAGTCTGTTAGGCGTCACATACTTCATACATGAGTGTTTACTTGCCACTCCCAGGCCTTTTTGCCTATTTGTCATTTTGCTATTGTACTGTAGATCAATGGGGATAGGAGTCTGACCTCTGCAGTTTGCATTTCTCCAACTACTGTGTCAGCCATCTGGGTTGGGCAAATAAGATTGATAGGTGGGAGACTGACGGACAGGGAGGTATGGATATGCCAGGGTATTTCATTCCCCCATCCCTACCTTTCTGCCTTGGGCATTACGTTAGTCAGGGTTTGCGGAGAAATAGAACCAATAAGATAAATATGTATCAGCTGCCTTCAAGTCATTCTGACTCATGGTGACCCCTTGTGTGCAGAGTAGAACTGTTCCAAAGGGCTCTGATGGCTGTCACCTTTCAGAAGCCTTTCTTGTGCTATGTCTCTGGAGAGATTTGAACAGCTAATCTTTCAATTGGCAGCCAAACACAACCGTTTGCACCACTCAGGGACTCCTACATAAAGAGAAGGAAGGAGTGAGATTGAGATTAATTCTTATTTTTAATTTCTCTTTACTGTGATTTGGTTGAAGGTTTACAGAGCAAATTCACTTTCCATACAGTGGTTCACATATACTTTGTCTCATGACATTGACCACAGTTTACCACAATGCAACAGCTCC
>NW_006921767.1:4541248-4549455 GCF_000298275.1 Orycteropus afer afer | reverse complement strand
GGTCTGTCTCTCAATCCTTTGTAATTTTATGGAATTAGCTCATGTAATTGTAGGGGCTGGCAAGTCCACAATCCATAGGCCAGATAATAGGCTGGACACTCCAGCAGGCTTGTCCAAAACTGATGGTGTGTTACAAACTTTGGCAGGTTTTCCGTGTTATCATCTGGATGCACAGTCTTCTCCTTCAGGAAACTTCAGTTTGTGCTTTTTAGGCCTTCAACTGATTGGATGAGGCTCAGCTACAATTTGAAGGGTAATCTGCTTTACTTAAGGTGTTGTTGTTTTTGTTATGTGCCATCCAGACGGACCTGACTCATAGCGAGCCCCCCTTGGGTTTCCGGGCAGTGTCACTACAGAAGTAGATTGCTCAACCTTCCTTCTGAGGAGTGGCTGATGGGTTTGAACTGTCAGACTTCTGGTTAGCAGTCAAGTGCCTTGGGCACTATGCTACCAGAGCCCCTTTCCGCTATAAATGCTAATCATATGTAAATTCTTTCACAGCAACATCTGGATTAGTGTTTGACCAAACAACTGGCCATCATTGTCTATCCAAATTGACACACAAAGTTAACCATCACAGTCCATGTTTTTGGTAGCAGTCATGTCTCCTCTCTGCCTTCAGGTGTGGGTGGCCCAGACCCTTGACTGGCATGATGTTACCCCTTTCATTTGATTCCTTAACCTCAAGTCAGTAAAAGATTACTGCTGTTGCAAATCTCCGCACTGCCTCACTGTCCCCTGTTGACTTTGTAGCTCTTTCGTCCCTTGGGTAGCCAATCTCATGCTTTAAGTTCCCTAGTTTTCAAATTCAGAGAACCTTCTGTTTTTCTGGGAGGATCTTGATGGATTCAGTCTGAAGACTTCTGTTTTCAGAAGTGGTCCAAAGAAGACTGTACATGAGACAGATGTTCCATCTATTCTTCTCTTACAGCCATGCAAGTCCTCCTTGTCCTTCTCAGATTCCATTAAGGACCAAGTCCTAAATTGTTCTAGATTCACGTCTCTGCTGACCTATGGCACCACTGGAAAAGAATGTTGGTGTCATGCTTACAAGGCTAATTGCTTGGATGGATTTTGGTGGCTCACTAAATTGACTGCCTGTTGGAGCTCCAGGGTTTGGAATAGATCAGAAGGTCGTAGGAATGCTATTGCCACCACCAGCATGACTATTCTCTAATTGACTTTTCATTGTGGTACCTCCCAAGACACAGTCCTAGGAGGGAGATGCCGATTGACTAAGCTCAATTTAAATGGCCCTTTTTGTCTGGACCAGGGAGTATGGGAGTGAGAAGTAAGGAGCTCTGTACTTGGAAGTCTATAATGGGTATAAGTCTCTGTAATAACCATCCAAATAAGATTTCCTAGAGGAAATTGGGCAAAAGTTAGGAAGGGGGCATGGAAGTTGGGAAGTCCCATGGAACAAATATTCACCACATGCTCAATGAATGGTAGTTCTTTTTAGTTACTATTCCAGGTCTCACTGGGCAGGATCTGATGGTTACTGCTATTTATTGGCACTCAACTCAGAATTTCATCTCATCTAAGTGTTAGTTTATAGATGAGGAAACTGTAGCCCAAGGAGCTGAGTATATGCCAATGGTCACACAGGTAGAAAATTGGCAGAGCTGGGTTTTGAATTCAGGTGTGTATGACTCCAAGACTTAGGACTTAAATATAACTACCACTTGCCCTTTCAAAATACTTTATGTTATAACTGGTTTGCTTCAGGCTCAGACAATGACTTGCTCAAGAACCTATGTGTCAGAGCAGTATTCTAGAGCTTTATGGTTCCATGTTTATGTTTACAGTTTATGGTTTACATCTCAATATAAAGAAAATAAAAATCCTCACATCTGGACCTATAAGCAGCATCACAATAAGTGGAGAAAAGATTGAAGTTGTCAAAGACTTCACATTGCTTGGTTCTACAATCGATGCCAACTGAAGCAGCAGACAGGACATCAGATGATGTATTTGTTGTTGTTGTTATGTGCTGTCGAGTCAGATGCTACTTATAGTGACCCCTCCTTGGGTTTCCAAGGCAGTATCACTATGGGAGTAGATTGCCCCATCTTTTTTCCGAGGAGTGGCTAGTGGGTTTGAACCACTAGCCTTCTGGTTAGCAGTCAAGTGCCTTTAGGCACTACACTACCAGAGCTCCTCAGATGACATATAGCACTGAACCCATCATCTGCAAAGGACCTTTTTTATGTGCTAAAGAGCAAAGATGTGTCCTTGAAGACTAAGGTGTGCCTGACAAAAGCCATGGTATTTTCAATTGCCTCATATGCATGTGAGAGCTGGACAACAAATAAGGAAGACTGAAGAAGAGTTGATGCTTTTGTTGTGGTGCTGGCGAAGAATGCTGAAAGTACCATGGACTGCTAAAAGAACTAACAAATCTGTGTTGGAGGAAGTGCAGCCAGAATGCTTCTCGGAAGCGAGAATGGCCAGACTTCATCTCACCTATTTTGGTCATGTTGTCAGAATGGACCATTCCCTAGAGTACATCATGCTTGGTAAGGTGGAGGTCGACGAAAGAGGGGAAGACCCTTAGCGAGATGGATTGACACAGTGGCTGTGGCGATGGGCTCACGTATAGCAAGGACTTTGGAGCTGGTGCAGGACCAGGCTGTGTTTCATTCTGTTGTGCATAGGATTTCTATGAGTCTGAGATGTCTCGACATCACCTAACAACAACAACATGGTTTCGTAGTCTTTCCTTTATTCCATTATTCCCCGACAGTATTTCCTGAGAACTCCTGTTTTGTGAGGCATTCTTCAAGAAACAGACAAAAATCCATCCCTATAATTGCATCCATTTAGAAAAAGCTATGCAGAATTACTTCTCTTAAGGGACTCACAATATATAGTATATTGACCTATTGCCATTGAGTTGATTCCAAATCATAGTGATGCCAGGAGACAGAGTAGAACTGCCCCATAGGGTTTCCAAGGCTGTATATCTTTATGGAAACAGGTGGCCACATCTCTCTCCCATGGAGTGGCTTGTACGTTTGGACCACCAAACTTTTGGTTAGCAGGCAAATGCTTTAACCATTATGCTGCCAGAACTCCTATAAATATGGTATATTAGAGACTAAAAAACCCAAAAATACGGATGTTGCCATATAGTCAATTCCACCTCATAGTGATCAAGAGACGCTGAGAAGTCACAAAATAATAATAAATTCCATTGAGCTTTGTTTAACTCAGAATTTACTAAACCATTTTGACCTGGACCACTTTGCCCCACATAATGTGCATTAGCATCTCTTTAGAGGAACATTATTTAGGAAAATTACACTTCACTCACCTTTTCCATCTAGATAAACTGATGAGGCTGGAATCTGGAGATGACTGTCCCAAGGAGAGATTCTAGCTTCCCTGAGGGTTGGGGATAATATCCCCATAGGTAACCTGCCTGTGCTTTGACACACTGCTGAGGATGGCCTGTGCCATGGAGCCTTGGTGACAGTTCAGAATTTCTGGGCCATTTTCAGAGCTGCCTATCTTAGAAGACATCTTTTTTTTTTTTTTTTCTTTTTTGAGAATGTTATGTAGGTTATCTTTTAAATCATTTTATTGTGGTCAAATACATATAACAAAAAGTTTGTCATTTTGACCATTTTTAAGTGTCCTATTCAGTGACATTAATTACATCCACCATGCTGTGCAACCATCACCACTGTTTCCAAATGTTTTACATCACCCCATACAGAAACTCAGTGCCCCTTAAGCAATAACTCCCAATCCCTCCTCCCCTGCGTTCCTGGTAATCACTAATAAACTTTGTCTCTATGCATTTGCCTATTCTGACATAGACCATTTTTATGGATAATTTTCCTTTTCTTTCTTCCCAAATACACAGGCATACCATGTTGATCTGCCATCTCACAAAAACATTAAAATGGATTTAAATAGATTTTGAAACTGTTAGGCTGCCAGTTAAGGTTTCCTAGGTATAACTAAGCTACATCTGGGGAGTTAGTGCTGGTTTCATGGTGTAGCTAAGGGATTGTTACATCCTGGATTTAGGAACTAACCCATTATGTCATTTAGTCTTTCTGCCACAAAGGCACATAGAAACGAGAAGTCTATAATTCGGTTGAAGCACTCTCAATTGAAAAAGCAATTCAACCTTAAATCTTTTAAACCTTTACCTCATTTCAGATATAAATAACAAAGTTATAAAATCTTTGTTAAATCTAAATAAGGTTTTCTAGTTCACACGTATGTGGATGTGTGTTTTAATGGTGTTGGCGATGGTGATTTTTTAGTGGTACCTTCATTAAAGAATTAAAGGATAAGGTCTCTGCAGAATTATGGGACAATATTTGAACTGTTAGCCATCTTCCCATGATACATTGCAGCTTGCATCTTTTTTGTTTTAAAGCTGCTATGCTGTAAATCTCAAAAGAGACAGGCAAATTACAGACTAGGCACATTGTTCTATTAGCTGCAGATTTCATGATAAATTCCGCGCATAAAGATTTCCCTGCAATGATTCTATCTATGAGAATTTGTACATACTCCATATATATCTTTCAAAATGAAGACCGATGAATAATGGTTTGGCCAAGCAATAAATACATAATGAAGCATCACCTTTGATCTTTCTTGCTTTCTATGAGGTCAAAGTTGGGATGGGTTATAAATCATGATTTATGCCTCTAAGTCTCTGGAATTCTTTTTTTTTTTTCTTTTTTAATGCCGGCGTCTCCGCTGTTGGTGGGATTTTGAATTGTTTAATTATTCATCAACCTGTAATACTATCCTTTCTTCAGTATTATGTATATTTGCTTAATTTTGGATTCAATTTGATTTTCAAGATTTCATTTTTTTTACCACCTCAATGCATTGTCTTTGTTTTCATAAATTACATTATAATAAAACTAATGTGAGGACTTACTTGTAGTAAAGAAAAATCTAAAATATATGTATGGTCAACTGCAATAAAAATATAGTTTTAAAATAAAATTTCCAGATATTTTCTTCAACTGATACCTATTTTTTCTATTTTCCTTCAAATTCAAACTTATAAATTCTCAATAGAAGCTAGGACAACTTGAAAATAAATGGTGTTTCAAGCATAATTATATTAAACTGAGAAACACTGTTTGACTTGATGGATGTAGGCATTTTGGGGAGAGGGGACTTTTAAAAATGATAGTCCTTCATAAGATAGTTGGTTAATGCTGTTATTTGCCGACAAGTCAGTTCTGACTCATGGTGACACCAGGTGTGCAGAATAGACCTGTGTTTTATAGGGTTTTCAAGGCTGTGACCCTTTGGGAACACATTGCCAGGCCTGTCTTCTGAGGTGCCTCTGGGTGGGTTCAAACCATCAACCTTTCAGCTAGTAGAGGAGAGCACAAAACTGTTTGTACCACCCCAAATCCGAAACCAAACCCACTGCCATCAAGTCCATTCTGACTCATAGTGACCCTTTGGACATGGTAAAATTGCCCCATAGGGTTTTCAAGGCTGTATCTTTATAGAATCAGATTGCCTCATCTTTCTTCCTCAAGTCAGCTGGTGGATTCGAACTCTTGCTTTTTGTTTGTTTGTTTTGCTTTAACCATTACACTACCAGAGCTCCCTTTGCACCACCCAGGAACTCCCAGAGAGACAACTTGGTCCTCTCAAGCCTGATTGACAGCATGCATATTCTTTTTTTTTTTTTTAAATCTTAGTGGTGCTTCTTAAATTTTAGGGTTAATGGACTCTGTGACACAGATAGCCCCTAAACTCCATGCTACTTGATGTTAAAATACATCAATCAACCTTTTAGCATAACTTGATGCCATAATTGGGTACTGGCAAAAGCTTATTTCATACATTACTTCTGTTAATTTGTTTTTATGCCCCAGTTAAAGTTCCATGCCACTTAGTACCTCATGGGGAAGAAACAGTTGGTAACATACTTAAGAAAAATCCTGGGGTGCCTCCCAGATAGGGTGAGATACCTCCTTTCCCCCCTACCCTCATTGTCTTCATACCTTGAGAGTGAGTTCTCTTAACTACAAAATTGTTGAAACAGCACAGAATATTTTAGCTAAACCAGTGTCACCTCATTAAGCATCCTTAGCAAGGGTTGGAATGTGGCCGTGTGGCCACTCTAGTGAATATAGCCTCAGCACTAAAAAACATTTATCGCCACCATTAAAAAGAGAACTTTGAAAATGAGTTTGAAAGAAAGCCATTACCTCCTTAACTACCAAATAAACTCAGTGGTCTATGTAGATTATGATGAAATATCTTTGGTGCTTCAATCTTATTCTCTTTGTTTCATAAGCTGTAATTCATGCTGTGCTTTTGCAGACAACTTGGTAACCATTCTCACCCCATCTCTGCCCCTCCCCACTCTCATCAGCCTGCCTTCACTTGCTTATGCTTTTTGCTTTGTTTGCTTTATGCTCTTCTTTTCATCCTGGAATAAACTTGTTTATTCTTTTTTTTTTTTTTTTATTTCTTATGTACACACGTGCGCACACACACGTGTGTGTGTGTGTGTGTGTGTGTATGGAAACTTTGAATAAAACTTTGTCCCTTTTTGGGGGTGGAAATAAGCTATTATAGTGAGTGTTACTTTAAGATTTCTATCTCAGCTTTTGCAAATACTGTAATTCACTGATATGTAGACATTATAAGATAGCTAAGGTAGAAAAGCTTTAATGAATTGATTTAGATCCTCAGGAATAAAGAAGTACCTAGTTTATCTGCTACCAAACTGGCCAGTCTAAAATTTCCATTTCTGGAAAATTCCAAGAATCTTAATAGATACTTGGGAAAGGAAATTTCCAGCAGCTTTTCATTCCAAGAGGGCAGACTGCAAAAGGCTTTTCCCCTACCCATTTTCTTCTCTTTGCTTTTTGAATATGAATGTGATTTGTCTTTAAATGCAAAGTAAGGCTTTGGCAATGTCTTTTTTTGGGTAATACAATCACCAGGGCCTCAACTGTTGTGTCAGTCATCCATATTCTTGGCCTTATTCCTAACATTTCCCCAATAATACAGAATGCTTTGGGCAAGAATTAGCTACATCTACCTTTCAACCAGGCCATAGTTTTAAAACTCTTTGCAAAGATTTGGTACCATTTTATGACTCAAGGTTTCCTGAAATTAAACCCAAGTGTTCTAATGAGAAGAGGATTAGAAAAGCAAGCACCAGGTGTGTGACTGTTCCAGTTTATTCTAAGCTACCCACATCTCTACTTAGGGCTGGGCCCCAAGTTATCTGCCTCCATCTATGTTTCTACCCATTATTTCTGGGCCTGGCAAGCAAGACAAGTGGCAAGAAGCTTTCACAGCTTCAGAATGCCAGCAAAGGATAGGACAACAAATCTAATGCCCTTTTTACTCTTTCCTTGTTAGTTTCTATTAAGTTAGCTCAATCTCATGACCATCCCATGCACAACAGAATGAAACGTTGCCTGGTCCAACACCATTCTCACTATTGGTACAGTTGAGTCTATTGAGACCACTGAATATTTTGAGTTACTTCCTTCCAACTTGGGGAACTTACCTTCTGGTACTATATAGGACAGTGTTCTGTTGTGATCCATAGGGTTGTCACTGACTAATTTTCGAAAGTAGATCACCAAGCCTTTATTCCTACTCTGTTGTTGTTGTTGTTGTTATGTGCCGTCGAGTCGGCCCCGACTCATAGCGACCCCTCCTTGGGTTTCCGAGGCAGTATCACTACGGAAGTAGGATTGCCCAACCTTCCTTCCGAGGAGTGGCTGGTATTCCTACTCTATTCTAGTTTAAATGCTCTGCTGAAACCTGTGCCCTATAAGTGACCCTGCTGGCATTTGAATACGGTGCTGTGCTGGTTACCTAGTGCTGCTCTGACAAGAATATATACAAATGGGATGGCTTGAACAAACAGGAGTTTATTGTCTTACAGTTTGGGAGGCTAGAAGTCTGAATTCAAAGTACCATGCTCTAGGGGCTGTGTGAAAGCCCCTCAACCTTGGGCTTCAGCTCTGTCTTTTGCTCCTGGACCACGGAAGCCAGAGAAATCTCTTCACTCAGGCAGCTACTGGCTGCTGAGGCTAACAAGCCCAAGGTTGACAAATAAAATGGCACAGTCCTGATGTTAACTGTAAGGTCGCAGTAAGGAGAAGAGGACACACAAAAGTGGGGTTAAAGAGAAGTTTTTATTCTGCGCTCCCGGGAGAGGTTTACGGGTCCCCGAGAGG
>NW_006921767.1:4522951-4541148 GCF_000298275.1 Orycteropus afer afer | reverse complement strand
GTGCTGGGGTCTTTCGTAAGCAAGGGCTATGTGTTGGGGTCTGGTATGGGCTCTGGTCAGGTGCTCCTTGCTTGACCAGTTCTTATAATCCCCTCTGGCTCAGTTATTCACCTTCCTGGCCAGCCATGTTTCTGCCTAACATTAACCAAACCACATAGGAGGCCATTAATTCAAATCCATTGTAAGTCCCAGAGTTGGCAAAGCATGGCAGGCTGCTGATTAACAACACTGCTACATACAGGGTCCAAGCATGCTATAAGCTAGAGACCATTCCCCAAGGCTTCTCCTTATATACAGGAAGCAGACCACATCCCTAGGGCAGCTAGTCAGATGCTCAGAGTAGATTCTGCCATGGAGTTGATTATCAGTCTCATCATGGGGAATACTACATCCAGCTGCCCAGCCACTCAATCATACCCAGCCAAGTTGACACACAAACTTAACTACCACAGGTCCAATAACTTCCAGTAACATGCATTTTCCACAGTATGACAAATTGACAGATAAGTCCTGGTGTTCCTTCTTAGATGTGGCCTTGTGCAGTTAACCTTTCTAAACTTCACCTTTCTCATTTCTTTCTCACCTTATTATCAGGATAAGGCTAGGGTTGTGAAACAAGAAAAGATCATGGATATGAAAACAGTTATTAATAATAAAAGTTTGTTATGATAGTTGCAGTGTAGTAAATTACCTGGTACGGCTTTTCTAGCCATAAGTCTTTGTAAACTCCATGGTGGAATCTGCCATGAGCAATTGAGTAGCTCCTGATTGTAAAAGTTATCCACCTGGGGTATTTCTGTTGAGTGTAGCACCCAAGCAATGTTCTGGGAAGTTTGTGCTCTGTCAGGTGCTTGGAATTCTGATGTTATAATTGGTTAGTTTGGCCACTCTGTCAGGCTCAAAAGGAGGCCTCCTAGAGGCAGTAGTAGTCTCTCTGATTGCTGGCTGAGGAAGACATGCTGCTGAGAGAAATGTGCTCCTGCGAGACACACGCTCCTGAGAGACATGCATTGCTGAGAAAAGACACTGAGAGACACACATTGCTGAGAGAGAGAGACACCGAGAGATATGCACTGCTGAGAGAGAGACTGAGAGAGACTGTTGGCTGAGAGATGACAGGCTGAGAAACTGAGCATGTTCCTCAACTTGAGTTGTAGCCTGTTGCTTCCCTAATAAACCCCATAATCTGTAAGTTCTGTATGGCCACTGCAGCAAATTATCAAACCCAGCAGAGAGATGGTGGGTTTCTGTGGGAGGAATGGTTGGTGTCAGGGTTGGGGAAAGGGCTGGAGGGAGACAGCATGTCTGGCCTCACAGGAATAGGCCTTGGGCTTGATGGTGATTCTGTCTTCCTCTTGTGAGATTAGAGGAAGTCTGAAGATACGGCCTCCCTGCCCCTTTAGCAGGGAGGACACAGGACTCATATGCTCTTTTAGCACACAGGACCTATATGCTCAGAAGGGCCCTCTGCTTGGTTTGATGCTCTACTGTTACTGTCTGGAAATTCTCAATAACTTTTGGACAAGGATCCTATCTTGTGAGGATATTTATTTTAAAATAAGTAGAGAAATGCTCAGGTTTGTCATGGATACGCTCATGGAGTTTTGCAAGGTAGTCAGGGCATGGCACACAGGCAAGACATCAAGCCATTCTATCACCCAGAGAACCAGGGTTAACAAATACAATGTTAGTCCAATATTAAAGTCCAAATCTTCAATGAGTGGTCACAGAAGGAAGGTTGGGCAGTGGCTTGTCCTCAGTGTAGGTTCCTCATAGCTGGGTCTGAGGTTGGCAGCAGCAGCCTGAGTTTTTGGCTTAGTCTCAGTCTTTGGAGAAAGTCAGAGGCTCAGTCAACAAAAAGTCACTCTGCTTCTACCTTGCTCTTGCTGGTAAAGCAGAAGCCTGGGTTTTTTTCCTTCTACTCTTGCATGATAAATGTCTTATGGGGGATGTCCAGTTCATATTGCATTAGTATAACTTATGTCTTAGGTTTATAATCACAGGTTTACTCAGAATGTCCAACACAGATGAACTGAAGGTTACATCAAACCCTGTCACAGCAAAGCAGTTGTTTACACTAAAAGTTGTCAGTCTTAGTCTTTTTTTCATAGCTTAGCTTAAATGTTCAAGTCACACATAGATGCTTCATATATATGTGCTTTGGAATCACTACATGATAAGCCTACATCAGTATCTTCTCTTTTTTTTTTTTTCCCCGTTTAAATTTTTTTAAATTGCAATCTGAAAGTTTGTAGAGCAAATTGCTTTTTCATTCAACTCTTCATACAAAAACGTTTTGTTTTGCAACACTGAATGCAGTCCCCTCAAGGTAACAATACTCTTCCCCCTTCCTCCCTGTGGTTAATATTTCCATTTGTCCTTCTTTCCTATCTCTTCCTGCCTTTTGAGTTTTATCCCTGGGCAAATGGGCAGACTTTTTGTTCTCCTATGGTTGCCTGCACTAATGAATGTCTGCCTCGCTGGAGTTATTGTTCACCTTATTAACCTGTCTATTATTTGGCTGAAAATTGAGCCATTGGAGTGGCTTGAAGGGTGTCTAAAGGCCATAACCTTGGGGGTTCCACCAGTCTCTATCTGACTAGTATGCTTGGTCTTTTTTATAATTCCACATTTTTCTCTCATTCTATCCAGCACCTCCTATTGCCTTCCTCTGAGCTCTGCAAATTATTTAGTTAGTCTTGATTTCTGGGCCCACAGGTACTTTTACAGATGTATCTGTTCAATCAGCAAGTGTCACCAAGCACCTGCTCTGTGCAGGTGTGGTCCTAGGTCCTGGGCTGTCCTCTAGACTCCTGTGGTTTTAGTCCAGGGTCTTAGTTGTCACTACTGACACTCTCATCTGCAGGGCAAAGGTAGATGGGCTGGGAAGCCAATGACCCTGACGTCTCAGCACAGTTCCTGCCCCCATGTGGTGCCCCTCTAGCTTAGCTACCTGTTGTTGCTATAACACAGATATCACAAATGGGTGCCTTTAAAGAACAGAAATTTATTATCTTACAGTTCTAGAGGTTGCAAGTCCAAATCAGGGTCTAGACTGTGTCGATTCCTTCCTTGTCAGTTACCTGGGGTCCTTGTCCTTGGCCATCCTCACAAGACATCCGTCTTCCTGTGTGTGTCTGTGTCAGTGTCTTTGTGTCCATTTTGCTCTTCTTACAACTCAAACCAAAAAAGAAAAATAAATAAACACACAACCAAACCTACTGCCATCAAGTTGATTCCAATTCACAGTGACCCTACAGGACAGCGTAGAACTGCCCCATAGTATTTCCAAGACTGTAAATCTTTACAAAAGTGGACTGCCTCATCTTTCTCCCATGAAGCAGCTGGTGAGTTTAAACCACCAACCTTTTGGTTAGCAACCAAATGCCTTAACCACTGGAGCACCAGAGGTCCTTATGCATTCAAGTGTATTTAGTCCTTATTTCACTACGTCAAGTCCAAACTTACTCATTATAAATACAATAATCTGACATCTGATTATTTCATCTAGTCTAGTGCTGGGCTTTGCAAACTATGGTCAGTGGGCCATATCCGGCCTATGGTTTGTTTCTGTGTAGACCATAAGGTGAAAAGGTGTTTTTTTTTTTTTCCCCAAAATATTTTTGAATAGTTGTGAAAAGAAGAAGGATATGTGACAGAAACCCTATATCATTGACAATGCCTAACATTTTTGTCCTCTGGCCTTTTGCAGAAAAAAATTGCCAACTCCTGATCTAGCATAATAATGCTTAAACACTTTTATACCAGAATATATAATTTATTGCAAATTATTTTCTATTTCTTTCTGTCATTATAAACAAACAAACTCACTGCCATCAAACATCACTGTCACGCATAGTGACCCTATAGGACAGAGTAGAACTGTCACATGGAGTTTCCAAGGTTATAAATCTTTATGGAAGCAGACTATTTTGTCTGTCTCCTATGAAGCAGCTGGTGGCTTTAAACTACCAATCTTTTGGTTAGCAGCCAAGTGCCTTAACTACTGTACCACCAGAGCTCCTTTTATTATTATAGTAAGGGCAATACATTGATTTAAACAACTTTTTTGTTGGGTTACTGGAATTGTTGGGTGGTACAAATGGTTAGCTTGACTACTGACCCAAAGATTGGCACTTTGAGCCTACCCAGATGTGCCTTGGGGGAAAGTCCTGGTGATCAGCTTCCAAAAAGTCAACCCTTGAAAACTCTAAGCTGCACAGTTCTACTCTGATATATGTCCCATCTTTCCCATTTTCTCTTCCCTTTAGGTTGTGATAATTGGGGACACTTACACTCTATCCCTTCTTCTCCTTTCATCTCAAGTCCCACAGAGGTCAGGGCCAACAATAGCAAGACTATTTCCCGTGAGTGGGTGGCCATGGGGAACCAAGTCCTGATGCCACACTCTGGACACTAGCCATATCAACCTATGCCCACCTTTACCAAATCCTGAGTCTTTTTTCTGGCACAGGGTTCCCTTCATGTCTAATCTCCCCTCTCATGGTGTACAACCTCTGCTTTATACTCTCCTTACCTTCTGTTTCCCAAAGGTGCCATATTCAGGCTTTCCTTTGGCCTTGACTCATGTTCTTCTCTTGTTCTTGTTCTTGTTCTTCTCTTCTCCCACCTCCTCTTCACTTGGTCTGTAATTATTCAGCCTTCCTTTCATAGTCACTGCTTGGACTTCAGCTGCTTGGGAGCATCTCCATGCACCTTGATACCTCCAATGTCTGGTGGCAAGCTTGATGCATAGGTGAGGCGCAATCACTGTTTGTATGTAATAAGCTTACTTTTCAAAATCTGTAAATTAATTTTTTCCACATGATGCATAAGTGAAAAAGAAGAAATTAGGCACAGCATTTTGTACCAGATTTACCTGTTTTTACAAGAAGTAAAACCTTTAAGAAATTCAGTACAAGCTTTAGGAACAAAGTGGTTGGCCAGAAGGTGTGACTTCCAGCCATTCCTTTTGGAAATGTGAGAAATTGTGATCGGGAGTCTTTGGAAGGACTGGTATTAAGGCTGAGAAGATGATGGCACAAAAAGACACCACTTTTGAGGGGAGAGCTCTGTGGAGCTCACAGTTTACTCTACGTTAGCAGCCATGTCTTTACTGTATTATCTTGTTTTCCAGCCCCATCTGCTTGGATTAATGGAAATGTTGGATCACAAAGACTTTTTCTCTCTGCCTTGATCACTGCCAATGTACTAGAGACACTTGTAATTAGTCAATATCCTCATAAATTCACTTTTTTTGTTGTTGTGGTGGTAAAAATATACATAATAAAACATTTGCCAATTCAACAGTTTTTACATATGAAATTTGGTGACATTGATTACATTCATTATGTTGTGCAACCATTACTATTATCTTCTCCAAATTATTTCACCACCATTGACAGAAACTCATTGTCCTTGAAGTAATGACTCCCTTCCCCCCGTCCCCATCCCTGCTATGGTAGTTAAGGTTATGTGTCAGCTTGGCTTGGCCTAGTTTTCAGTGGCTGGGCAGCTGGATGTTGTTATTCCCCATAATGAGACTGGTGATCATCTCCATGATGGAATCTACTGTAAACAACTGAGTAGTTGCTTTAGGGATGTGGTCTGCTTCCAGTATATAAAGGGAAGCTTGAGAAAGATCTCTGAGCTTTTTGGCACATCTGGACCCTGCACTTGGCCAAATCTTCATCTCAGTGGCCTGCCATGTTGTCTGAGGATCTTGAGACTGTTTCTGGACTTGAACTAGTGGCTTGCCATGTTGCTTGATAATCTTGGGACTGTGCCATTTTACTTACCGACCTTGGGTTTATCACCCTCAGCAGACAGCAGCTGCCTAAGGTATGGGCCAGGAGCAAGAGGCAAAGCTGAAGCCCAAGGTCAAGGGGCCTTCTCCCACTCCTAGAGCTGGCACTTTGAGCTCCGACTTCTAGCCTCCTAAACTGTATAAGAATAAACTCCTGTTTGTTAAAGCCATCCACTTGTGGTATTTCTGTTATAGCAGCAATAGAGAACCGAAACACCTGGTAACCTCTAATAAGATTTTGTCTCTATACATTTGCCTGTTTCGTGTAAGTGGGATCATACAATATTTGTACTTTCGTGACTGACTCATCAATTCACTTTTGAGGTTTCTAGTAACTTCCTAACTTCAAGATCAAACTTACCACTCCAGTGAAAGCAAAATTAAACAAATAGAACCCTCAAATAACCAAATGTCTATTCTCTGTGGTCCTCAAATATTTCCTTTGTGTTCCAACTTTGGTGCCAAGGAGCATCTCTCTTCCATGTCTGTATTAGGACTCTTTTAAAAATTTTTATTTTTTATTTAGTTTATTGTGGTGAAAACATACACACCAAGGCATTCACCAACAAAACAACCTCTATATTTACAGCTCAGGAACATTGATTAAATTTTTCATGTTGTGCCACCATTAATGTTATCCTTTTCCAAAATATTCTGCCACCATTAGCATAAACTCAATGCCCCACAAACAAAAGCTTCCCCTTTCCCCCTCCCTCCTACCTCTGGTAACCACTAATAATCCTTGGTGTGCGCGCGTGTGCGCGCACGTGTGTGTGTGTGTGTATGTGTTGTTGTTGTTGTTATGTGCCGTCAAGTCAGCCCTGACTCATAGCGACCCCTCCTTGGGTTTCCGAGGCAGTATCACTACAGAAGTAGGATTGCCCAACCTTCCTTCCGAGGAGTGGCTGGTGGGTTTGAACCGCCAGCCTTCTGGTTAGCAGTCAAGTGCCTTAGGCACTATGCTACCAGAGCTCATATATATATGTGTGTGTATGTGTGTGTGTGTGTGTGTGTGTATAAAACCTATCTAGGAATTTCCCTCTCCTCCCCTCCTATCCCTGTTGTTATTGTTATGCGTTGTCCAGTCAGACCCGACTCATAGCGACCCCTCCTTGGGTTTCTGAGACACTATAGAAGTGGATTGCCCCATCTTCTTTCCAAGGAGTGGCTGATGTGTTTGAACTGCCAGCCTTCTGGTTAGCAGTCAAGTGCCTTAGGTACTATGCTACCAGAGCTTCCACTATCCCTAGTAACCAACAAAGTTTCCTTCCTTTTCTTGACTTTTTACAACAGTGGACTCATACAATATTTATCCTTCTGTGATTAACTTATTTCCCTTAGCATAATGTCCTCCAAGTTCATCCATGTTATGTGGTGTTTCACAGATTCTATGTTACTCTTTAGTGTGGCATAGTATTCCATTGTGTGTATGTACCACAGTTTGGTTATCCATCTCTCCATTGATAGACACTTAGGTTGTTTCCATCTCTTTGCTATTGTGAATAGTGCTGCAATGAACTTGGGTTTGCATATATCTATTCATGCCCTGGCTCTTGCTTCTTTAGGATATATACCTAGTAATGAGATTACTGGATCAAATGGTATTTCTATTTCCAGCTTTTTAAGTAATCACTGTACTGATTTCCATGGTGGTTGTATCATTTTACAATCCCACAAGCAGTGTATGAGAATCTCAATCTCTGCACATCTTTGCCAGATTTTGTTATTTTCTGTTTGTTGAGCTTTGCTATTAGTGCTGGGGTGAGATGGTGTCTCATGTTTGTTTCAATCACTGCTTTGGCTATGTCCCAAAGACTGTGTTATGTTGTGTTTTCATTCTTGTTTGATTCAAGCAATTTTTTAATTTCCTTTTTTATTTCTTCTATTATGCAGAGGTTTTTAAGGAGGGTGTTATCCACTTTTCATGTGTTTTCTCTTTTTCCATTGATGTTCATGTTGTTGATTTCTAATTTTTTAGAATTATGATCTGAGAAGATGCTTTGCAGTATTTCAGTGTTTTTAAATTTATTGAGGCTTGCTTTGTGGCCTAACACTTGGTCTATCCTGGAGAATGTTCCATGTGTTCTGGAAAAGAATATATACTGTGCTGTTGTTGGGTGAAGTGCTCTGTAGATGTCTATGAGGTCAAGTTGGTTGGTCATATTGTTTAGTTCTGTGTCTTTGTTGATTTTCTATCTTTGACTGAAAGTGGTGTATTAAAGTCTCCTGCTATGACTGTGGAGTCATCTATTTGTCTTTTCAATTCTGTTAAAGTCTGACTTATGTATTTTGGGGCTCTTTCATTGGGTGCATAGATATTTATTATGGTTTTGTCTTCTTGTTCATTTGATCCTTTAATCATTATATAATGTCCTGCCTTGTCTCTTATGGTGGTTTTTATCTTAAAGTCTCTTTTATCAGAAATTAATATTGCCACTCCTGCTCTTTTTTTGATTGTCATTTTCTTGATATATCTTTTTCTAACCTTTGATTTTTAGTCTGCTTTTGTATTTGTGTCTAAGGTGTGTCTATTGTAGACAGCATATCGATGGGTCACTTTTTCTTATCTAGTCTGCAACTCTCTGTCTCTTGAGTAGTGCCTTTAATCCATTTACATTCAGTGTAATTATTAACAAGTATGAATTTATTCCTGTTGTTCTCTTGTTTTTTTTTTTTTGTAGTGTTGCTGATTTCTTTGTTCCATATAGATTTTTATGCTTAGTTCATTTTGTTTATGAATTTGTTATCATTTCCTTCATTGCTATTGTTTTAGTGTTTGCTAAATACTTTTGCTTTTCCTCTTTTTTTATTTTGATGTGAAGGTTTGTTATTTTTCTTTGAGGCTACCCTGTGATTGATAATTTCCTTCCCTATTTTAGAACTGTCTGTTCTATATCTTAATTGTCTTGACTTCCTCACCATTTGGAAATCTGTACCTATACTATTCATTCCCTTTTTTGTTTGTAGTTGTCTTCATTTACCAATTCATGTCTCTGGTTCCCTATTTACAGTCTTGTAAGCTTATTTTACTTTGGATACTTCTATAACTGGGTTGGTTTCTAGGTTATGTTATCATGAGTGTTAATCTTCAGTTGTCTGCTGTTGTTGGTTCTCTGTCCGAAGGACTCCCTTTAGCATCTCTTCTAAGGTTGGTCTGGTTTTAACAATTCTCTTAATTTTTGTTTATCTGAAAATGTCCTGATTTCACCATCATATTTGAGGGACAGTGTTGCTGGGTATGTAATTCTTGGTTGGAAATTTTTTTCTTTCAGGGTTTTATACATATCATCCCATTGCTTTTTTACCTGCATGGTATCTGCTGAGAAATCAGAACTTATTCATATTGGTTGTGCTTTGTAGGTATCTTTTTGTTTTTCTCATGCTGCTTTCAGGTTTCTTTCCTCATCTTTGATTTTGGTGAGTTTGATGATGATATGTCTTGGTGATTTTCTTTTGGGGTCTATCTCACTGGGTGTTATTGAACTTCTTGAACAATATCTGCTTGCCTTTCATCATATTAAGTAAAATTATCTTCCAAGAAATCTTTGATAATTTTTTCAGTGGTATTATTTTTCTCTTGGTGTTCTGGAATTCCAAGTACATGCAGGTTATTCCTCTTGATGGTATCTCATCTAAATCTTAGGCTTTATTTATTTTGTTTTGATCTTTTTTTTCTGATTGATCCCTTCCCAAAGTAGTATTGAAGTAGTTGTCTTCAGTCTCATTAACTTTGTCTTTCATTCATTCAATTATGCTTCTTTGTCCATTCAATGTTTTATCTATTTCTGAAATCTTAGTATTGATCTTCTGGATTAAATTTTTTTTTAATTTAATAATTTCTAATTTTTTGTTTATTTTGTCAGTTTGTTCTTATATCGTTTTCCTAAATTGTTCTAGAGTTTTGCTGTGTTTTCCTTAATTTTGTCTATGTTCTCCTTGAACTATCTCTCAATCCATTGAAAGTTCTTAAATATAATTCTATTTTATTTCTTATCAGGGAGTTTCAATTATGTTTCTTCCTCAGGGATGCTTTCTAAGTCTGTATCCTGGTCCTGTATTTGTAGTACTTTAACTTACTTCTTTGTGTGGACTGGGGTGGTCAATTGTCTCTAAGACATTGTGATGTCATTGTATTTATATTTAATTGTTGATTATATGTTGGTGTGATTCTCCTAGTTTTTAAAATTTCTTCTTCTTTATTTTGTTTTGATACATTGTGTGAGTAGGTAACTGTGCTCCTCTGTTTGTTAGTTAGCAGCACTCACCACCTATCTCCTGGTGGGTGTGATAGAGAATGAGAAAATGTGCACAGATTGGTTAACTGTTTGTGAAGAGCAGTTAAGGGTGAGTTGGGCTGGTATTGGCTGCTGTCTATTGTTCATTTGATGCAAAAGGAATTGGTGGCCTTCACTCAGTGTGTGGGGCTGCAGGAGGTGCAGGTATAGTTGGGTCATGTGGGAATGGTTGCTGTCTCCCACTCAGTTAGACAAAATATTAACAATGATAAAACACAACAACAAAACAAAACAAAAAAAACAAGAAAACAAAACACAAACCACATAAGTGAACAGGAACAACAACAACAATAAAAATTAAGGCAATAAATGGGAAGAAAAATATATATTAAAAAAGAAAAAAGACTAAAGAAAGATAAAGAGGAATAAAAGCCACAATATTTAAGTGAAGAGAATGAGAGAAAAGAGCAAAAGTAAAAGAAAAGTAAAGGAAAAATGAGAAAACTGCAAAAAGAAAAATATGAGAGGGGAAGACCCAAAAGAAGAAAAGAAAGGGGGGAGGGGGAACCAGAAAAAGGCAAGAGAAAAAAAAAATGGAGGGGAAAAAAAAAACCCAAAAACAAACATATAAAAAATAAGAACCAGGGATGGGAAAGAGGAAAAATAAATAAATAAAAAGGAAGAAAGTGGGAAGAATAAAAAAATTAAACAAACAAAAAGCTGGGGTGGGGGTGGGATAGGGTAGGGCACCCAGGCTCTGTGTAGGCACACAGGTGGAATTCCTCCTGGTCCAGAAGGTGGGTGGAAGCTGGGGATGGCCATATCTCTGTTCACCAAAAAGGTGTGGAACATAAGTGTAATAAGGGGAATATCACACCTTCCTATTCATCAGACTCCAGTGTAGTTTCCCCTGCTGTCCTCAGCAAGCAGAGAGTATTCTTAGGTTGCTGCCCAGATCAGAATGCCACTTGCAAATATTCAAAATGGCTGTCCCCTCGGGATAGGCACCAGTCCACAGCTCTGTTTGTCTCCTTCTTCGCTGTTTTCTCTTCTAATTGTCAGACACCCATGCAGTTGCCCATGCATTCCTTGGTGAGAAGAACCAATTTTTAGGTTTCTGCCAAGGTCAGAATGCCACTTGTAAATATTCAAAGTGGCTGTGCTGTTAGGACAGGTGACAGGCTGCAGCTCTGTTTGTCTCCTTATTCACTGTTTTTATTCAGGTTCTTTGACTAGTTGGTATTTAATCCACTTCTTTATCATTCCCTTTAAAATTCAGGTTCCAGGATTATCTTCTGTATCTACTGGTTTCTCCTTTCTTTGTTGCAGAGGGTCTGTGCAGCTTTTCTGCCTAATCCTCCAACTTGCTGGATGTGCCGTATTAGGACTCATGATAGTAAGGGATAGAAACTCAACCCAAACTTTCACAAAAGGAATTTATCAACTCATGTAACTTCTACAACTGGATGTAGTTGCTACAATAAATGTTATCAAACATCCGTGTCTCCATCTCTTGGCTCTTTGTGGTCTTCCTTTTCAGGCCAGCTTTTCCCACATGGTGGCAACTTTGGCAGTGCTTCTTAAAATTTACATACAAACTACCTAGGATCTTGTAAAAAATACAGATTCTAATGCAACAGGCTCCTGAAGTGAGCCCTGAGATTCTGCATTTCTAACAAGCTCCCAGGTAATGCTGATGCTGTTGGTCCATGGACCACATTTTGAGTAACAAGGTCTTAGGGAATGTTTTAGTGTAGTTACCACTAAGATCAATGAGGCTAGGCAGGAAAAACAAAAACAAAAACAAAAAAACCACAAACACAGATGTTGCTGTGATTTCTTTCTGTCTTTTCCATTTTTACCTCTTTTGCTCAATCAACACAAATCCTAAAATTTCCATGGAACTTTCCTCAAGCTATTATACTCAGTGATCTGTCCCTCATTGAAATCCTTAACATTTACTGTATGACATTAATCAAATTGGTTGTAATATTAAGACATACAGGTATGAAAATAATCCTTGAATATGTATATCTATATATATCTTCATATGTGTATATCTATCTATCTATCTATATATATAATCTTTATATATATATATATATAAACAAATTAAAAGGAAGGAAGAAACATCCCATGTTGGAAGTCTCATCTGGAAAGCTTTTACTATAGGCCATTCATTACATAAGTAGATCAGGGGTTCAGCAGGCTTCTGTGGCCTGGCCCACCAAGATAATTAGCTTCTTCAGGGAAAATTTGTTCTGCATTTCAAACTGATAATTAAAAAAAAAAAAAAAAAAGTTACTTGGAACAAAATATGCTTGGTTGAGCAACTATTTTCTTTGCTTGGGAATCAGCAAGAAATGCATTGATCCTTTGGTGGTAATATATACCAACATGGTAACAGTGGTTTATCTGAGTTGATGAGGTTGTTCTAGTTATCTAACACTGTATAACACACTGCCCTCAAAATTTAGTGGCTTTAAACAACATTTATTTTACTTTTTTGTTGCTGTTGTTATGTGCTGTCGAGTCGGCCCCGACTCATAGCGACCCCTCCTTGGGTTTCCAAGGCAGTATCACTACGGAAGTAGGATTGCCCAACCTTCCTTCCGAGGAGTGGCTGGTGGGTTTGAACTGCCAGCCTTCTGGTTAGCAGTCAAGTGCTTTAGCCACTATGCTACCAGAGCTCCTTTATTTTACTTAGTAATCTGCAATCTGGGCAGGGTTCTACGAGGACAGCCCATCTCTGTTGCACATGGCATTAGCTGGGGTGTATAGAAGGCTGGGGCCAGAATCATCTGAGAGCTTGCTTACTCCATTGTTTGATGCCTGAGCTGAAAACACTCAAACAGATGGGACTAAAAAAACCTGAGGCTTCTTGGGCATCCCTCTCCAACTCTGCTAATTCTCTACATGTGATTGTACCAAAATGTCACCTTCCTACATATCAGTTCAGAGCTTCCAAGATACATGTTAAGAAAGAGAGAATGAAAGAATGAGAGCCAGGCTGAAGCTGTGTCATCTTTTATGATCTAGCTTTGGAAATTACACAGCATCACTTCTACTGAATTCTAATTGGTTGATGCAGTTATAAAGACCTAGTGTCTTTAATCTGGGTTCTCTAAAGGAACAAAACTAGTGATGTATGATAGAGACAGAGAGAGAGAGAGAGAGAGAGAGAGAGAGAGGAGGGAGGAAGGAAGAGGGAGAGAGGGGGAGGGAAGAGAAAGAGAGATACTGATTGATTTACTTCAGGGAAATTGCTCATGCAATTGTAGGGACCAGTAAGTCCCAAATTCATGGGTCATGGAACAAGCTGGAGGGCTCTGCTGGCTCACAGGGATGTAGGGGTTGGCAAATCCAAAATCTGCAGCTTAGGTAGCAGGCTGGAGACTTCTACAGGCTTATGTCCCAAGAACTTGAGGCCAAGTAAAAAGAAGAGTGCGGGGTCAAGTATGAGGGCAAGATTTGCCAGAACATCTCCAGAATAACATTGTTATTCTGGAGATAGGCCACACCCCCAAGGAAATTCCTTTTTCAACCGATTGGCTGCTCACATCAGATCACAATGAAAGGTGATTACATAATGTCTGCTGCACCACTGAGGTTCATAGCCTAGCCAAGTCGACACATAACATTAACCATCACATCTATCTATATTCAGATAGATAGATGCTGTTGAGTCAACTCTGAACCATGGCAACCTTATGTACAACAGAATGAAATGCTACCTGATCTCGAGTCATCCTCACAAACATGCTGGCATGTTTGACTCCATCATAGTGGCTTTTGTGCCACCCAATCTCCCCAAGGGTCTCCCTTGCCTGGCTGTCTCCCTATTTCACCAAACATGATGGCTTACTCCAGCAAATGATCCTCTTGATGTGTCCAAAGCAATTGAGTCAAATACTGATTGTGATTTAGTGGTTAATTTTCTGAAGTAGATTTCCAAGCCTTTCTTTCTAGTCTGTCTTAGGCTAGAAGCTCCACTGACGCCTGTCTGCTATGGGTGATCCTCCTGGTATTTGAAATACTGGTGGCATAGCTTCCAGCATCAGAGCAACACACAAATCACCACAATATCACAAACTCAATCTAGGTGGTGAATTTAGACTCAAGGAGAGGAAGAATAGACTCCACTTTTTAGTGTGGAGAATGTCAGTATCACATAGTAAGAAGAATATGAGTATGTGTGGTGTGTGTGTTTTCTTTAGAAAATTCAAACTACCACAGAGATTATGGGTGACATTAATAGCCCTTTAAAAATATATGCCTTTCTGGTGTTCCCCCCCCGCCAAAGGAGAAAATATTGTTTTAATAACCAGAAAAAATGACAATAAAGAGACTTTGGTAAAATGACTTTCTAGAGGATCTTGGAACCAAAGTCATGGCTTATATATAGTATATTTTCTCACCCTAATCTCCTAGTCACTCTGATGGCTGATTATGACTGAATCAAGCCCTTCTAATATAGAACAAGACATTGCTACACTGGCTGGCAAATCACAAACTAATTGATTTCTTCTCAATTCTTCTTGACATTTCAGACGGACACTAAGTGAGGTCAGGATTTTTTGAGTCCAAGAAATAGAGAAAAACCTCCCTGAAACAGTCTCCAGTCCTTTCTGTTCAGCAGAACTGTATAATTGCAAAGACTAGGATTGGGCTCAAACAACAATATCCTAGCTCCAGGGCATGGCGGCAGATGGAGTATGGCGTCTAATAAGCTCAAAATCCCCATTGCCAGCCTGGCCACATAAGGAGAGCAATAATAACACTCCAAGAATGAAAACATCCATCAAAGGCTGACAAACCTCTGACATAGATTTTCTTTATGTTTCTAAAGGAGCTAGTTAAATGTGATGGAGTTGCTAATAAAAATTCTTTGGTGGTCCTAATGAAATGACTTCGTATGCCCCATTCTCTGGTCTCAATTAGGTGAGCAGGAAAGCTGCATTAGAATTTTTGGTGACTGGCATAGATTGTAGTCAGAGGAAACAAAAGCAATCAGACCAATGCAATTCAACTCAGTTGTGCTGTGGAATTGGGGATGACACAGCAGCAAATGGTTTTAATGGGATCTTTGCCATAGAAAGGTGCGATTTCTCATTTTAGTCAAAGAGCAAATGCCCTGGAGCAAGCATGAGATGAGGGAGGCATAGATCCACTTTCCCTCATTGAGTCTAATATGTAGGGGTTTTTTTATTTCATAAAATATGGTCCCTTAAGGCAAGTGAGCTATTTCTCTTGGGGTTCAATAGAAGAGAGAGTGATCTGCTCCACATGGAGGAAAAGCTGATACGCAGGAATTAATGAAAGAGGCACTTTGGTTGCAATGTGGTGCTTTAGTCATTGTTAGGTTCTATCCCCCTCCTATCCCTGTTGCCCATAAAACATGTGGGATGATAGGATTGGTTCACACTGATTACTGCCCTTTTTTCCAGTGCTAATCTGTCTGACCACCATATGTCTGTCAGTTTGTTGTACTGTGGTGGCTGGCATGTTGCCACAATGCTGGCAGGTATGCCACCATATTTTGAATACCAGTAGGGTCACCCATAGTGGATGGGTTTTAGTGGAGATTCCAGACTAAGCAGACCAGGAAGAAAGGCCTGGTGACATACTGCTGAAAATAGCCAAAGAAAACCTATGGATCACAACAGAATATTTTTCAATACAGTGCTGGAAGATGACCTACTTGCTTGGAAGGCATTAAAAATACACAGTGGTTGAAACCATGGACTTGAGAAACCAATGATTGCGAAGATGGTGCAACATTGGGTGTTTTTTTTTTTTTTTTCTCTTGTACATGGTGTCACCATGACTCAGAGCCAACTAGATGGTAACCAGCAGATCTACATGTTGGTTCTGATGGTTCCTGTGCTTTTCTATCACATGTGGGTGTTGGCCTCTTTGGCTAAGCTGGGAGACCTGAGGCTGAGTCCCCTCATCCTAGTGGCTCTACACACTACCCCTTCTGAGATCTGCCAGGGTATAGGCAGGAAGAGGGCTGGTGTTGCCACTGTTCTTGGGACTAAAGACCCCTGACTCCTTCCCAGTCTGAAAAATTATGCCTCCATTATCACCTTTTTTTCCAAAGTTATCTTCTTCACCGCTTTTCTTTCTTGGGTCATCTGGGATGGTGGTTTTCATGGACTCAGGCTTTTACAGAAGACAGAGAAGGTATGAGCCTGCTTCTGCTTTCTCACTTAATAAAAATCCCTGAAGCAGTTTAAAAGGGACTGACTACCTTCCAGGATGGGAGAACACAGGGAGGCAGCCACATAAATTAACTGAGAAAGAATTCCTTCAAAACATATACTTCTCTGCCATTGATTCTGGTTCTGATTTTACCAATAGGAAACTGGGGACTGAGAGAGGAATGAATTTGGGCAAAATTCCATTGTTAGGTAGAAGGTGATCCAGGCTGGGGTTGTGGAACTGTCAGTCAGAACGAAGTCTATTCATCAAACAATGAGATGCACTGTGGAATGTTTACTCTTGGCACAGCTGTGGTGTCTTCTGCTCCCTATATTGAGTGGTGGACTTAGTGGCAGAACACCTGGGATTCTGGCATCAGTGCTACCATTATTATGTGATCTTAGACATCCCACTTGACCTGTCTTGACCTCGTTTTTTTTTTTGGTTTTAAAATGAAAATTGCATTGTAGTGCAGTCACCACTTTTTTTTTTTTTTTTTAAATCACTATTTGGTGGAAAATATTTTAGCTTTCCTGCTCTGACAGGTTTCCATCTTTCACAGTTCCAGCTTTTGCAAGTTTTGCTACACACAAACACACACACACAAACACACATAACAAAATGTTCACTTGCCATTTTAACCATTTTTATGTGTACAATTCAGTGACACTAATGACATTCACAGTGTTGTACAACCATCACCTTTATCTAGTTCCAAAAGTTTTTCATTGCTCCAAACACAAACTCAGTACCCCTTAAGCAATAACTCCCCATTCTTCCTTCCTCCCAGTTCCTGGAAGCCAGTAATTTACTTTTGTTTCTATGCATTTGCCTATTCTAGGTATTTCATATAAGAGGGCTCATACAATATTTGTCCTTGGAAGCATAATGCTTTTAAGGTTCATTCTTATAGTAGCATACATTGGAATTTCTCTCTTTCTCTGTGACTGAGTAATATTCAAACCACAGTGATCACTCCTTGGGTTTCTGGGGCAGTATCTCTACGGAAGTAGATTGCCCAACCTTCCTTCAGAGGAGTGGCTGGTGGGTTTGAACTGCCAGCCTTCTGGTTAGCAGTCAAATGCCTTAGGCACTATGCCACCAGAGCTCCCGATATTCTGTTGTGTGTGTGTATACTGGGTTTTGTTCACCCATTCTTCTGTTGATGGATGTTTGGTTTGTTTCCACTGTTTGGCTATGGTGAATAGTGCTGCAGTGAACTTTGGTGAACAAGTGTCTATTTCAGTCCCTACTTTCAAGTCTTTTGGGTATATACCCAGGAGTGGATTATCCTTGAGTTCTCAAAACTTAAAACACTTGTTCTGTTCACCTCACAGGGCAGTGAGAATCAGATGAAAATACTGGAAGCCTTTAGTGGGTTATAAGCACCATGCAGATAAAACACTATGTTGCTATGAAACTAGATTTGCTAGTCTGATAGAGTCTGGTGAGATGTCTGAGACTATGACCCCTAGCCACCCTTCAGGTCTGGAAATGAACTCACTCCTGTGACTTCCAGCAAAACAATAGAGGCATATGGGGTGAACATTTATATCAGGTAGATACACTCTTTGGAGCAATCAGTCATGGAGAACAGAAGTGCAGACAACTCAGAGTGTGGGAGACAACTCAGAGTGTGGGAGTACAGGGGAAAAGATAACTACGGGGAGGAAGTGGGAAGAAAGCTGTTACATTGTGGGGAGTTGCAGTCAATGTCATGAGACAAAATGTGTATGAACTGCTGTATCAAAAATGAATTTGCTCTGTAAACTTTCACCCAAATCACAATTAAAATAATAAAAAGCACTATATTGCTCTGATCTGTCTTCATTTGCTCCAAACAAGTGATTATCTTCTTCAGATCATCTATTCTTTTTTTTTTTAGGATTTGGGTGAAGATTTACAGAGTAAATTCACTTTTCATACAACAGTTCACATATACTTTGTCTTAT
>NW_006921767.1:4507914-4521293 GCF_000298275.1 Orycteropus afer afer | reverse complement strand
TATGTTTGTTGGCTGCTTGAATATCCTCCTTGGTGAAATGTCTATTCATGTCTTCTGCCCATTTTTTTTATTGGATTGTTTGTCTTTTTGTTATTGAGGTGTTGGAGTGTTCTATAAATTCTAGAGATAAGTCCCTTGTCAGATCATCTACTCTTAAAAAACTCCACAAATAGACTCATGGCACCACAATATGGGGATTGGAGGCATTTTATTGCTTATTAATCTTATCAATATTCTTACTACTTTTTGGCTCAATATCGTGTGTAATTTTTTGGTTTTATTATTTGTGGCCTGTGACAACCTCTTGCCTCATTGGGATTTGACTCTTCTTACATAAGAATTTTTGAAGTGTCATCTTGTTGACAGGAATCACTGAACAATTAGTCTGTGTCATTAATAGTTTGTTACCAGTCCTATTGCTTTGCTGATGAGTGGCCCTGGGCATCTCATTTAACCATTGTTCCTCCCCAGCCAGTTGTGAAAGGGTTTGAGTATACTCCATGAGGGTTCTGTCCTGGAGGAGGAAGTGGAGTTCTCCTTAATGAAAATAAAGAGCTCATCTCAGTTCTGCTTTGCAAATACCCCTTTCTTGCTCAAGATCTATAGGTCTTAGGTGCCAAGTAGAAGAGAATGCTTCTTTTGTAACTCTCTGTTACTATCTAATTATGGGAAAGCTTGCTCTTGTGCCTGATAGCTTTCCTTACCAGAATGAGTTGCCAAAGTCTGGGGCTCATCTATGCATTATGGTATTACCAACAGCTGGCAAAATACATGGCATATTGTAATTACACGATAAAATTATCCAATTTGAATTGAATTTTCCTACTGATTTACCTTCTCCAGAAAGAATGGCTGGTAGACTAGTTATTAGCTGATGGTATTCACATAGCAACTTTATTTTGCAGAGAAATTCATTGTTTTACAGAAGATGATGATACAGGGGACTCACCTTATGCTACAATAATTGTACCAAATAATATGCTGAAGTGGGTAAACTATGGCTTTGACAGATCCAAATGTCTTACTACTATAGACAAGTCTACTGGATTATTTTGGAAACTGCATTGAAAATAAGCAGGCTCAGAATTTAGAAGGGTTACCATGAAATAATTTGTGAGTGTGTGTGTGATGAAGGATGGTGTTTAAAAATGCAGCTTTCTAGGCCCTACCCTCAGAGATTAGCATACAGTGGGTTTGAGACGAGGCCAGGAATCCGCATAGTTAACAAATAACTATAGGTGGTCATGCAGATGAAGATGGTCCTCAGAGGTAGTTTGAGAAGCACAGATATTTTCTCCTAATTCGTTAAAAAAAAAGCAAACGGAACATTAGAGTTGTTGGTGGCATTGAGGTTTCTGAAGTGTAGTAAAAAGTCACAGGACTCAAAATTTCAGAGAAGGATAAAATCCTTAGAATTCAACTTGAGCAAAATATACATGTTTTCCAGCTAAATCCAAATATAAAAGGTAATGTTCCAGTTATCTATGGCTATGTAACAAATTACCCAATTTATTATACCCATTCGTGGCATAAAACAACCATTTTATTTTGCTCTCAGTTTGTGGGTCATGAGTTTGGGAAAGACTTGGCTGGGCAGCTTGAATCTTACCCACAGGCCGTTGTCTGGGCTTTTGGTGTTAAAGGAGCCACTTACAGATGGCTTTTTCAATCACATGCCTAGTGCCACTGTGCTTCCGGGCTTTTGTCTCTTCACATGCTCTAAGGCCTCTTGATGCAGCTTAGACTTCCTCATAGCATAGTGGTCTCAGGATAGTTGTACTTCTTGCATAATGGCTGACTTTCAAGAGGCAGATTGTGGAAGTTATGAGGCTAGTTAAGGGCTACGTCCATAGTTGGTACAGTGCCACTTCTGCTGTATTATCCTGGTTAAAGCAGTCATTGGCCTGACAAGATTCAAGGAGTTATAGAAATAGATTTCCACTAACTGATAGGGGTATAGTAAGGTCTTGGCAAAAAAAGTGTGTAGCATGGAAGAGGTTGTTGCAGCCATCTTTGGAAAATACAATCTGCAGCAGGTACCTTTCAATATCTGTCTGTCAGTTTGTCACATTGTGGTGGCTTGTGTGTTACTGTGATGCTAGAAGCTTTGCCACTGACATTTCAAATACCAGCAGGGTCGACCACGGTGGGCAGGTTTCAATCAAACTTCCAGACTAAGACAAACTAGAAGAAAAGCCTGACAATCTACTTCTGAAAAATAGCCACTGAAAGACTTGGATCACAGAATATTGTCTGAGCTATGACTTGCTTACTGTGTATGTGTCATCAAGAGGGACAGATCTCTGGAGAAGGACATGAGGTTGGTAAAATGAAGGGCCAATGAAGGCAAAGGAAACACTCAATGTGATGGATAGACCCAGTGGCTGCAACAGTGGACTCAAAACATACCAAAGGTCATGAAGGTGACACAGAACTGGGCGATGTTTTATTCTGTTGTACCTGAGGTCACAATGAGTCAGAGCTAGATCAACAGCCACTGATAACAACAGCAACAACATGTAATTCACCCAAGGTGACCAAAGAAGTGGTCTTGTGGAGAACATATGCCTGGGTAGGAAGATCAGTCAATATGGGCCACATTATACCTATATGTACATATTATATGTAGAATTTAGTAACAAATGCATTTATTGCTAATGAAAATGTTGGTGGTAGAATAGTAGAGCACATGCTTAATAAATTCCAAGTTCACAGAACCCTTACCTTATTTCTTTGTATATTTTCTTGGCATTTTTGAGAAAAGCAAACACATACCATGTGCACATTTTTCCTTCTGTTGTCTTTGTCCTGTACATCTTTCCGACTGTGCACACATTGCTGCATGGCCTTGGGATACTCACATGTACTCATGGGTCAGTTTTAAGTGTAGATATCCTCTGAATTTCCTTGAGTCCTAAAAAAAATCATGTCCTCATGTCTTTGCTCCTCAGTGGTCTTTCTTCTTTTCCAATAATATTTTAAAATCCAATTTCATTGCTCTTCCTGATGTGTTTCTTCCATTTTGATCTCTGCTTTTGCACTTTTTTGCAGTGGGGGCTATCATATCAATGACGCTAACTAGTGGTTTTTATTATATGACAGCATAAGTGAATTGCATTTCCTCTCCGTTTCTAAATGTCTTATCCACATTCAGACTGTGCACACATTTAACTGAAATGCCCTGAACTTGTTACTTGATCCACAAATAGCTCTGCTCTATATTTATGGTAATACTTTACACCGAACAACAATTTCACACTTAGAACTGTCCCTGTTGTTTTCTCTGTTTTAAATGTCATCTGTTCATATTTATAAATGTGGAATGAGCTTATTTAAATTGGATTTCTTGGGTCCAAGACACTTCTGATTTTCCTAATGACCAAATAACTAAAAAGCAGAACAGATTGAGAAGAGGAAAAAAAAAAAATCTCCAGTACACACAATTTCCAAACATGCAGGGTTTGTTTAAAGCTGCTTTGTTCGGCAGGAATGGTTAATAAAAGAAGCATTTCCCCAAAGAATGGTTGTGGTCTTTAATTAAACTCCTTTCCCATAGGTTGGTAATATAGCATTGAACAGTATTTGGTCAGTTTCTCTGTTTGGCTTTCCCAGTCACATGTTGGAGTTTATTGGATCCCAGGTCCTAAGGGAACATTAGGAGCTGAGAGAGGCAGGCCGCATCAAATGAAAAGTTAATTGTGTTTAAGCTGTGTTGGAAATCAGGCTCCAGTGCGCCTTTGCTGAGAGCCAAGCTCAACATGCAGATGCTCCGGCTTTGAGGCCAGGCCCACGGCAGAGAGTCGACCTGACCTAGAGAAAGGGCAGAAACCCAAGGACTAATGGCTGTTGAAGAGGCCACCCCAAGGCCTCTGGCTTTTAGTGGTGTGGACTCCAGAAAAATAGTCAATGAGGTGATTCATTCTGCTGGAAGATGGGGTTTTCTGGGAGAAAGGAGTGCTACTGGGCAGCAGTTCCTACCTGTATTTCTTTAAGTCAGAACTATCTCGAGAACAGCTGTGATGGATTGCCTTAAATGATCTGGAAGCTAAGCACCTTTGGAGTACTTTGTCTGGCTTTCTTTTGCCTCCAAGTTGAGAATCATCATATCAGAGCAGACACATGTAGTGGTGTGCTTCGTGTATCTGACATCAGAATATATCATTTAAAAAAATTACCTCCTTCTTTTTCTTGTCTGCACCCAGGGTGGACTACTTCCATCATCTCCCTTCCCCTTGGCACATCCCTGGACATATGTTCCTGTGAAGGGGAACCTGGAGATCTGGGGCATTGTTAAAATTATACTTCCTTATCTAGATGGTACTGCTGTAACTGCATTTTGTAATTATTTCTTCAACTGTTTACATGTTATAAAAATGGCATGGGGATGTCTGACTTAATCTAACTACCTGAGGGGGGAGAATCATCATCAACCTCAGCCCAAGGCTTATTCCTATGAGGTAGTGAAAAGGCATACCTCTCTCCAAACTTTTTACCAATTCTAACACCCGTCCTCCCTCCCACAGCACTCTCTACTTCTCTGCTGGGTTCCATAATTTGTTTAAATGGCCACCAGAACTCACAGAGCATATTCACAGTTATGGGGTTTATTAGGGAAGTAACAGATTACAACTGAGGATCAGGAATGACTCAGGACACAATTCTTCAATGAGGACAATCTCTTTTCAGCTGTGCCCACAAGCAGGCCTCCCCTGCGGCCCTTGGGCCGCTGGCCTAGCTTCTGCCCTGCTTGGTGAAGTGTTACAATGCTCTTTAGCTTTGTTGATAAGTGCCCAGAGGCTCCCTACTCCCAGGAAGCCTCCTTCCCAAAGGCTCTCAGCTCTCTCCTTCCATGGGTCACACACCCACTGTAGCCACCTTGCTCCATGGACCAGGAAACCCAGCACACCATCTCCTGGTTCTGCTGTTGCTTTTTCTGTGCCACTGCTTCTTACGTCTTGCACCTTCTCCAGTATTACATCTCTTTCTTTCTCTCTCTGGCTCCTGGGTCTAGGAGAGTCTCAGTCCAAAGGACTGGGTCCAAAGGACATGGTCCACTTCCATCTCTTGTTCTTGGTGGTGGTGATGTCCCCCCTCTGTTCTGGGAGTGGCTCTCATTTAAGCTTAGTGGGATGGCAAAATGGACTAATCTCCCTGTTAGGGTTCCATGCACCTTATTTGCATTATTAGCAAGCTGTCCAATCCTCTTTGTGGGCTACAAGCATGTTATTTGCACAGTCCCACCTGATCATCATGTGAGAGTCACAGAGACTATGGTCAGAAGTGCGATATTAAGTAATTCACTGCACTGCACATGTTTATTTATATTGCTGTGGGAATTAGGTGAAAAAATGAAATTTCTAATAGTCAACCGTTTTTCAACCCATAAAAATAGCAATTTTATCAGGCTCAATGTAATATATTTTGCACGTGGAAATTATAACACAAGGAAGCTTAAATACCATCCCATATATCAGTAGTCATGAGATATATACAGGCCAAAAAGAGGCATTGCTATAATATAGTTGCTGATAGTAATTATGGTAGCTATTTTATGAAATAATGATCTTTATTTTCTTTCGCTTTGAGAGGCAGTGCACTGTGTGTCTACCTCCTGCCTGTCAATCTGTTGTACTGTGTTGGCTTGTGTGTTGCTCTAATGCTGGAAGCTATGATGCCAGTATTTCAATTATCAGCAGAGTCATTGATGGTCTACACATTTTAGCAGTTTTCCAAACTAAGATAGAGTAGGAAGAAAAGCCTGGTGATCTATCTCCTAAAATTAACCAAAGAAAATCTTAAGGATCACAACAGAATGTTGTCCAACATAGTGCTGGAAGATGAGCCTGGTAGATTGGAAGGCACACAAAATACATAGTAACCACAGCAATGAATGTGCACATACCAATGACTGTGAAGATGGCACAGAAATGGCAACATTTTGTTCTGACATAAAACTCGACAGCAGCTAACAACAATCACAGCAGTGTGGATGGTGTCTGGGCTCCAGGGCCAGAAATGTTTGGGTTTGACACCCTGCTTTACCATATACAAATGGGTTGGCCTTGGGGAAGGTTCTAGGTCCTAGTTCTTTTATGTCTGAGTGAGGTGTATTTACATAAGTAACTTTGAGTAACTATCATGTAGGATTGCTGAAGACATCACAAGTAGTATTTCTTGCCTTGCCAGCTGCATCTTCCAACAGGTCCTTTAGAGTTTGATGCTCCAGACACTCTGGACTTCCTTTTACCTCTTCCACTGAGTCTCTGAATATGTAGCTTTTCCATTGTCCATAAGGCTTTTCTTCTCTACCTTTGCTTACTTCATCCCTTCCTTCTGCATGTAATCTCAACTGGTTTCTTGTTTTCTTCTAGAAGCTCCCCTTGTCATCTCTGACTGAGTAACAACTGTTCACTCTTTTATGCTCTTGTTGAACCCGTAACTTTCCTTTGGAGTATCGGCCTGAGTGGTGATATCACAGGAAGCTGTGTGATGGTTGGATCAATCTCTCACCCTCTGTAGACTATGAGCTCCATAGAGGCAGGGGCCAAGAATGTTTTTGCTCCTTATTGCACTCTGGGAGACCTGGCTCAGAGCTGGTGCTCCATAAATATCTAATCAATGAAGGGGGTTACATTCTAGCAGTTCTTATATTTTAAGCCTTTAGCAAGAGCTGTTTTATTTCTGATACAATAATGAAATGGGAAAGCATGTACATAAGCAGTATATATATATATATATGTTTGCATAGAGTGATTGATAAATCTATCAGCTTTCAAAAATCCACTCTGTAAAACTATAGCAACAATGAGAAGATCAGTGGATGTTAGGGTTTTAGGAAGAGGAAGGTGTAAATAGGTGACACAGGACATTTTAAGGACACTGGAACTACTCTGCATGATACTTTCCATAATGGTGGATACTCTCCAACTATTCTCCATCATGGTGGGTACATGACATTAAGCATTTGCCAAACCAGTATGACTGAATTACATAAAGAGTGAACCCTAATGTAAACTATGGACTATAGTTAATGCCAAGGTGTCATTATTGGTTCATCAGTTTTAACAAGTGTACCACAGGAATGTAAAATGTTAATAATAGGAGACACTGTGTGCATCAGGGAGAAGAGATATATGGCAACACTCTGGGAAATTTTCTGAAAGCAAAATCTACTCTAGAAAATAACAAACAAATAAATCCATTCTGCATTTTGTGCAAAGTAGTGGGTAAACAGTGCAGTACAGTGCTACAAACCGAAACCATCAGCTATCTGAGTTCAAGTTCAGCTCATTACTTGTCAGCTCTGTTACCTCAGACATGTGACTTAATTTTTTTGAAACTCAATTTCTACATCTGTAAACTAGGTATTAAAATAGTACCTGGATCATTCAGCTTGATATAGAGTGATGTATATTAAATAATTCAAAAACCTCATTGGCTTGCAATAGAAAAGATTTCTTTTTCTTGCTCATGGATCTGTGGATTGGCTGCAATTCACCCAGACACTAGACCAATTGGGTTCAGCTCTAATCCATGTGCATTTATCATTCTGGAACAGGTAGTTACCTGGGGCATGTTCTCCTAATGGAAGAAGATAGAACAATTTGTTGTTAGTTGCTGGTGAGTCTGTTCTGACTCAAAGGGACCTCATGTGCAACAGAACAAAATGTTGCCTGGTCCTGTGCCATCTTCATGATCATTTCTATGTTTGAATCCATTGCTCTGGCTATTGTATCAGTCCATTTCAAGAGGCCAAGGGAAACGATGCAAGCCCACTGAAAGTCTCTTGTGGCATCATAAGGACAATAGCACTCCATTGGCCAAAGTAGGTCACTTGACCAAGCCAACTTCAAATAGGAGGAAATATATATGGCATAGTGCCTAAGGCATTTGACTTCTAACCAGGAAGCTGGTGGTTCAAACCCACCAGCCACTCCTCAGAAGGAAGGTTGGTCAATCTACTTCTGTAGAGATATGCCTCAGAAACCCAAGGAGGGGTTGCTATGAGTTGGATCCAACTTGATGGCAGTTAGACTCTAGTGTGAGGCATTGCAAAGCTGCACTAAAAAAAGGAGGGAGTGACAATAATCTAATTGACCAGAGTACCTATACCTCACAGGGTTCTTTCCAGTAAATAAGATGGTGCATATAAAGCACTTACCGCAATGCTTAGCAGCTATTTAAACAGAAAAAATCAGTTGTCATTGAGTAGATTCTGACTCATGGCAACGCTATGTGTTTCAGAGTAGAACTATGTGCCACAGGCTTTCCAACAGCTGTGATCTATTAGAAGTAGATCACCAGGACTTTCTGAGGTCTCTGAGTAGATTTCAAACCTCCAACCTTTAGGTCAGTAACTGAGCGCTTAGCAGATTTTAACAGCCAGGAACTCCAACTTAGTGCTCCGTAAATGGATGCTTCTATCATTGTTCTTTTTATTCTTGAACAAATTCTGGTGTTTATCTTCCATTGCAAGTCTACATGGATATTTTCCCTCCAAACAACTAGAATTAACTGAGTGAATTGCATTAATATTTGGTTAAGTAAAATTCTCTGTAGACTTCTTTCTCGCAGCTGTGATTAATTCTTTTAAATTGCATGTCTGCTTCACTGGAATGGAACAAAGATATGATTTCAAGCTTATGTTTCTCATTAGGACATTGAAGCCACAATTAAACCTTTTTTTTTTTTTTCCTTCTTTGAAAAAAATCAAAGACTCTTAAAATGGATTGTTGAGGAAAGGACACATAAATATGTTTTAATCGATAGTTAAATTCTCCAAAGCACCATCAAGACAAAGTGTTAAATGTTCTGATTAAATTTGTGATTGGTTAAGCTAGAAATCCATACAGTTGCATGTCACACAATATTTAATAAATGGCATGTAGAGGATCTTAATTGTACCCATTTATCACTTCCCTCTGTTTCGAGATGCATAAAGTTATCAAACTCTGGAAACTCAAACATTTTTATTTCCAGTTGCTTGGTTAGGCTTTGTTCTCTGTCTCTCCTGCTGTACTGGGTCTGGGCTTGAGTTAAATATTTCTGACACAACCTTCATGACTCATTTACATTTAAATAGTAACAGGAAATCTCTTGGCCAAGAAGGCTATTGGAATCAAATTTTACACCAGATCTTATTTATTTACTTATTTTTTTAAAAAAGGCTTTATTATTGATTATTTTGCATATCAAAGTATTTTGCTTTACTTTCTGCAAATCTAAGTATCATAGGCAGTGTGCCAGTTTTTCATTTTTCATCTCAGGTACTTGTTATTACTTCTGATGCTCATAATTTATGACAGATGCTATAATCTTAAAAATTAGAAATAGATTTCTGAGATGTCCGTTGCCTTTGCCATTGAAATTTTGTTAAAGGCAGTTTGAAGTATAATACATGCCCTTGAACTAGTTGTTACAAGTTGAATGAGATCTACTTATAGGATGGGGAGTATATAATTATAGGAAAGGTGATGAAATCAAATAGATTCTTAATCAGCAAATTAGGGTGTGATTTATAAACAACCAAATGATGAGAAAACTTAGTGGGACTTGATCTGTGGTGAAGATGATCAAGAGTAAATCTCTCTAGCTGGGAAAACAAGCATCTTCAATAGAGGATCAGAGGATAAAAATTCCCAGGCTTCCAAATGTATCCCTCCCCACACTACCTCATATCCCTAGAATTCTTTTAAGAAGGTTATTAGAATCACAAGAAGGCTTCCCAGCTTGTAAATGAACATCAGTGGCATCATCTTAGTTAGACATTGTTGTTCTAGATGTCTGTAGGAGGAAGAACAAATTCATTGTATGATGAGATCAGGTCATGATTCTCCTCTGAAATGGATTACAAAAAAAAAAAAAAAAAGAGGCTTGGTAAAGTCTTGTTCAGTAATAACTTAAATTTCATTGAATGTTTACTCTGTACCAGGTGTCAAGTGACTGACATGTATAACTTCATTGTATTCCTTCCCATAGCCTTTTGAGATAGATCATATTGCCCCCATTTTTCAGAAGACAAAATAGAAGCCAAGGAGGCTGGGCAGCATGCCAATTGGTGGAGCTGGGAGTAAAATGTTGGCAGCCAAACTAGAGAGCCCACATTCTTAATTACTATCTTTGTTTTTTTCAGAACCTCTTGTCTTTCCTTCCTTCATCCCTCTCTACTTCCTTCCTTCAGGTATTTATATAGACCCCTTCTATGGCATGCTCTGTTCTAGGCACTGGGGATAAGGCATGTTTACAACAGACAAAATGCTTGTCTTTAAGGAGCTGCTAATCTACTGGGGGAAGCAAACAATAAATATGTAAACAAATAAATATATAATGTAATTTCAGGTTATGCAAAATATGATGAAAGTAAAGCTAAGAGTCTAGAGAGTTGGGAGAAGGAGTCTTATTTTAGATAGGGTGGTCAGGGGCATTGATAGTACAGAGATTTTCAAGAAAAAATAGCAAAGTGTTAAAAAATTCATTGACTCACTGCCGATATGTGTGCTCTACCAGTGTGATTAAGACTGATCTGAAATGTCCAAGAGGCTCTTTGTTAGTCTTTACTGTACTGGACTGGGGGGCAGTGGTGGTTCAGTTCTCACTTTCCATGCAAGAGACCAAGGTTCAATTCCCAGCCAGTATACCTCATGCAAAACCATCACCCGTCTGTCAGTGGAGTCTAGTATGTTGCTGTGATGTTGGACAAGTTTCAGCAGGGTTTCCAGACAAAGATGGACTAGAAAAAGTGTTCTGGCAATCTACTTCCAAAACTCAGCCAGTGAAGACCCTATGGATCACAGTGGTCCAATCCACAGCTGATTATGGGGGTGGTGTAGGATGGGCAATGTTTCATTCCATTGTGAATGGGATCACCATAAGTTGGGGCCGACTCAATGGCAGCCAACAGAAATGACCATATTGGCTGGACTATACTGATATAAGCAGTGTAACCAAGTAGGCAGAATTTCTAATGATCCCAGGACAAAGCCTAGTTGTTTTGTTGTGGTTTTTACCCTACACCCTCATCTGCTTATTTCCCTTTTGAAAGTCTGGGCTAGGAGAAGAAGCAAATTATTTTCTCCTTAATTGGGAATGCACCATATCTGAAATTGTTCCTCTGTAATACAGAACTAATGAGGTAGACAGATGAGTGGTGGGTCTGTCTATCTGTCTTTGAATTGTGGTGCTGGCAAAGAATACTGAACATACCATGAACTGCCAGAAGAATGAACAAGTCTATGCTGGAAGAAGTGCAGCCAGAATGCTCCTTAGAAGTGAGAATGGACAGACTTTGTCTCAGCTATTTTGGTCAAGTGGTCAGAAGGGACTATTCCTTGGAGAAGGATATCAAGCTTGGTAAAGTGGAGGGTCAGAGAAAAAGGGGAAAACCCTCAACTAGATGGGGATTGACATGGTGGCTGCAACGATGGGTTCAAGCATAGCAAGGATTGTGAGAATGGTGTAGGACAGGGTGGTACTTCATTCTGCTGTACATAGGGTTGCTAGGAGTCAGAACTGACTTGATGGCACCTTACAACAATGAGGGAGAGCTGCCATTTAGGAAGATTACATGGGGGGTTTTAAAATACTTTATAATGTGAAAATTAGAAAATTATTATCAGCCTGTAATTATTGTCAAAAAAAGGCAAGATAAAATAGCCCTCAACCACCTGCTTATTGCTTCTTTTCCTCACTTATGCAAGTAGGTTAAAGTCAAAGTATATTGATTTGGTATTATAATTTGGTATATTGAATTGAGGGGATAAACTAGGAGAGATCTGAGTAACAGGTTTCATGTCAAGTACCTACTCTGATCCTTGTTGGAGGGTTCTTGGAGTACAGTGTTGAGAAGGATTCTAACATTCCATTTGGGTTTGGTGGCAAGAATACCATACCCAACTGTGGAGTCCAGGTAGGAGAAGTGACTCTGTGTTTGTGGACCAATGTCGGACCAGGTTGTGGACATCACTGTGCTCTGAATACTGTGCTATAAATGAAGTCAGAAACTCACAGTGAGAAAGTATAGCTGATGGACTTTAATCAAGGCTGACTGCTGCACTCTTATTTTCTTTCTCTCTTTTTCTTTCTGTTCTTCCTTCCCTCCTTCTTCTTTATCCAAACTCTAGAGTTGGACTTCCTGGCTGCCAACTCTGATCTGATCCATTGTGAGGCCTGAGTCCTAATGGCCTCCGGGTATATCTTTAACCAGAAGTCTTTTAGTGTCGGGGATTCAAACACTCCCCATGCCTCAGGGCTTTTATCTACCCTCCGGATTCAGCACGTATCGGAGATTCTCTCCGGATTCAGAGATTTACCTGGCTCCTGAAGTCTCCCACGTATCAGGGCTCTGCATCCTCCCTAGATAATAATTTCCTAGACTTTGGAGCCAGGGGATTCCAACATGTCCTCCAACATCTCAGATCCCTGACCTATACCCCTTAGCAACAACCAATCATCTGTACCCCTTTGCCCTGGTGCTACTCCAGCCCATATTTTCCTATAAAAGTGTGATAGTAAAGGGGCACGAGGTCTTTTGCCTTGGCCACTGCATTGGCAAGAGCAGGGACCCTAGCTCGAGCTAGATAATAAACTTTCCTTTTGCTTTTGCATTATCGTGTCTGTGGTGACTTCCTCACGCCGACCTTCCTTTCCGGGCTCAACACCATACTGTTTGTGTGACCTAGTGCAAGGCCCTTAAGCCTTCTTTACTCACAATCTGGGGAAAATAATGCCTTCTTCATACCTTTCATTTATAGGAGCCCTGGTGGCGTAATGCCTATGGCATTTGAGTGCTAACCAGGAGGCTGGTGGTTCAAACCCATCAGCCACTCCCTGGAAGGAAGATTGGGCAACCTACTTCTGTAGTGATACTGCCTCGGAAACCCAAGGAGGGGTCACCATGAGTCAGATCCAACTCGAAGGCAGTGAGTTTGGTTTTGTTTTTATAATATTACTTTGTGTTCCTGGGTGGTGCAAGCACTTAAGCACTCAGCTACTAACGGAAATGTTAGTAGTCCGAATCCACCCAGAGGTGCCTCAGAAGAAAGGCCTGGTGATTTACTTTTGAAAACAAGTCATTGAAAACCCTGTGGAGCACAGTTTTCCTCTGACATACATGAGGTGCCAGGAGTTGAAATTGATTCAATGACATTGATTTTTTTTTTTTTTTTAATATTATTTTGAAGATTGTTTGTCAACGTGTGACACATATGCCATTGGTGGTAAGTTTAGATGGCTTTAGAGGTTATTCAGACAAGGTATTAAATAACACTCTTCAAGAATCCTTCTAAGAGGTTCCGGCAAGATGGCGGACTAGGCAGAAGGATTGCACAGACCCTCTTCAACAAAGAAAAGGGAAACCAATTAACACAGACACAGAAGATAAT
>NW_006921767.1:4481787-4499709 GCF_000298275.1 Orycteropus afer afer | reverse complement strand
AAAAAAAAAAAAAAAAAAATCCTTCTAAGAGCTCAAGGGTAAAGTCTCAGTTTAGAGTTCTTATCTCTAACACCTTTCTAATACTTGCTAAGAGAGCAGGCCCGAGGCTCAGAACCTAGAGAGTTGGGACCACCTCCAGCCTGAAGTTAATAATGTTATTTGCATAGTATTACATTTTAGAGTTACGTTCCTCTGTGACAAGTGATATTAATTTTATACTGAGAGAGATGTTCCAAAATTTCCTTTAAAATTTTTATGTAAGTAAAAAATGAGGCTGTTTCTTAAAAATTCCAAACATAGAGTAGAATATAATACTGCATAACCGTGAAATATGGCATGCAAATTATTCATGTGCTAGCTCTGGTAGCATAGTGCCTAAGGCACTTGACTGCTCACCAGAAGGCTGGCGGTTCAAACCCACCAGCCACTCCTCCGAAGGAAGGTTGGGCAATCCTACTTCTATAGTGATACTGCCTCGGAAACCCAAGGAGGGGTTGCTATGAGTTGGGGCCGACTCAAGGGCAAACAACAACAACAACAAGTGTGTGCGAAGGGGCATGTGGGGAAAGATCAGGGATCAGGCAACTAGTTAGGAGTAGATTAGGAGAGGTTGTTCAGGTTGTTAGCTATCATCCTGCCCTGCCACAAGCTCTGTGTAGGGGTTTTGCCAGTACTGTTTCCTCTGCTAAGGTGCTCTGGTGTCATAGTGGTTAACACATTCTGTTGCTAACCAAAAGGTCAGTGGTTTGAAGCTGCTAGCCGTTCTGTGAGACAAAGATGAGGCAGTCTGCCTCCATAAAGATTTATAGATGAGGTAGTTCTACTCTGTCCTATAAGGTTGCTACTAGTTGGAATAGACTTCGATGGCTGTGCTATTTTGGGGGCTGGAGGGTGGGGTGGGAGTGGGAGGATTCTCTCTGCCTGTAGCTCTTGCCCATTGCTACTCTCTGTCACCCAATTCTTCTTCTGTTTTTTTAATCCTTCTAATCTCTACCCGATTGTCACATACTCAAAAAAGCTTTCTCTGGTTTTCTCCATAAGAGCATGTTCTTTTTTATTTGTTCTCCTAGGGTAGTGTCCATTTGCTTCTGCCTCGCTATGTATTTATTGGTGGAGTTGTTTGAGTGGTGTCTCTCTATCCTGTTGAACTATATAACTATAAGCTCCTTGTCGATAGGGTCCATGGCTGTTTTAGTTCATTAGTTATCCCCAGCACCTAGAATATTGTATTGTTGTTGTTAGTTGCTGTTGTGTGGAGTTTGACTCCTAGACCTTATATATAATAAAATAAAATATTGCCCAGTCTTGTGCCATCTTCTTGATCATCAATAGTTTTGAGTCCATTGTTGTAGTTCATCTAAAATCCATCTCGTTGAAAGTTTCCCTCATTTTTGCTGGCCCTCTACTTTACTAAACATGATATCCTTTTCTAGTAATTCTTCCTGATGACATGTCCAAAGTAAGCGAGTTTGAAGTCTTGGCATCCTTGCCTCTAAGGAACATTTTGGTTGTATCTCTTCTAAGACTAATTTGTTTATTCTTTTGGCAGTCCATGGTATATTCTACCACCTGTCTGCCAGTTTATTTTACTGGGCTGGCATGGGTTTACTATGATGCTGGAAGATATGCCACTAGTATTTCAAAGATCATCAGGGTCACCCATGGTAGACAGGAATCAATAGAGTTTCCAGGCCAAGATAGTCTAGGAAGAAAGGCCTGGTGATCTACTTCTGAAAGTTAATGAAAACTCTAGCAGAATATAGGTTATTATATTTTCTGTCATTTACTAAAAATATGTTGATACTGACAATTTGCTATCTCTCTCTGGCTAAGTGTAAGTTATCTATAAATTACACTTTAGGGTAGTTAATATTTAGATTAATCTAATCAAGGACCCACACTCCAGGGCTATCATCAGGTATCTCTATCTTAATTTGAAAAGTCTGGTTTGTTAGATGAACTATTTGAATGTTAGAAATAATTTTCATTGGTGAAGTTAATGGTGTTCAAGATATCTGTTGGTTAGACTCTACCTTTCCATAAATGGGTCTTAAAAATAAGGCTAATATAAATTTGGATCCCTGGAGGATCCTAGTCCCTTTACTCCAGGGAAGATTCTATTACCTAAATTAATCAGATGGGAGGTAATTCTGCCTTTAGAACACCATTACATTTACTTCTTGGTGAAACTTCCATGCAAAGTGCTTTATAAGCACCAAAAAAGACAAAACAGGAACTTTGCTCATTTACACCCTGATGGTTGACGGTCTGGGGAAATGCTTGCTTATATATGTCTGTAGGTGTGGTAGAATTTGTGTCTTAGACTCATTTTAATTGTAACATACCTGACTGGGAAGAGGTGGTTGAGAAGACCTATGACTCTTATTGGCTTCTACACATTGGAAGTACCCCATATCCACCCAAAGAGCTTGAGAATTATTAATGGCCAGATTGGCTTTGGTCATTTTACAATAGAACAACAGACAATTGTTGAAGGAAGGAGTGAATAGAAGAGGCAATGATGGGTTGGAGAATACTGAGATGGAGTCAACGGATGTTGATGACTGATTTATATGCAGGTGGGTGAGGGAGGAGGCAAAGATGATTGAGGTGTTGATCCTGGGAGCAGGTTTCAAGGCGTGGGCTAGCTTAAGAAGGTTTATTATTCTACCTTGTAAACTGGGATGGTCCCTGACACTACTAGGAAACAGACAATGTTGGTCTTTGATAACCTCTCAACTCTTTGTCAGTATGGCCCATTGTCTAATCTAACTTCCCCTTGCTTCTGTCTGGAATAACATGTTAACTGTCTGCTGTGCTGTGACCACAGACCTCCCTGGCACCTTTGTTTTCCAGAAAAAGCACTTTGGAGTTGTGTGCTTACCCAAGCTGTACTGTGGTGATTATGCCTGCAGGTTGCATGGAGCTTCAGTCCATGTAAATAAATCTGCGATTTTTAGAATACTTTTCATTTTGAACTAATTTTAGATTACTGAAAAGTTGCAAAAATAGTACAGAGAACTCTTCTATATCTCTTACCCTACTTTCCCTAATGTCAGCATCTTACAGACCACGGTATAATTATTAAGAACAGGAAATTAACATTGGCGTAGTGCTAAGGCATTTGACTGCTAAACAGAAGGCTGGTGGTTCAAACCCAGCAGCCATTTCTCAGAAGAAAGACTGAGCAATCTACTTCTACAGAGATACCACCTTGGAAACTCAAGGAGGGGTCACTATGAGTCAAATTGACTAGACGGCAGTCAGTTTTTTATAAACTTTATTAGAAAGTTTCCCTCTAAAACCCCATGTCTGTGCCAGGATCCCATCCAGGATCCCATATTGCATTTAGCTGTTATTTCTCCTCAGTTTCCTCCAGTCTGAACAGTTCCTCAGTCCTTGCTTGTCATGAATGGCCTTCACACTTTTCAAGAGTTCTGGTCACCTATTTTGTAGAATATCCCTCAGTTTGTGTTTGTCCTCTCTTGTGATTGGACTGAGGTTACACATTTTGGCAAGAATTCCTCAAAAATGCTGTGTCTTTCTTAGTGAATCCGATGAGAGGTATCATAACGTTTATCTATCTTATTACAGGTGATAGTTACCTTGACAACTTGGTTAAGTTGGTGTCTGCCAACTCCTCTGTAAAGTTACTATCTCTCCCTCTGTAGTTGATAATCTGGTAGCAAGCTGGTGAAGGAAATTAAATTTTGGGCAGGAGAAACTTCCTCCTTGTCACCATTTCAAAAGCATTCATTTGAAAAAATGTGAAGTGTCCTAGAAAATCTAAGCAGAATGGTTGATGCAACTAAAATAAAGTTACCTTTTGGTTGCTTCAGTGACATTTTTTAAAAAATGAGAATAGTGACAATTTTCTTCTCCGTATTGCCACCAGTGATCTGTGATAAACCTATCTCATTTTAAAAATGTTTATTACGGTATATATATATATATATATATATATATATATATAACAAAAATGTTTCCATTTTAACCATTTTTATGTGTTCAGTTCAGTGACAGTAATGGTATTCGCAATGTTGTGTAACCATCACCATTATCTAGTTCCAAAAGATTTTTTATCATCCCAAACAGAAACTCTGTACCCCTTAAGCAGTAACTCCTCATTCCTCCTTTCCCCCAGCCACTGGAAACCATTAATCTACTTTGGTTTCTATGCATTTGCCTATTCTAGATACTTCATATAAGTGGGATAATACAATATGTGTCCTCTTCTGTCTGACTCTTTTCATTTTAATGTGTTCAAGGTTCACCCATGTTGTAGCACTTATCAGAGCTTCATTTCTTTTTATGGCTGAGTGACACTCCATTGCGTGAAGTCTTGGTTGCCTAGTGGTGCTTTAACAGAAGTACAAGCACGTGGTTTAAAGAACAGCTTTTTATTTTCTCACAGTTCAGAAGGCCACAAGTCCAAATCAGGGTGTTGGCCATGTTGATTACTTCTGCAAGCCTCTTTCCTAGTTTCTGGTGTCTGCCTGTGATCCTTGGTATTCCCTGGAATCTGTCTTCCCTCATATGTATCTCTGTGTCTATTCTGCTCTTTTTATAACTCAGAAAAGATTAGGTTAGGACCCACTCTAGTCAAGTATGACCTAATTAACATAACAAAAGGAAAATCCTGTTTTCCAGCAGTATCATATTTACAAGTAAAGGGGTTAGAACTTTAACACTTATTTTGGGGGAACACAATTCAATCCACAGCATATAGACATACCATATTTTGTTTATTGAAGGAAGATGGGGCAATCTATTTCCATAGTGATACTGCCTCAGAAACCCAAGGAGTGGTTGCTATGAGTTGGGTCCGACTCGACAGCACATAACAACAACAACAATTTTTTTGATGGATACCTGGGTTATTTCTTCCTGTTTCTGTCCCTGCTTTCAAGCAAAAACCAAACCTATCTTTGATCATTTTACTTTCCTTATTAAAAACGTTTGGGGGGTTCCTAACTACTGTAGGAAAAGGTCCTAACTTCCCAGAATGCCACTCAACACCCTCTGTAATGTGGCCATGATGTACTTTTACATTTTCTTTCTTTCCTTATCTCTCTTGTGTTTTCCATTCCCATGAATCTCATATATCAGCTATATTATACCACAACTGTTTCTTGGGTCTCTATTTCTTTTTATGCTGTCCTGTCCTCTAAACCAGACCAATATCAATCAACCCATTGCAGTCAAGTTGATCATGGAGATCCCATATGTTTCTGAGTAAAACTGCACTCCATAGGGTTTTCAATGACTGCAGCCTTTTCGAAGTAGATGGCCAGGCCTTTCTCCCAAGGTGCTCTCAAACCTCTACCTTTTGAAACTCTTGCTCTGTGCCAGTTAATAAACTCCTATCTCTCAGCTGCAAAGCTATGCTTCTGTTCTCTGCTTTGTGATGCTGAGCCTTGGACTCTGCAAACCACGTATCTGCTTTGCCAACTGCTTTCTGTGAGGCTCTGCCAATATAATGCTTGTTTCTTTGAGAATCACCCTAGGAATGCTTCTTCATCCCACCAGTGGCAGTTCCCTATCACAGCCACACTTGAATCCATCTGCAGTTTTCCCAGCACTAGCAGAGCTAGCCTCATAATGACCTGTTCAGAAATGGTGATACCAGCTGGGCAGTGTCCTCTTCTTAGCAGCTTGGCATTCACAGCATCAGCTGAGCTCCTCAGAGTTCCAAGTTTCAGCTCTGCAGAGCACCTTCTCTAAGCATCTAAGTTCTAATAATTCCAACTTCTTCCCTTGTTTCCTCCAGCCCTAAGAGTGGGTGCTGCTTTCTGCATTTGCTACCTATGTAATAGCATAATGTTCTCTCTTTCCCTTCCAGCTACCTGGTTAACAAACATATCCCTAGGTGACAATTATTGGTATTATATTCTCCCTGTTAAATAAATTGGTGTGGCTTTTATTCCTCACTAGACCATGGATGATACTGAAATCGATATGAGAAGTGGTCCCAGGAAACAGATACTCAAAAATGAGACCTGGCAATTAGTTCCATGAGGTCTCAGGCTTGAGTCCAGTGGTGAGCTCCCTAACAATGGGGAATGTCATTCTGGTAAACCGTGGCATGCAGTAGCATCACGAGTAATAAACTTTGTGGTGATTGTGATGAAATGTCTACCGAAGCAAGTACCTTAGGGGACCAAGTGGCTGCTGCCCTTGAGTGTTAGGGCCGTCATGATGAGTGGTTGGACTGTGCGGTGGGGTGGATTTTTCTGAGTGCACTGGAGCACTTACAGAAAGGAAAGGACAAGCTTAGGTCTTTAAATTTTCAGCTCAAGACTTGGTCAGACAAATAATCTATGATTCTACTTTTATGAAATATATTGAATAGGCCAATGTGGAGAGATCAAAGTTTATTAGTAGTTACTGGGGTGGGAGGAAGGAGGAAAGGAGGAACCGTTGTTCAATAAGCACTGAGTATCTGTTTATGGTGTTGGAAAATTTGGCAACAGACAGTAATGATGGTTGTGTAACATGGTTAATGTAATCAATGCCACTGAATTGTCTGTGAAAAATGTTGAATTTGTAAGTGTTGGGCTATTTACTACAAAACAAAAAAAGACTTGGTCAGAGAATTGGGGTGCTTCCATGGCAACCCTAAAAATAATTTTTTTAATTGTGTTTAGGTTCAAGTTTACAGAGCAGAAAGTTTGTTTCACATTCAACATTTCATGTACATTTGGTTTCACTCCCCAATTACCATCCCCAACCCTAACCCAGTCTCCTCTTCTCCCTACCCAGTAACCTCCCCACCGTGCCCCTTATTTCTTGAAGCCACAGGTGGGGATGATGATGTAGTGATGATGACGATGATTATCATTATCATCATGTCCCTGTTTTGTTGGTTTGGAAGCAAGAGAGAGAATTTGAATGAATTTAGCTTGTTTAGGAAGCCTTCCTCAGTCCAATTAGCAGGAAATGCCAATATAAACACCAATCAGGCAGGAAATGCCACATAATAGAAACATGGCTGCCAGCTGTGGGGCAGATATTTCCCAGATAAGAGGAGCAGAGCAGATATACCAATAGTTGCAATATGCAGCAGGCGGGGGGGAGGGGGCGGGGGAGGCGGAGACAGACCCCAGGGAGAAAATAGAGAACCTGCTCACCTCTAAGCGGGAAGAAGAAAACTTTAAAATGAGAGGGCCTTGGGCAGAGAGCTAAAGAAGTTGTTCTCACAAGAACTTTTGAGATTCCAGACACAAGCTCAGTGGCTCTGCATCTTGGTGACACAGTAGGACTCAGTGTTGGAGAGAGGGGCATTCTTCTCTATGTGATATTCAATGTGGCTTTAGTGCAGCAAGACTGAAGAGAACTCAGTGCCGTGTGGCACTCTGGGGAGCTGTAGTGTGAGAGCACTAAGGAGACTGCACATCAGGCAGAGAAGCAGCCTTCTCATGCAGGATTTGAGCTGCAGGGACAGTAGGGGGCTATATCAACCAGGATGCCAGAGCAGAAAGATGGAGCCAAAGAACTCCCCGAAACAATGGGAACTTTTGAAGTGATGGTTGGGGAGCCTATATAATTCAGATATACATATAATTTCATTTGTACTCTGATACGGATGAGGCTTGGGATTGCTCAGGTTACATTAAGACATGCCTAAACTCTCTGTAGTTGTTCTGTATGATTTGTATGGAAGGCCATCCTCCTTCTGAAAAATTAGGTGAGTAACAAAACTGAAAATCATGAAAAAAGACCAGGCTTACTGGTCTGATAGAGATTGGTGAAACCCCTGAGAATATGGCCCCAAGTCACATGTCCGGCCTGGAACTGAACTCACTTCTGTGTCTTAACTGTCAACCAAACAATAGTCAGGGCTACAAGCTGTACACCGACACCAGGGCGATGCATTCCTTAGAGCAATCAACCACAGGACATCAGAAGGGCACACAGGGAGACAGGTTGTTGTTGTCGTTGTTGTGTACGAGTCGGCCCCGACTCATAGCGACCCCTCCTTGGGTTTCTGAGGCAGTATCACTACAGAAGTAGGATTGCCCAACCTTTCCTTCCGAGGAGTGGCTGGTGAGTTTGAACCGGCAGCCTTCTGGTTAGCAGTCAATTGCTTTAGCCACTATGCTACCAGAGCTCTTATGGGAGACAGGTAGGGAGGCAGGAATGCATAGACAAGAAAGACATAGGGAAAAGGTAACCACAGGGCAGGAGGAGAGCTGTTCCACTGTGGGGAATGTAACCAGTGTCACAAAACAAAATATGTGTGAACTGTTGAATGTAAAATATCTGCTTTGTAAAATTTCACCCAAATCACAATAAAAAGTTAAAAAAAAAAAAAAGAATTAGGTAGGCATTCAACACTCAGGCTAAGAGAGTGACAAAGAAAGCCCTGGACGTCAGTCCTCTGTTTTCACTTACAAGCAGGCCTGTCTGTTTCAGTGACACCTTTTCGGGTTTTTGGGAGAATGAACTTAACTGGCAATGGGCTTCAGAGACTATTAACTCCTTAAAGGCAGTTTGGGTTGTTGTTAGCTGACCTGACCAGGTCCACGTTGAAATAACTCATTACTCATTCTACCTGTTGTTTTAAAAAGGCGGCAGTGAGACACTTTGAATATTTTGCTGGAGGGATTTTGGCAGCACATATTTCAAATGGGGGCTAATATATCAAACAGTGGGAAAGAGTAAATGCATTTCCTAGGAGGGACTGCTCGTTTGTTGCTTGTGGACGTAAATTAAAATATTTGGAGACCGTGTGGTGTTATTTCTGAAGCCTTTTACTTATTATTCATGGTTTCATTATGGCTCCTTTTATTCACACACACATCTAGGGCAGGGAAGAGAAAAGGGCAGGTGCTGGGCTTAGCCTTAAAGAAAAAAAACCCCATAAAATTCGCCATATATTTTAGAATTATAGGTGCATGTGTTTGGTTTTTTTTCCCCCCATCAAATCTTGCTTTTCCATTTTAGCCACATAAATGGTTGTCATAGTGACATTTGCTGCCAGCCTCCATAGCTTCGATTCAGAGCAGAGTGTGCCAAGTAGCCAGTGACCATAAATTCAGCTCTAACTGTCCCCTTAGCTCTCTGAAACAAACCAGAAATAAGTCTGAGCTGTCCCTGCTATCACAGAATGAGTGAAAACTATGTTGAAATTAGACTAAACCAGACCCTTTGAGCTACTGAGATTGGTGGTGTTCAGTATTAGGGAAAAGTTTGTTCTAAAGGCAATTAGCCTTTAGAAGTCATGATTTCTGTGATCTGACAGTAAAGTAGGCCCTTTCATTGCTTCTAATAATCTCTACGTATTTGTGGTTTAGGGTAAACCCTTGAAAGTTGTGAAATGGTTCTTTTTAAAAAAAAAAAAAATTTCAGGTAGACTTCAGACTCTCTTGTATCCTTTTGCTAATGATATTTTGTAAAACATAGCTATACATTGGGAGCTCTGGTGGTGTATTGCCTAAGACATTTGACTGCTAATCAGAAGGCTGGTGGTTCAAACCCACCAGCCACTCCTCAGAAGGAAGACTGGGCAATCTGCTTCTGTAGAGATACAGCCTCAGAAACCCAAGGAGGGGTTGCTATGAGTCGAATTGACTCAATGGCAGTAAGTTTTTGTCTGTTTGTTTGTTTATTTATACATTAAGGTCTAACATCACTTCTAAAAATAGTTTCTTAAGGATTTTTCTTTTTAAATCAAACATTTCCCTGTAATCCAAAGGCAAAGACTTCAGGAGAATCTAGGCAGTTGGAGGTTCTAAGTTATTAGGCAGACTTGTGAAAGGCCATGAAGTTGGAATTAATTAAGGGGAAAGTAGCTCCCTGTTCCTGGTTCATGATGAGTTGTGTCCGTGAAGGGCTGGGTATTTCCATGGAGACTTTCTCAGTAGTTGTCGCATGGACCTCCCCTTGCTGTGGCTGTTCTAATAGCCATCAGAGTAGCGTAGACAGCTGCCATCTATGGCACAAATATAGGGGGAACAAAGGATAGGATTGACGTAAGATAATAAACCAGTTGGGATGCTTTTGGCTGCAATAAAGAAAATAGCACCTACAAGTGGCTCAACCAATTTACTTCTTCTAACAAGAAGTTGGGAGGTAGGGAATTCCAAGGTTGGTTAAGTAGATAAGTAATGCCATGGCTCTGGGCCATTGTCTCTGCTGTTATTTTACCCTGGTTAAAACATGACTACTAAAGTACCAGGCTCATATTCTGAGTTGACAATTTTCAAAGGTTGAAGGAAGGAGGAGAGGATGCACATACTCTACTGGCTTACTTGCTTCTCTTAATCCCAGATGCTTCCCCATCCTTGCCAATGCCTACTTACATTTCATCAGTAGAACAGTGTCACATAATCACCTCTAGTTGCAAAAAAGCTGGGAATTTCAGTCTTTATTGTGGGAAGTGGTATAAACAGCTAACCTGTTTGGCTGGTAGTCAAAAGATTAGAGGTTCAAGTGTACCAGAGGCTCCTTGGAAGAAAGATTTGACAATCTATTTCTGAAAGATCAGCCATTGAAAACCAAATGGAGCACAGTTCTACTCTGACACACATGGAATCACCATGAGTCAGAATCAACTTGATGCAACTGGGTTACTGGACCTGTGAGAGATGGAGGCTTTGCCTGTAGAGTGAAAGGAAGAAGGGAACAGTGGCTGTGTTGGCAACCAACAGTGTCAGCCATACGTAGAGTTTTGGAACTGGAAAGACTTAAAGACCATTGCATTCACTCCTTTATTTTACTTGTGAGAAAGCTGGCCCCTGAAGAGTCTAGCTGACCTGCCTACACAGCTTGATGTCAGTTCCAAGATCTGAGTCTAGATCTTCTGACTCACGATGAACACTGAAGTTGAGGATGACTAACGTTTGACTCTTGTCTTACAGCTGGCACAGCCAGGGCTTTGTTCAGCAAGTATTAGCAGGCTTATTTGTTTTGCCTTTAGCACTGGGAGGCCTGAAGCCTTCTCAGATCAGAGGGGCATGTCTGCTGTAGCTATCTACTTCTGCTGAAAAGTGGCCAATCATTTTTTCCTAATTAAAGATCAAACATGATTTCAGATGATCCCCTTCCTAAGATGTCATAGGTGATATTCTTCCTATCTGTCACTGGTACTGATCATGTTGTCATTTTTTTGGCAGCTAATTCCTGGAATGAATAATAAAATGATAATAATCTCACACCAGAGGGAGGACGACCAATTTGTAAAGTCCATTAAGAATTGAGCGAAGGATTGTCCCCTAATGAGATGGAGAGCGGCAGGGAGACCATACATCAAGCTGCTCTGTCACAGATACACAAAGGACCATGGAGGGAGGGGCTACTGTAATATTGGCAGACAGGGCGTGTCAACTGGGATGCACATTTACATGTTGTCATTGATCAGCTGCTGGAGAAGAGGATGACAGGCAGAACACCAGGGTTCTCCATTTGAAGGCTTGGGGTGTGTTTATGCCACAATTGATTCATTCCCCATGGGACGATAGGCATTACTCACCATTTCCTCATGTGCCAGAAAGAGAAATGGAATCAATGGGCATATCGTCTGCTTGTTGGAAAATGACAGCTCCCTTATTATAAATCCCCAATAAATTGATGGAAGAGCTGTTCAGACTTCATAGATATAAATGTTTCCTGGGATTAATGGGAAGTTATTCCTAGAAATGACTTACAGTTCAGGAACCAATCTTTGAATTGAAGTATTATTTTTGCTTTTTTTTTTTCTATCCTGATATCACGAACCCCCTCAAAGCAACTGAGTGTGGATAGAAAGCGTTTCTATTTACCTCATCCCTGTACCCCACCACTTTTCTGGCTTTGTGTTGCTAAAGCATTTATAGGTTTAGAAAGGCTAACTTATAGTTCCTACCCTTTGGAGGAACTGCAATGTCTGTTAATATTTTCATTTTCTTCATCTTCTTCCTTTTAAAAGATTCCCCTTTATAGGGGAATTAAAAATTTATAAATATACTTGAAAACTTGGAAGGAAAGCAAGGAGAGATAACCCCTACCTGATAGGTTAGAAACCATACTACTGTTTGCTATTCTACCTTACCAAATGAAAAAAGTATTTTTCTCAGTAGATATCTTAGCATTTTCTTGTCTTCAGTATTCTTTGCAAACCAGGATATTGAGTTGAAAAGGGACTATGCCAACAATGGCTTATATTCTGAATCATAAAGGATTTTCTTTGCTGTGCCTTTTAAGGGTCACATTGGGACAGTTACTAGGTATTTATATTAGTGTTGATGCTCTCATTGAGGGCATGCTTTTATAAGTGGAACTGAATCTTTTGTCCAGTACCAGGAGCATGCGGTCACTTAATAAAGACCAATCAATAGCATTTGCTGATATTGGAATGTAGAACCATCTACTTACTGGATGGCTCCATAGGGAAAGATACATGTATCGCTTGTGCTTTGTTCTAAAAAAGATACTAAGGGTGCTTTGTATACTGCCTTTGTTTGAATCTTATGCTGGACATGACATTTACTCAGGAAATACCATGTCTGTCTGCCAGTTAGTAAGTGACTGGATCTTCAGTTGTCCTTTCACTTGATTTGCCATATTTCTAGTTTACCCCAAGAGTGAGCTGGCTTGTGGGCACCCTTAAGCTTGCCAGCCTTCTAAATTGCCTTGAGCCTACACCCCTGCTGTCTCCCTAGAATTCCAAGAAGTTACAGAGGGCATGTGTTCTCCTAACCATCCATACTTCAACTAGCTTTTCCAAAGCAGGCAGAATTCTAGTAGCTAATATTTTCTCACCATTTCTGTGGGATTGGTTCATTTCATAGCTCCACAAGTCCTGCTAATGCAGGTATGTTACCTGGATACCTTTCCCTTTCTCCAGGTCACCTATAAACTCTAAATCAAATCACTTCATTACCTAGTAAACACTTTCTTTAGCCTCTTTTTGTTTTGAGTCCCCCTCATTTCAGCTATGTTTCAGGTTTGGGACCTGCACTTTCCCTACCCAAAGAGCCCATCAAAGAACTTTCCCAAGGAACATGCTATCTCCCTTCATATGAGCTATGCCTGCCCTCTCCTTAGGGAGAACATATGGGATATGTTTATATGCTTTTATTTTAAATTGCAATTATTTCCCTCCTACAACACAATGTTTTTCCAGAGGGTGAGATGTTCAAAGTGAGGATGGGAAAGATGTGTTTAGAGGGTTCCTAGTATTCATTAAATGACAGCACATCACATAGTGATGTAGGCATTTTTCTTTCTTTATGTCGCTTCTATCTTTTATTTTATTCCCTATTGATTATCATATCAGTTTTCCTTCCCTTTTTAAAATTTCAAACTTACCAGATGATAAAGCCTGGCACTCACCACTTACATATTTATCTGTCAACATATATATAGCACTTGTGGTAGTAGTGTTATTGTTAGGTGCCATCGAGTCAGTTTTGACTCATGGCAACAGCATGAAACACTGCCTGGTCCTGTGCCATGCCCAGAATCATTGCCATGCCTGAGCCTATCACTGTAGCCACTGCGTCAGTCCATCTCATTGAAGGTCTTCGGCTCTTTCACTGACCCCCTACTTTACCAAGCATGATATCCTTCTCCAGGGACTGGTGCATGTCCAATGCACTATATTGTCTGATTTCTTGGTGACTGCTTCCATGGGTGTTGATTATGAGTCCAAGTAAAATGAAATCCTTGATAACTTCAATCTTTTCTCCATTTATCATGAAGTTGTTTATTGTGATGATTTTGTTTTCTTCATGTTGGAGTGTAATCAATACTGAAGGCTGTAGTCTTTGATTTTCATCAGGAAGTGCTTCAAATCATCTTCACTCTCAGCAAGCAAGGTTGTGTCATCTGCATATCACAGATTGTTAATAAGTCTTCCTTCAATCCTGATGCCACGTTCTTCATATAGTCCAGCTTCTCTGATTATTTGCTCAACATACTGATTGAATAAGTATGATGAAAGATACAATCCTTTCCTGATTTTAAACCACACAATATCCTCTTGTTCTGGTCTCTATACAGTTTTCTTGTAAGCACAATTAAGTGTTCTGGAATTCCCATTCTTTGTAATGTTATGCATAATTTGTTATGATCCACATAGTCAAATGCCTTTGCATAATCAATAAAATACAACTAAACATATTTGTGGTATTTGCTATTAGTTAAGGTCCACCTGACATCAGCAATGATATCCCTCATTCCACATCCTCTTCTGAATCTGTGTTGAATTTCTGGCAGTCAGTGTATTGCTGTAATGTCTTTTGAAATATCTTCAGCAAAATTTTACTTGAGTGTGATAATAATGATACTGTTCAATAATTTCTGCATTTTCGTGGATCACAGATATGGATTTCCTCCAGTTTGTTGGCCAGATAGTAGTCTTCCAAATTTCTTAGCATAACGAGTGAGCATCTCCAGTGCTACATCCATTTGTTGAAACATCTCAATTTGTATTCTGTCTATTCCTAGAGGCTTGTTTTTCACCAATGCCTGCAGTGCAGCTTGGACTTCTTCCTTCAATACCATTAGTTCTTGATTGTATCCTGCCTCCTGAAATGTTTGAATGTCAATCAATTCTTTTTGGTACAGTGACTCTGTATATTCCTTCCATGTTTTTTTCTTTTTATTTTAAGAGCTTGTTTTACATTCAATGTTATGTGTACATTTAGTTTCACTCCCCATTTACTATGCCCAACCCTAACTCTGTCTCCTTGCCTCCCTGCCCAGTAACCCTCCCCCTGTGCTCCTCATATTTATGCATTCCTGTTTGTCCTGCATTTCCTCAGTGTGAATGTTGCCCGTCTGGTGCCCCGTGGTCTATTGCTCTAAGGGATGTACCATAGAGTATGTGGGTGCATCATCCCTGGTTGAGTGGTCTGTGCGTACATCTTGTTAACTATTGGGATGAAAGCCAGCCCATGGGAGTGAGTTTTATTCCAGATGCAGAATGTATTCCAGGGCCATAGTATTGGGGGTCTTATCAGACTCCATCTGACCAGTAATTCTGGTCATTATTGAGTTTTTGGATTTTGTTCCACGTTTTCCCTCCCACTCTATCCAGGATCTCCAGATTTGATGCTTCCCTGAGTGGTTGGCATTGGTAGGTGGGCACTATCTAGTTCTGGTCTCGAAGGTCATTGTGTCCTAGGGCTGACTGCTTCCAAATGCCCTTGTTTTTTTGCACTCTTCTTCACTTCTGACAATAGGAAACTATTAGCTGCATCTTAGATGGTTGCTTGAAAGCTTTTAAGACCCCAGTCGCTACTCATCAATGTAGGATGAGGAACAAGGCTTTTATGTATTTTGTTGTGCCATTTGAGTGTGGTGTCCCCCAGCACTATGGTCCTGAGATGGTAGATCTACTGGATATCTCTCCCATAGTGTCTGGGTGTCTGAAAGGGATTTCTCTGTGTCTGTCTTCTATTGTTTCTGTAAGAATTGCAGGTATTTTGTTTCACTGGTGTCTGTGCAAGATTAGCCTCAGCTGAATCTATCCTTGGTCTAGAGCATACTCCTGTTCACTGAACCCCATCTGATCCTCTCAGGTGTTTATGTGTTTATCTGTAGCCTGGTGTTTGGTGTTAATAGTAATGTAATATTGTGGGCACACTGGTTGGTATTAGCATCTGTCATCTATCTCTTATGTGCACAATTCGCTATCCTGCCATTTTCTAATGTTATCATGGTGGTCACAGACCCTTTCTGTATATCCCTCCCCTTACCCATGTTAGCATGTGGGCCCCAACTAGCCCAAAATTAATCCCTCCCCTTACCTCCCCATCCCGGTAACCTACAACATGAGTTCCCTTTTACAAGCAAACCCTTCTTTGACTTTTTACAGTAATGGGCTCATGAAGTACTTCACTTTCTGCATAATGTCCTCCAGGTTCATCCACGTTGTGAGATGATTCACATATCCCTCATTGTTCTTTAATGTAGCATAATATTCCATTTGTGTGCATGTACCATAATTTGGTTATCCACCCATCTGTTGATGGGTATTTAGGTTGTTCCCATCTCTTTGCTATAGTGAATTGTGCTGTGGTGAACATACATGTACATAAGTCTGTGCATGGGCTACCTCTCACCTCTTTAGGATGTATTCCTAGTAATGGAATTGCTGGGTCAAATGGTACTTCTATTTTCAGTTTTTTGAGGAAACGCCATACCATTTGCCACAGTGGTTGTACCATTTTACAATCCCACCAGCAGTGCACAAGAGTTCCAAACTCTCCGCAACCTTGCCAGAATTTGTTATTTTCTGACCTGTTGAACTTTGCTATTATTGCTGGGGTAAGATGACATCTCATTGTTGTTTTGATTTGCATCTCTCTAATGACTAATGATTGTGAGCAATTTCTCATGTGTTGTTGGCTGCCAGTATGTCTTCTTTGGTGAAGTGTCTGTTCAAGTCTTTTGCCTATTTGTGAATTGGGTTGTCTTTTTGGTGTTGAGGTGTTAAAGTTTTCTATAGATTTTGGAGTTAAGTCCTTTATCAGATATGTCATAGGCAAATATTTTCTCCCAATATGTAGGTTCTCTCTTTACCCTTTCGATGAAGTCTTTCGATGCACATAAGAATTTAAGTTTTAAAAGGTCCCATTCATCTAGCTTTTCTTCTACCTCCTGGGCATTCTGGGTTATGCTTGATAGTCTATTTATGCCATGATTCAGTCTACCTATCCATGAACAAGGTTTGTTGTTGTTGTTGTTATGTGCCGTCGAGTCGGCCCCGACTCATAGCAACCCCTCCTTGGGTTTCTGAGGCAGTATCACTACAGAAGTAGGATTGCCCAACCTTCCTTCCGAGGAGTGGCTGGTGGGTTTGAACTGCCAGCCTTCTGGTTAGCAGTCAAGTGCTTTAGCCACTATGCTACCAGAGCTCCCAAACAATTATGTAGTGCCCTTGTTGTCTCTTGTAGCAGTGTTTTATGGTTTTCTTTGTATAGGATTTTGTGTCTCTGTTTAGCTTTATTCCTAGATATTTTATCTTTTTAGTAGCTATTGTAAATGGTATTCTTCCCCTTATTTCTTTACCAGAGGACTCTTTGTTGGTATAGAGGAATCCAACTGAGTTTTGTAAGCTGACCTTGTATCCTGCCACTTTGCTGTACCTCTCTATTAGTTCCAGTAGTTTTTTTTTTTATTATTGAGTCCCTTGGGTATTCTATGTACAGGATCATATCATCCACAAAGAGAGGTAGTTTTAATTCCTCTTTGCCTATTTGTATGCCTTTTATTCCTCTTTCTTGACTTATTGCCCTGGCCAGGACTTCCAGTACAATGTTAAATAGAAGTGGTGATAGAGGGCATCCCTGTCTGGTTCCTGTTTGTAAGGGAAATGCCTTGAGTCTTTGTCCATTAATAATGGTATTGGCCATTGGCTTTGTATATATGCCCTTTATTTTATTGAGGAATTTCCCTTCTATCTCTATTTTGCTAAGAGTTCTGATCAGGAGTGGATGATGGATTTTATCAAATGCCTTTTCTGCATCAATTGATATAATCATATAGTTCTTTTCTTTTGTTTTGTTTATATGGTGGATTACATTGATTGTTTTTCTGATGTTGAACAACCCTTATAAACCTGGTATGAATCCCACGTGGTCAGGGTGTATTAATTTTTTGATATGTTGTTGGATTCTGTTGGCTAGGATTTTGTTGAAGAGTTTTGCCTCTATGTTCTTGAGGATATGGATCTATAATTTTCTTTTTTAGTGGTGTCTTTCCCTGGTTTTAGTATTAGCATTATGCTTGCTTCATAAAATGAGTTTGGGAAAACTCCATCTTTTTCTATGTTCTGGAATAGCTTGAGTAGCATAAATATCAACTCTTCTCTGAATATTTGATAAAATTCTCCATTGAAGCCATCAAGGCCAGGACTTTTCTTTGTGGGAAGTTTTTTTTTTTTTTTTAAATTGTGATTTGGGTGAAGGTTTACAGAGCAAATTCACTTTCCAT
>NW_006921767.1:4477507-4478148 GCF_000298275.1 Orycteropus afer afer | reverse complement strand
ATTTTCTGTTTCATTGATTTCTGCTCGAATCTTGATTATTTCCTTTCTTCTGGTGACTGTAGGCTTTTCTTGCTGTTCTTTCTCTAATTGTTGGGTATGTTGGTTTGAAGTGTTGATTTTGGCTCTTTCTTCTTTTTTGATGTGTGCATTTATTTCTATCAATTGATCTCTGATCACTGCTTTTGCTGTGTCCCAAAGATTTTGGTAGGTTTTGTTTTCATTCTCATTTGATTCAAGGAAATTTCAAATTTCAATTTTTATTTATTCTCTTACCCAGTCTTTCTCAGGGATGGTGTTGTTCAGTATCCATGTGTTTACTCTTTATTGTTGCTCTTCCTATTGTTGATTTCTAATTTGATAGCATTATGATCTGAGAAGATGCTTTGTAGTATTTCATGTTTTTAAATTTATTAAGGCTTGCTTTATGGCCTAATATATGGTCTATCATGGAAAATGTTCCATGTGCACTGGAGAAAAATTATACTGTGTCACTGTTGGGTGAAGTGCTCTGTAGATGTCTGTAAGGCCAAGTTGGTGGATTATATTGTTTAGCTCTTCTGCATCGTTGTTGAGTTTCTTTCCAGTTGTTCTATCTTTCAAAGAAAGTGGTGTATTAAAGTCTCCCACTATGACTGTGGAGT
>NW_006921767.1:4458857-4475533 GCF_000298275.1 Orycteropus afer afer | reverse complement strand
GCTTTGATGAGTTTGATGATGATGTGTCCTAGAAAACCTATGGGACACAGCGAAAGCAGTACTCAGAGGACAGTTTATAGCAATAAATGCATACATCAAAAAAGAGGAAAGAAATAAAATCAACACTCTAATTCATCAACTCCAATAGCTAGAAATAGAACAACAAAAGAATCCTACAGTATCTAGAAGGAAGGAAATAATAAAGATCAGAGCAGAAATAAATGAAACAGAAAACAAAAAAACCTAGAGAAAATCACCAAAACCAACTGGTTCTTCAAAAAATTAATAAAATCAATAAACCATGGCAGATCTACCAAAAGAAAAGAAAGATCCAAATCACAAGAATTGTAAACGAAAAGGGTGTCATCACGACAGAACCAACTGAAATAAAAACGATACTGACAGAATATTATGAAAAACTGTACTCCAACAGATTTGAGAACCTAGAAGAGATGGACAAGTTTCTAAAATCACAAGACCTACCTAAACTATCCCACTCAGAGATAGGAGACTTGAACATACCTACAACAAAAGAAGAAATTGAACAGGTCTTAAAAAAACTTCCCAAAGATCCAAAGATGGTGGACTAGGCAGAAAGACTGCACAGACACTCTTCAACAACAACAAAAAAAGGGAAACCAATGAACACAGACACAGAAGATAATCTTGGACCCCTGAGCCTTGAAGGGAAGGATATAGAAGTGGACTAAACCCCAACTAGCAGAAGAATTTGCATGAAAATACCAAAAAAGGAGACAGATGGAGTTGTGGTCTGGCAGCGATCCTGAGTAATCCTGATGGCACAGACAGCTTGGAGATTACCGAGTGGTGGTAGGAGCTAAGAATTAACCTAAAAATCAGCTCTGCTAGTCAGGGACTGCACAGAGGACTGCTCTGCTGGCTAGGGAATAAATGGAGAAGATGAAGAGAAAGGCGGGCTGAGCTGTGGACTTTTGCTGGTCCGGAGGACACCACCATATTGAGGTTTAAAAGCGGCTTGACTATTTTGGATATTTAAAGAGACAGCGCTCTCGCAGATTCTTGGGGCTTCAAAACACGTTCTGCTTTCCAGCAATCCCAAGGACACTCTGGAACTGCAAGGCTGAAAAGGTACCACATTCCCCTTGTTACTCTTATATCTCACACCCACTTGATGAACAGAGGTGTGGCCATCCCCCACTCCCATCTACTTTCTGGGCCAACAGGAACTCCATCACAGTCTGTGTGCTCAGATGGAGCCTGTGTGCCCTGCCCTGTCCTCCACTGATTTTTTTTTCTCTTTCTTTCTTTCTTTTTTTTTTTTCTTGTTTGAATTCTTTTTTCTGGTGATTAGTTTGCTTGTATTTGTCTGTTTTAAAACAACTATTATTAATAATACTTTTGTCCTTTTTACTATTATTCTTGATCATCCCCTCCCAGGTCCTAGTTTTCAGCATTTATATTTGCTTCATGTATTTTGGAGCACTTTCATTGGGTGCATAAATATTTATTATCGTACCATCTTCTTTATCACTTGACCCTTTCAGCATCACATAATGTCCTTCTTTGCCTCATGATGTTTTTTACCTTAATATCTATTTTATCAGAAATTAATATTTCCACTCCTGCTGTTTTTTGGTTACCATTGGCTTGGTATATATATATATTTTTTCCATCCCTTAACTCTTAATTTGTTTTTATCTTTGTGTCTAAGGTGGGTCTCTTGTAGGCAGCACATTGATGGGTCTTCTTTTCTTATCCAGTCTGCCGCTCTCTTTCTCTTGATTGGTGCATTTGTTCCATTCACATTGAGTGTAATTAGTAATAGGTATGAATTGATTGCTGTCATTCTATTGTGTTTTTGTCATGTTGTTGGTGTTTCCTTGGTCCATATACTTTTCTGTGCTGAGTTCAGTTTGCTGCCAAATGCTTCGTCTCTTTTCTTCTTTATTGCTGGCTTTGTGCTTGTTAAACCCATATGTTTTCCTTCCTTCTAGAATTGTTTAGGGGGATTGTTAATTTTCTCTGTGGTTACCTTGGAGTATATTCTTGTCTCTACATTTTTAGAACAGTGTGTTTTGTGAAGACATTTTCCTGTTTTCCTCTCCATTTGGAAGTTTGTACCTAGAAGTTTTATTCCCTCTAATAAGTCAGTTGCTGTTGTCCTGTGCTGATTGACTTCCTTGGTTTTTAGTGTATAATGTTTTATGGTCTTATTTTGAGTTTCTATTTCTGATTTGGTTTTAGTGTTGATGTCATGTATCCTGGTTTTGTTGATCTCTATTGTGAATTCTCTATTGGAAGAACTTCCTTAAGCATTTCTTGTATGGTTGGTCTAGTTTTCACAAAATCCCTTAATTTCTGTTTGTCTGGGAATGCCTTGATTTTGCCCTCATATTTGATAGAAATTTGGCTGGATATAGGATTCTTGGTTGGAAGTTTTTTTTTCCTTCAGTGTTTTATATATGCCATTCCACTGCCTCTTGCCTGCATGGTTTCTGCTGAGTAATTGGAGCTCAGCCTAACTGTTTGATTATTATAAGTAATATTTCTTTTGTCCTGGGCAGCTCTCAAAATTTTTTCTTTGTCTTTGGTTTTGGAGAGTTTGATTATAATATGCCTCAGTGTTTTTCTCTTGGGATCTATCTTGTGTGGGGTTCTATGAGCTTCTTGGACAAATATCTTTTCTTCCTTCATGATGTGGGGGAAGTTTTCTGTTAATAGGTTTTCCATAATTTTCTCGGTGTTTTTTTTCCCATCTTCTTGTTCTGGAATTCCAGTGAGTCTTATGTTGTTTCTTTTCATGTTATTCCATGTAACTCTTAATTTCTCTTCATTTTTCTTATTTGTTCTGATTTTTCTTCATACAGGCTGGTGTCCAGGGATTTGTCTTCTGGTTGGGATATGCATTCTTCAGCCAGTTCTATCCTACACTTTTGTGCTTCTACTGTGTTGTGTAATTTTGTAATTTTGGTATTTATCTTCTGGATTTCTAACTGCTGTTTTGTATGAATTCTGCTTGTTCATTTATCTTGTTATTTTGTTCTTGAATGAGTTTCCTGAGTGTTCTGGTTACCTAGTGCTGCTCTGACAAGAATATACCATGAGTGGGATGGCTTTAACAAACAGGAGTTTATTCTTTTACAGTTTGGAGGCTTTAAGTCCAAGTTCAAAGTGCCAGGCTCTAGGGGCTGTGTGAAAGCCCCTCAACCTTGAGGTCCAGCTCTACATCCTGCTCCCAACCCATTGGAGCTAGAGGTGTTTTTCCATTCAGACAGCTGCTGACTGCTGAGGCTGAGAAGCCCAAGGTTGACAAGTAAAAACATACAATCCTGATTTACCAAACCACAGAGAAGGCCATTAATTTAAGTCCATTTTAAGTCCCAAGGTCAGCATAGCATGGCAGGCTGCTGAACAACAACATGTCTACATGTAGGGTCCTAGTGTGCCATAAGCTAGAGACCATTCCCCAAGGCCTCTGGTTATATACAGGAAGCAGACCACATTCCCTAGGGTAGGTGCTCAGCTGCTCACAGTAGATTCCACCATGAAGTTGATTACAAGTCTCATCATGGGGAATACTACATCCAGTTGCCCAGCCATTCAACCAGGCCTAGCCAAGTTGACACACAAACTGAACTACCACACTGAGTTCTTCCAGGGAAGTGTCTGTGTTCTCCTTGCCTCTGTTTGGGGTTTCCTTAGGCTCTTGGAAAGCTCTATAGCATATCTTCTAAATTCCTTCTCAGATAATTCTATTGCCTTCTCTTCCTCTAAAGGTTTAACAAGACTTTTGTTTGTTGTTTTGCTTCTAATGCCTTGTCTTTTTTTTTTTTTCCCCCTGATTTGAGGTTGCCTGTTGTTTCCTAGACATTTTGAGGCAGTCTTTAACTGTTGGTTATGTATTGATTTGTTTTGTCTTGGTTTTATGATTTAACATTTTAAAAAGTTGGAGCTGGTGTATTTTATATTTTTAGTTATTAATTCAGGCATTCTGGGTTGCTCTGCAATTTTCTTTGGGGTGATGGAATGACTGTGTGGAATATGAATATGGGTCTCTGTCTTAAAGAGGGTTTAGAATTTGAACTGGGAGGTATTATGGCGGCTGAATGTGATTTGTTTTATTGGATAATTGAGGTTACTGGGAGAGAAGATGGGAGCAGAAGAGAAGAAGAAGGAAAGCTCCCTGTTGCTGTGGGCAGTTTCTAGGGCTTTGAGTGGATTGCTAATGATGATGTTGTACTGTTACTCACAGGCTCACAGCTCAAGTTCAGCAAAGATTCCAGTTTTTAGGGGTCACCACTTTCCACCAGGTTCAGACACATGCAAAAACCCTGCTCCTGAGGTCCCTTGGTGCCAAAAAGCTGACCTGAGACAACTGCCTGGCTCTGTGATCCACTGCAGGAGTTCCTCTCTAGGCCCGCCCACTTGTGATACCAAAGATCCACTCTGTTTCAGGGGTGCTGGAGTCAGGGTATTGCCCGCTCACACCCAGTTGTCCCAATATTACTGACACAGTCAACTGCGGGCCCCTCAGTGTCAAAAAGGTGACCCAAGCTTTTTCCGTGATCTACTGCAGGGGCACCTCCCTGGGCCTGTCCTCTTGCAGCACCAATGGACTCTCTGCTCAGGTTTCAGTGGTGCTGGAAATGCCTACCAGCACCCAGCAAATGAAAGTTACCAATAAAATCACGTGCTGAAGGTAGATCCTTGGGGTGATCACTGGTATGTTGATGTGGTCGCTGGTATGCTGGTGTGGTATGTCTTCTTCCTTAATCCAGGGAGGTCTTGGATGACCTTTCTTACCTGTTGGTCAGCACACCCCCTGGGAGGTCTCCAATGGCCTTTCTTGCCTGCCTGTCGGTGCTCCACAGGGAAGATCCTCCTGTTCTTGTTAATTTTTCCCTCTGTTCCTTTCTCCTTTCTAATCCTACTCCCCTGAGTTTGGTACACTCTGACTCAGTGAGCTGTTCAGAGCACCAGAATCCCTAATTCAAATTGTTGTATGTAGGTCTTCAGGTACTAAGATGCTAGAAGGAATTAGCATGATGACTACTGACGAGACTCCATTTTGAAATCCTCCCTTCCATATTTTTTTCATGCTTCCTGAATTATTCAGTATTTTGCCCATTGAATCCTTCAATATTGCGACTTGAGGCTTGGATTTTTTCTTCAGTTCTTTCAGCTTGAGAAATGCTGAGTGTCTTCTTCGTCTTAGATTTTCCAACTCCAAGTCTTTGTACATTTACTTATAGTACTTTACTTTGTCTTCTTGAGCGGCCCTTTGTAGTCTTTTGTTAAGCTCATTTACTTCATCATTTCTTCCATTCACTACTCTCTATTCAAGAGCAAGTTTTAGAGTTTCTTCTGACATATCTTTTGGTCTTCTCTTCCTTTTCTTGCCTTTTTAATGACTTTTTGCTTTCTTCATGTATGAAACCTGTCAACTGTGGGTGACCCTACTGGTATTTGAAATACCTGGGGCTTAGCTTTCAGAGTCACAGCAGCACGCAACCCACTATCGTATGACAAACTGACAGATGAGTTGTGGATAGCACTTGCAGTGAGTTGGAATTGACTCAATGCCAGTTTTGTGAGTTTCCAGGCACAGTTCTAAGAATCAGTTATATTTTGATACTCTTGATTGTATTGAGGAGAAAATTTCAGCTGGGTGCTGGCATGACTTGGCTATTTCCCCTTGGGCTCAAAACTTTTGGACTCTAACTAGATTATGGACTGATAGTTTGTTTGTTTCTTGTTTTGTTTAATTATCCACCAGCCACTCCTTGGAAGGAAGATTGGACAATCTACTTCTGTAGTAATACGGCCTCCAAAACCCAAAGAGGGGTTGCTATGAGTCAGAATTGACTTGATGGCAGTAAGTTTGGTTTTGGTTTGTTTAATTACTTTATTTTTAAGGTTATCTTCTACTTCTAGCAATTGATTCAGGGTTTCTTTTAAAATCTAAAGAAATTTATTTTCAATATTATATATAATCTATCAAAAATATTAGGATCAGTAGTACCTAGATATAGCACTCAGGTAGTTCATTGGACTGACTATAACTTGACTGTCCTGCTAACGTGCAGTTAGCAGAGACTTCGGTTGGCCAGCTAATGTCACATCATGCACAGTGGAAAGGACTCTAGGTTAGAGTTAGAAGACCTGGTTTGAATCCATATTTTACCACTTCTCATTCACATGGATTTTGACAAGGCCCTCTTTTCTCTGAGCCTTGGTTTCCTTATTTCCAAATGATGCTAAATATTGGGCTGCTGCTAAAAATAAATGAGAAGAAGCTTGGGAAAATTTCTGGCACAGAGCCTGGCAAATAGTTGGTGGAAAATAAATGTTTGCTTTTAAGTTGGAGTTGCAATGTTTTATTCAATCAAGAAGTAGTTATTAAAAATTAAAAGACATAGTAATTGAAAGCTGCTATACTATGATGCTGAATAGGTTTCAGGGGAGCATCCAAACTACGATGGGCTAGGAAGAAGGGCCTGGTGATCGACTTCTGAAAATCAGCCAGTAAAACCCTGTGGATCACAGCAGAACATTGCTTGATCCTCAACCAATCATGAGAATGGCATAAGACCAGGCAACATATTGTTCCATTGTATGTGGAGTCTCCATGAGTTGGAGCTGATTCTGAAGCAGCTAACAGCAACACACAAGGCACAGGGTAGTCCACGGTGAATAAGACACCCTGGTCCCTGCTTTTAGGGAGCTTCAATGCAGTGAGACAGCTACAGACGTTTTACAGAGATTCCTGGAATTAGAAATGTCATTAGCACAAAGAAGAGAGAGGTCAGTGCTATGGGAGCATTTGACAAGCAGGCCTCACCTTTTCTGGGAGATATAAAAGGTTTAGAAAAACAAACAAACAAACAAAAAAGTAAACTTAAACGGAGACCTCAAAATTGTGTAGATGTTAGCAAGTCAAAGAGGAGAGAGAGGGGGATAACATTCTAGACAATGAGCTCACCATCGCTTTTACTCAGGAAGTGAACACTGACCGTTGGACACAGAACAGATAAACTCATCCAGCAAGCAGGCTCAGTTTATGGCATCCATAAAAGAGTTTCATCCCACCCCCAGTTCTCAAGGCAGTCCCTTTACAGTGGTGATCTTTCTTCCTGTTTTATGTTACAGCCAAAGCCGTTCCTTTTCCAAATTGCTTGGCAGCCAGAGTTTTATGAATACTTGGATCTCTAGAAACAAGCCTTGGCTCCAAGTCTTCGATTTTTCTGTTCCCACTGATCTACAACACGACATCCTCTCATTTCGTAATGGGTCTTCATTGTCCTTGAAATGAGAATTGGGCTCTGTGATTACTGTTTTTCTTTTTTTTTTTTCTTTCCTGAGAGTCATATTTGATCAGGGCTCTAAGAGCAGATAGAATGCTATTTTAGGCAGTATCTCCCTTTAATTTTTTGGCTCACGTGAAAAAGAGGGTCCACACCACTGTTTAGCATAATGTCCTGTGTATAGAGAAGAACATGCCACAAGCCAGGCTAGAATTAGGATATAGAATATGGCAATTTTCCTATTTCTTTGCTCTCAAAAAAAAAAAAAAAATCACTGTTCACATAAAGACAATTGACCAGTAAGGGATGCTTTCCTGAGCTCCTCATTTCTTACTTGCATATTGTTTCAAACCTAGGACCCTTTCTTGGTCATGCAAATATGCATTTCTACTTTCATCACTCTAACAGGAGCTCTAGTTTTATCTAGTCTCACCTCTTGCCATTTACTGGCATGATAGGCATGAGTTATACAAACCTTCTGTCTGTGTCTTGACTAGTCCTTGTCCCTGCTCAGTTCTTGGATTTGTTCATGAAGCATCTCTTTCCTAAAATACTCTTCTGCCTGGAAACTGACCACCCCCAATTCACCTGGACAGATTCTTCTGATCCCTATTTATACACAGCTTCCCAAAACCTCTCTCTGAATATGTAGAATAAGGTTGGAGCCTCTGTCCTCGACATGTGCTCATATGTTGCTGTTGTTATGTGCCGTTGAGTTGGACCTGATTCATAGCGACCCCTCCTTGGGTTTCCAAGGCAGTATCACTGTGGAGTAGGTTGCCCAACCTTCCTTCTGAAGAGTGGCTGGTGGGTTTGAACCACCAACCTTCTGGTTAGCGGTCAAGTGCTTTAGGCATGACGCTATCAGAGCTCCTTGTGCTCATATAAAACTCTGTTATTTCCTTATTGCCTGGTTATTATTAGTCCCCACAATGTACTCTGATCCCCCACTCTACTGAGGTTGGGTCCAAGTCATCATATCTTTTTCACAGCTGTATACTGGTGTCTAGCAAAGTCCCTACACCTAATTGATACTCAACAAATATTCAAACACATGCATGTTGCTATTATATGGGCTCAGATTTGAATTCTAGATATTGAAACTATGTTTCCTCTCTTACCATGGTTCCTTATTTTCACCTAAGACACATCCATGTTAAAAATGTGTTAAAGATGAAATATTGGTTCATACTCTTCTCCAGTGCTCAAGGTAGTCCCTTTACAGTGCCATCTTTCTTCCCGTTTTAGATTACAACTGGCATAATTCAAAGTAGTACTGGTAGCATAGTGTCTAAGGCACTTGACTGCTAACTAGAAGGCTGGTGGTTCAAACTCACCAGCCACTCCTCAGAAGGAAGATGGGGCAAATCTACTTCCTTAGTGATACTGCCTTGGAAACCCAGGGAGGGGTCACTATGAGTTGGGTCCAACTCATCGGCACATAACAACAACAACAAAACCAACAACAACAACAATTGCAAGAGCTGTTTTCTAATAGAAAGACTCCAAGCAATTAATTCAGTGGCTAAGGCAGGAATATAGAAAATTATTCAAACCGGACTTGCCACTGGCCTAGTGACTCACTATCTCTTGACTTCTTCGTTCCTCATCTGTGAAATGGGGGTATTGATAGGACCTATTTCATGGAGTTGGTGTGAAGATTAAATGGATCTACCGACTCAGGACCATAGTATTGGGGGTCACCAGACTCAACTGGCACAACAAAATATGTAAAAATCTTGTTCCACAACCTACATTGGTGGGTAGCAACTAGGGTCTTAAAAGCGTTTAAGCGACCATTTAAGATGCAGCTAATGGTCTCCTATTGTTGGAAGCAAAGAAGAGTGCAAAAAAACAAGGACATTTGGAAACAATCAGCCCTAGGACACGATGAACCTGGAGACCAGAAGAACTAGATGGTGCCTGGCTACCAATGCCAACCAATTGGGAAGGGATCAAAACTGGAAATCCTGGATAGAGTGTGAGGAAAAATGTGGAACAGAATCCAAAAACACAATAATGACCAGAATTACTGGTTTGATGGAGTCTGGTGGGACCCCCAATACTATGGCCCTGGGATACACTTCTCACTCCCAAGGGCTGGCTTTCAGCCCACTAGTAAATAAGACATACAGGCAGACCACTCAACCCAGGGTGCCGTACCCACATACTCTACGGACATACATCCCTTGGAGCAATTGGCCACGGGGCACCAGAGGGGCAACACTCACATGGAAGAAATTCAGGACACACAGGAGTGCGTAACTATGAAGGGCATGGGGTTGCTGTTACTGGGAAGAGAGAGGAGTAGAGTAGGTTAGGGTTGGGGATGGTAATTGCAGAGTGAAACCAAACAAACACGAAATGTTAAATGTAAAACAAATTCTGCTCTGTAAATTTGCACCTAAAGCACAATTTTAAAAACAATAAATAAATAAATAAAGCTGTATATTTGAAAGAACTAACCAATCGGTTGTTGTTGAGTCAAACCTGACATAGGGTAGCCCTATGTATGTCAAAGTAGAACTGTGCTGCATAGGGTTTCCAGGGGCTATTTTTTATTTTTTAATTAGATTGCCTAGCCTTTCTTTTGAGGTACCTTTGGTGGACTACAAACTACAAACTTTCAGTTAGCAACTGAGCACATTAATCATTTGCACCAGTCAGAGATTCCATATTTTAGTGAATATGAATAAGTAAAATAAAGGTGACTGTTTGTAAAATGATCTGTAGAGCAGTGGCCTTTCTCAGCAGCATGTGTTATACTATTAATAAAATGCTCAAATTAATTTCACACAGTTATGATGCAATGCCAGGCACTGGGAGCACTCAATAAATAGGAGTTGCTGTGGCATTGCTCATTTGTATTTGTTTATGGATACACTTTTGTGCTTGCCTCAACACGAGGCACTAGGGAAAAGGAAAGTGTGTTCCAAACTCCCGAAGGTGACAGCAAATGGAACAGTACCACCCTCACACCTGACACTTGATCTCCTTGTCAAAGGCCATTTTAAGCATTTCTCAGATAAGCCTCTCCCATCACCATTACCTCTTTTGCTCTCGTTCATGGCACAGTGACTAAACTCACCCTGTAGCAGGGAGTATGGTGACAGGTGGCAAATGACTGTGAAGAAAAACTCCTGGATAGAGGTTGACAACTAACATGTCCTTTACAAATTTACTTAGAGACGCTCATCAGAGATATGCAGCCAACTGACTTTATTCATGATCTAGAGTGAAAATTCTGTGCTGAAGTTTTCTTCTGCAAGGTTAAGGTAGTGCACCAATGTAGGGGTGTTGTTAAGTGATGGGGTTAGGCTCTTTTACCTCCAGAGCAGTGTCGCCAGCCAGTCAGATTTTTTTGGATAATTAAATACTGTTGCTATCACTTTGAAAATCATCTTCATACTTAATAATATGGTTTTATAGTTGTTTTTCATGGAACTAGGCTCACATTAGCACTTTCTTTTTCTGCTTAAAATGCTCTTCTGCCTGAAAGTAGAAGATAGTATGTTTGGAATGACTTCTCTGCCTCTGTAGAAGAAAGTTTACCTGGGACTTCTGGAACTTGACCAATACTGGATTAACAGTGAATCTGAAGTTTATATAACTTAATTTAAACAGTGACATTGATAGGAATGAAAGAAGCAAAGCTGTTTTAGCATGTAGGGTTGTATATCTATTTATCTATCTGTATATATACTGTTGTTGTTGTTGTTGTTATGTGCCATTGAGTCGGCCCCGACTCATAGTGACCCCTCCTTGGGTTTCCAACGCAGTATCACTACGGAAGTAGGATTGCCCAACCTTCCTTCCAAGGAGGGGCTGGTGGGTTTGAACCAGCAGTCTTCTGATTAGCAGTCAAGTGCTTTAGCCACTATGCTACCAGAGCTCCATATATATACTAGGATATATAAATATGAGCGTATGTATATACATATACATATATGTGTATATGTGTTTATCACAATATTGTTGTTGTTGTTATGTGCCGTCGAGTCAGCCCTGACTCATAGCGACCCCTCCTTGGGTTTCCAAGGCAGTATCACTACGGAAGTAGGATTGCCCAACCTTCCTTCCGAGGAGTGGCTGATGGGTTTGAACCGCCAGCCATCTGGTGAGCAGTCAAGTGCCTTAGCCACTATGCTACCAGAGCTCCCTTATCACAATATAGGTGCATGCATATACCCACATTAAATATCTCAGCATATGTGTATATACACATATATACATGTAAAGATACAATTGAAATTCAATGCTTCAAAATAGTTGTCACCTGCCAAGATGCATAACAGATTTAGAAGAACTCTCAATTGTAAATTATGCTAGAGACTGATAGTAATGTGCATGTGATCATCCATATTCACCTCTTCCATTCAGTCCCAATTGATAGGTCAGTCTATCATGGCATCACCTGCTGGACATTCATAGCCTTGCAAATCATTCCATCACCACATGCTGTGTGCTATTTACAACTGTGTTATTTTAAAGTTGAATTATTGGCAAGACTTCCAGGTATGACTGAGTAAGGAGGTAAGTAAAATCTTTCCCAAAAAAGCATCTATAAAGTTGGACAAAATTGATAACAGCAACCATTTCAGTGTTTTGGAAATCAACCAATAGCCTACCACAATCTAAGAAGCATTTATGCGTGAAAAAACTGCTGAAATTCAGGTAAGAATTGTGGTCTTCTGGGCTGAGGCTGCTCCCCTTTTCAGCTCGCTTGGGGAGGACTGGCTGCCACAGTGAATGGAGGGTTATTAGATTTGGAGCACTGGAGCAACAATGCCAGTGGCATTGTTGGTGAAAGTGATGATCTTGGTGGCCAGCAACTGGAGAGCGTCAGTTGCTCCATTAACCTGAGTTTTCTGTTATTGTTGGGCACAGTAAAGACAAGAGAGCTTAAACCATTCATCTACTTTTGGCCAACCCTGAAATTTGCACATATGCAAGTCATTAAAGGGACCAGAAGAAAGCTAAAGCCAGGACATACTTGACAATGACCTGAAATTTGAATGCTCACTTCTGTCTTCTACCATCAGCAGAGTATGGAAAACTTCTGACCCAAAAGTTTCAATACCACCTCTTTCCAATCACTGGCTAAAAACTAAACTGTGCTGATTCAGAAGCAACCCCTAGGAAGACAGGATTAGAGATGTTAAAAAAAAAAAAAAAAAAAAAAAACGTGATCAGAGACATCAGTGTCTGCACACCACGCAGGAGAGAGATTTCACAGATTAGGCAAGCAAAGTTTCTAAGCAAATAGAACAGTAACAACAATGGCCATCAGAAGGAAAGAAAATTAGAGTCTAGAGTTGTTATAAAACACCCGCTCCTCATATATCAACGTGATTAAGTTCCAAAGACCAGGTAGTTATGTGAGGATTGATGTTATTAAAAAATAGAGAATGACCACATCAGATCACAAAATGGAGGATGCATCATTATGTAACTGCTAAATTACATCATTACAGAACTGCCAGCCAGTGAGAATTATGGCCCAGCCAAGTTGACACAAAACCTCATCATCACAACCAGCATTACTCTGACCTAGCACCTTGGCATTCATTACTTGTAGATGTATGTCATAAATGCACAAAACAGTTGGAGCGTAGGTATTTTACTACTGTTGTAAATATGAAATATCAGATAATGAGATAGTTGCTAAGTGAGGAGTAGGTGTATATTATTTAAAATATTCAGTTTTCAGAAAAAAAATATGATGTGAAAGAAACAGGAAAGTATGACCAATACTCAGGGGGGTAAAAAAAATCACAGTTAATAGCAGAGTAAAGATGAGAAAATAAGGAATCATTGAACTTGAAGCCAGATCAATGGAAATTACCCAATCAGAAAAAAACCAAATAATAAAGAAAAAATGAATAGCACCTCAGAGAACAGTGGAACATCAGACATACTAAACTACATGTAATGGGAGTACCCCTCCCCCAAAAAAGGGAAACAAAAAAGGGAGTAGAAAAACATAATTGAATTTGTAATGACTGAAAATTTTCTAAATTTGATGAAAAACATGTATCAAAGATGGTCAACAAACCTCAAGTAGGATAGACAAAAGAGATCAACACATATACACATTATAGCCAAACTCTTGAAAGTAACAGACAAAAATAAAAGGAAAAACATTAGGAAGAGAAAAACGATTACATACAAGGGAACATCAACATGATTAATGGCTGTCTTCTCACCTGAAACTATGGAGGCCAGAAGGCTGTAGGATGACATCCCAAAGTGCCAAAAGGTAAAGACAACTCTCCTCCTCAAACTATCAACTCAGAATTTTACATAGAGAAAAACTATCTTTCAAAAATGAAGATAAAATATTCTAAGATAAACAGATTGAGAGAATTTGCTGTTAGCAGATTGATAAGAAATACAAAAGGAAATCTTCAGGTTATCAGAAAGGACACTAGACCATAATTCAGATCCACAGAAGAAATAAAAAGCAACAGGAATGGTAACTATATGCTACTATAAAAAGCTGCATAAATATGTTTTTTCATATCTTTCCTTAAACTCTTTGAAAGACAAAGCAATAACTAAAACACTGTGTTAGGGATATAGTATAAAGGAGAAGGGAATGGAACTATGCTGTAGCAATATTTACATTTTATTAGAATCAGGTTAACAGTAATTTGAAGTAGATTGTGGTAAATTAAGATGCACATTGTAATCTCTACAGCAGCCACTAAAAAAGTAACTTAAAAAAATAATCAACAGAATTAAAACGATACTTCAAAAACATTTATTAGTACTAGAGAAATAATTCAAGGAGACATCAGAACAGGAAAGAAAAGAAAGATACAGAAAATGAATAAAATGGCAAATATAAATTCAACCATATCAATAATTTCATTAAATGTGAATTGTCTAAATATCCTAATCACAAGCAAGAGATTGTCAATCTAGATTTTTTTAAAAGCAATATCCAATTATATGCTGTCTAGAAATGACACATTTTAGACTGAAAGATATAAATAGCTTGAAAATAAAGGAATAGAAAAAGATATGCCAAATAGTAACTGTAAGAGAGCTCAAGGATAAATAGCATAGACCATAAGACAAAAAATATTTCTGGAGATGAAGAGAGATACTGCATATTGACTAAAGGGTCAACACAGCAGGAAAGTTTAACAATTATAAATGTATATGGAAGGTTGGGCAATCCTACTTCCGTAGTGATACTGCCTCGGAAACCCAAGGAGGGGTCGCTATGAGTAGGGGCCGACTCGACGGCACATAACAACAACAATAACACATATACCTAATAAGGAGCTCTGGTAGCATAGCGTCTAAGGCACTTGACTGCTAACCAGAAAGCTGGTGGTCCAAACCCACCAGCCCCTCCTCGGAAGGAAGGTTGGGCGATCCTACTTCCGTTGTGATACCTACCGCCTCGGAAAGCCAAGGAGGGGTCGCTATGAGTCGGGGCCAACTCAACGGCACATAACAACAACAACAAATATACCTAGTAACAAAGCCTCAAAATAAATGAACCAAAAACTGACAGAATTGAGAGAAGAAATAGAGAATTCTATAGTCAGAGATTTTCAATGCCACACTTTGAATAATTGATACAATGACTAGACTGAAAATATGCAAATGTATAGGAGACTTGAACAACACTATTAACCAATTGATCTAATTGACATACATATAAAATCTCCCACCAACTGCAGAATGCAAATTCTTTTAAAGTGAACAGAAAACATTCTATAAGATAGACCATTTGCTAGGCCTTAAAACAAATATTAATTAATTAAAAGGATTTAAATCATACAAGGTATGTTCTCCAAGTAAAACAGAATTAACAGCAACAGAAATAAATTGGCAAATTTCAAAATATTTGGAAATTAATTGAAGAAGTCACAGGGAAATCAAAATCTTTTTAACAGAATGAAAATAAAGACATCACATATTAATATATATGGGATGCAACTAAACAGTGCTTATTTTTGTCTTTGTGTCTAAGGTGTGTCTCTTGTAGACAGCATATTGATGGGTCATGTTTTCTTATGCATATAATACAGCAATCCCACTACTAGGTATATATCCTAGTAAAATATATAAGAACTGTGACACGAATAGATATGTACACACCCATGTTCATCACAGTACTATTCACAATAGCAAAAAGATGGAAACAACCTAAGTGTCATCAGCATATATATGGATAAACAAGTTGTGTACATATACACAATAGAGTACTACACAACATTAAAGAATACTGATGAATCTGCAAAACACTTCATAACATGGATGAACCTAGAGGATATTCAAAAACAAACAAACAAACAAAAAACCTCACTGCCATCGAGTTGGATCTGACTCATAGCAACCCCTCCTTGGGTTTCTGAGATGGTATCACTATGGAAGCAGATTGCCCAACCTTCTTTCCGAGGAGTGGCTGGTGGGCTTGAACTGGTTAGCAATCAAATGCCTTGGGCACTACGCCACCAGAGCTCCCAGAGGATATTATGCTGAGTGAAACTAGGCAATCGCAAAAGGACAAATATTTGAGACTACTACTATAAAAAAGTCAAGAAAAGGGTTACACATAGAAAAAGAAACATTTGAAGGTTACCAAGGGTGAGAGGAGAAGAGAGGGTAAATTTCTAACCAGAGAGTAGACATGTAGTAACTTGAATGAAGGGAAAGGCAATATACAATAAGAGGGAGGTCAGCAGAAAATGGTCAAGACAGTAGAAGACACAGGGAGGAGCCCTAGAGTTAAAGGCAACAGTGGTGAATACTGTTACTGCAATAGCAGGAGAAATAATAATCTACATAGTCTACAAGTGGATACGAAGATGCTCAGTCTGAACAGAGGTGGAAAGGCGAATGGGACTACACCCATGAATATACATAGGTTTGGCATATATGCTGCAAATACATCCATGAACATAATGGAGTATATACGGGGAAGTTCTGAAAAACTCTTGGCCAAAACCAAATAACCTGAGGGAATGAGTCACGGGTCCTTGGGGCTCAGGACCATCAGGACCATAGTGGGTGGAGGGTGCATCAAGGTCAATTGACATAACAGAGTCCCTACAGACATTGTTCTACATCCTACTTTTGTGAGCGGTGACTGGAGTCTTAAAAGCTTATGAGTAGCCATCTAAGGTGCAACTACTGGGCTCTCCTTGTCCAGAGCAAAGAAGAGTGAAAATATCAAAGACATGGGGAAACAATTAGTCCAAAGGAGTAGTGGACCATGCAAACTTCAGCCTCCACGATCCTGAGACCAGAAGAAACAGATAGTCTCCAGCTACCACTGCTGACAGCACTGACGGAGATCACAATAGGAGGTCCTGGATAGATAGAGGGGAGAAATATGTGGAACAGAAATAAAAAATCATAAAAAAAAGA
>NW_006921767.1:4452368-4453836 GCF_000298275.1 Orycteropus afer afer | reverse complement strand
ATCCTACTTCCGTAGTGATACTGCCTCGGAAACCCAAGGAGGGGTCGCTATGAGTCGGGGCCGACTCGACGGCACATAACAACAACAACAACAACAACAATTTTAAAAGACAATACGAGAACAAAATGACAGAAAAAAAAAGAAAAATTAGAAAAGATACAAAATCTATGCACAGAAATCCAGAAGATTAATACTAAATTTTCACAAATAGATAAGACATTGAATGGGCAAAGGAGCAAAACTGAATCAATGGAAGACAGAATTAGTGAGATTGAACACTTCTTTGGAAAGGGATAAATCTGAAAAAAGATCAAAACAAAATGAAGAAAGCCTAAGGTTCATGTGGGACACCATCAGAAGGAATAACCTACATGTCATTGGAATTCCAGAATGGGAAGAAACAAATAAAACCACAGAGAAAATTGTCAAAGATTTATTGGAAGAGAATTTTCCTGGGATGATTGATGAAAGACGAGAATATATCCATTCAGGAAGTCCAATGAACCCCAAACAGGATAAACCCTGAAGGAAAATCACCAAGACATATATCATCATCAAAGTCACCAAAACCAAAGACAAAGAAAGAATCATGAGAGCAGCATGGGAAAAACGAAGTTACCTACAAGGGGCAACAATAAGACTGAGCTCGGATTTCTCAGCAGAAACCGTGCAAGTAAGAAGACAATGGGAAGGTATGTATAAAACCTTGAAAAAGAAAAACTGGTCCTCAAATATGATAGTGAAATTAGGACATTTCCAGATAAGCAGAAATTAAGGGAATCTGTTAAAACCAGACCAACCTTACAAGAGATGCTAAAGGGAGCCCTTTGGACAGAGAAGCAACAATAGCCAACAACTTACTATTAACACACATGATGATATAACCCAGAAACCAACCCAGCTAAGGAAGTATCCAAAGTAAATAAGCCTACAACATTATAAACAGGGAACCAGAGACATCAATTGACAAAGGAAGACAACTACAAACCAAAAAGAGAGAAAAAACTATGTCGTTACAGAACTTCTAGATGGTACGGAAGTCAAGACAACTATATGATAGAACAGACTGTTGTAAATTTGGGAAGAAAACTGTAAATCACAGGGTAATCTCAAAGAAAAATGATAAACCTTCACACCAAAATAAAAAAGAGGACCAGCACAAATATTTAGCAAATACTAAAACCATAACAATGAAGGAGGTGACAACATGATTCATAAACAAAACAAGCTCAATACAGAAAATTATACAGAACAAAGAAATCAACACCACAAAAAGGCACATAACAAAAATGACAGCAACAAATTCATATTTGCCAATAATTACATATCTGGCAAGGGATTTATCTCTAAGATTTATAGAAAACTTCAATGCCTCAACACCAAAGGAATTAACAATCCAATTGAAAAATGGGCAGAAGACATGAATAGACACTTCACCAAGGAGGATATTCAGGTGGCCAGCTAATAC
>NW_006921767.1:4448798-4452268 GCF_000298275.1 Orycteropus afer afer | reverse complement strand
CCTCACTTGCCGATTGATGTCTCTGGTTCCCTGTTTACAGTCTTGTAAGCTCATTTTACTTTGGATATGTCCATAGCTGTGGTTTCTGGGATATGTCATCTTGTGTATTAATGGTCAGTTGTTATTTGCTATTTTTGGTTTTCTGTTCAAAGTACTCCCTTTAGTGTCTCTTGTAAGATTGGTCTGGTTTTAACAAATTCCCTTAGTTTCTGCTTATCAGTGATTAGTGGGAGAATTTATAAGTTTAAAGATAAAGTGTGAAAGGTTTCAAACCAAAACCTGTAATTCCAGTGAAAGAACTAGAGAAAGCCAAACACAAGGAAAAGAAAGGAAATAATGAAAATTAGAACAGAAACCAGTGAATAAGAAACAGAAAAACAATAGAGAAATTCAATGAAACAAAAAGTTAGTTTTTAGAAAAGATCAACAAAATTGACATATCTGTAGCTAATCTGACCAAGAAAAAAATGATGAAAGCACAAATTATCAAAATCAGAAATTCATGAGAGGGCACTGTTACCAAAGCTACAGAAAATTAAACAATTATAAGGGGATATTATAAATGACTTCATTCCAATGAATTAGTTTAGATGAAATGCACAAATTCCTAGGAAAGATATTACCCAACATGACTCAGAATGAAATAGAAAATATGAATACACCTACAATGAATAAAGAAATTGAATTAATTATTTAAAATCTTCCCACAATGAACAGCTCAAACCCACATGGCTACACAGGTGAACCCTATAAAATATTTAAAGAATAAATAACATCAATTATTTGCAACGTTTTCCAGAAAATAGTGGAAGAGGGGACACTTCTCAACTCATTCTGGGGTCAATATTATTCTGATACTGACAAAGACATCCAAGGAAAAAAAAAAAAGCTGTAGACCAAATATCTTTCATGAATATACACTCAAAAATCCTTACCAAAACAAAAGCAAATAATTCAACAACAAGAACAAAAATAATTATATGCCATGATCAAGTGGGATTTATCCCAAAATGCACCCCCAAAAAATGCCAGATTGGTTCTACATTTGTAAATCAATTAATGAAATATACCATATTAATAGTATGAAGGACCAAAAAACCATGCTAATCTCATTGTTAAGTGCTGTTTAGTTGGTTCTGGCTAATAGTGACCCTACGTACAATAGAAGGAAAGGGTGCTCAGTCCTGCACAATTGTTGCTACGTTGAAGCCCATTGTTGCAGTCATTGTGTCAATCTCCCTCACTGAGAGTCTTCCTGGTTTTCACTGACCCTCTACCAAGCTTGATGTTCTTCTCCAGGGACTGGCTGGCTCCTCCTGATTACATGTCCAAAGTATGTGAGATGAACTGTCCTTATTTCTAAGGAACATTCTGGCTGTATTTCCTCCAACCCAGATTTGTTTGTTACTCTTACAGTTCACGGTACATTCATGTATTCTTTCCCAACACTGTAATTTTAAACCAAATAGTATCCCTTTGTTCTGTTCAAACAACTGCCGCTTAGTCTACCTACAGATTGCACATGAGCACAATTAAGTGCTCTGGATTTTCAGTTCTTCTCATATCCATAATTTGTTATGATCCAGACAGTCGAACACCTTTGCATAGTCAATGAAACACAAGTAAACATTTTTTGGATTTTCTCTGCTTTCAGCCAAGACCCCTCTGGTCTCAGCAGTGATATCCCTCACTTTACATCTGTTAGGTACTTTGTCAGGCAGGAAGAGCAGATGCAGAGGAAAGAGTCCTAATCAAGGGTCCTAACTAATTGTGGCCCTAACCAATTGCAGGGAGAGAAATAAACTGTTGGCTAAACCACAGCAAAATGTGGAATTCCAAGTGGCAACCCATGTGCACTAGAGAAAAAGCACTCCCTTTTTAACTTTAAAATTAATTATAATATCATTATAATGAATTTGCATTACAGTTACTGGTCGACATTACGTCGAAGGACCTGGATTCTGCGAAAAAAAACATGCGCAGTAACCCAAAAGAGTTACCTAGTCCCTAAATGTCAAGCAAGCTAAACCTCCCACCCGAAAAGGAGGAGCAAAGGGAGGGCTCCGAACGATACAGGAATTGAAATAGATTAAAAGGAGCGATGTTAAACTGCCTAGGGCTCCCTACCGCTTGTGGTGGATGCCCGGTCTTGTTTGTTAGAACTATCAATAAACTTTGCTTTGCTTACTGCTTAACGTTTGTTTTCTGTGTAAATTCTTTTGCATTAGAAAACAAGGACGAGTATCAAAGCTCCCAGAGGTAACATTCCTCTTCTGAATCCAGTTGAATTTCTGGAACTTCCTACTCAGTGTACTACTGGAACCATTTTTGAATTATCTTCAGCAAATTTTTTGTTTGCGAGTGATATTTATGATATTGTTTGATGATTTCCACATTCTGCTGGATTACGTTTCTTTGGAATAGGCACCTATAGGGATTTCTTCTATTTGATTGGCCAGGTAGCTCTCTTCCAATTTTCTTGGAATAGACTAGTGATTGCTTCTATTTTTTGAAACATCTCAATTGGTATTCTTTCAATTCCTGGATCCTTGTTTTCCATCAATGCCTTCAAAGCAGGTTGGACTTCTTCCTTCAATACCATTGGTTCTTGATCATATGCTACTTCCTGAAATGATTGACTACAAACAGTTCTTTTTTGGTACAGCAACTCTGTGTGTTCCTTCCATCTCATTTTGATGCTTCCTGTGTCATTCAATATTTTACCCATAGAAACTTTTAGTATTGCAACTCAAGGCATGAATTTATTTTCAGCTCTTTTCAACCAATCATCTTCTTCCCTTTTGGTTTTCTAACACTCTGTCTTTGCACATTTAATTATAATAGTTGATTTGTCTTCTCAAGTTGCCCTTTTAAATCTTCTGTTCAGCTTTTTAACTTCATCATTTCTTCCATTTGCTTTAGCTACTCTTCATTCAAGGGCAAATTTCAGAATTTCTGCTGACATTCATTTTGGTCTTTTTTTTTTTTTTTTCCTGTCTTCTTAATAACCTTTACTTTCTTCATATATAATGTCTTTCATTTATCTCACAATTCTTTTAGTCTTTGGTCATTAGTGTTTAATGTATCAAACCTATTCTTGAGATCATCTCTAAATTCAGGTAGGATGTACTTGGACTCTCTTGGACTTTTACCTTTTTTAAAATTTAATTTTGTTGTTGTTGAGAATATACACAAAAACCCATACACTGATTCAGCCACACATACAATCAGTAACATTGACTACATTCTTCAAGTTGTGCAACCATCCTCACTCTCCTTTTCTGAGTTTTTCCTCCTCTATTAAGATAACATTAAAAAAAACCCAAACTCACTGCCGTTGAGTCCGATTTGATTCATAGCAACCCCTCCTTGGGTTTCTGAGGTAGCATCACTATAGAAGTAGATTGCCCCATCTTCCTTCCAAGGAGTGGCTGGTGGGCTTGATCCACCAGCCTTCTGGTTAGCAGTCA
>NW_006921767.1:4433985-4445878 GCF_000298275.1 Orycteropus afer afer | reverse complement strand
TGTCACTTTAGTTTTATGTATTTCACTGTATATAAAGTACCTGCTAACCAGAAGGCTGGCGGTTCAAACCCACCAGCCACTCCTCTGAAGGACGGTTGGGCAATCCTACTTCCGTAGTGATACTGCCTCGGAAACCCAAGGAGGGGTCGCTGTGAGTCGGGGCTGACTCGACGGCATATAACAACAACAAATTATATTTCAATAAAATTCATTAAAAAAAAGACTCATCTCTCCCTGGTTAAGATGTATGTATGTAGCACATTTTGTTTATCCATTCATCTGTTGATGGGCATTTAGATTATTTCTATCTTTTGGCTACATGAATAATGCTGCAATGAACATTGGTGTACTTGTCTCTCTTTGAGTCTCGGCTTTCAAGTCTTTTGGTTTGTACCTAGCACTGGAATTCCTAGGTCAGATGGTAGGTTTTTTTTTTTTTTTTTTTTTTTCAGTTTTTTGAAGAACACCACAGTTTTCCACAACGTCTGTACTGTTTTTCATTCCCACTGACAATGGGTAAATGTTCTAATTTATGTGAACTTGTTTTAATTTTCTTCAGCTTCACTTGAACTTGAGTATAATTGATGGTCTGTTTTGCAGTTAGCCTCTGGCTTTGTTTTGACTGATGTTACTGAGCTTTTCCATTGTCTCTTTCCAGAGATCTATTCCACAAATTCCTGTGTATTCCATCCAGCAAGGTCCAGCGTATAGTCATCATCTATGTAGTTGAAAAAAGGTATTTTTGATGAATAAATTGTTGATCTTGCAAAATTTTATCATGTGATCTCTGGTGGTGCCTTTTCTATCACAAAGGCCATATTTTCAATTACTGACCTCTCTTCTTTGTTTCCAACTTTTGCATTCAAATTCCCAGTAATTACACATTTCATCAATTTCAGACCGCAGTAGTTGGCAAAAATCTTCAATTTCTTCATCTTTGGAATTAGTAGTTGAATTATTAAATTGAATAATAGTCATATTAACTGGTCTTCTTTGTAGGCATGTAGATGTTATCCTATCATGAACAGCATTGTACTTCAGAACAGATTTTAAAATATTTTTGATGATGGATATGATGCTCTTCCTCTTGAATTTGTCATTCCCAGCTTAGTAGATCATATGTCAGTCTATTTCAAAATGTCCAGTACTGGTCCATTTCAGCTCACTAATGCCTAGGATATTCATCTTGAAGAGTTCCATTTCATTTTGATAACTTCTAATTTTCCTTAATTCATACTTCGTACATTCCACATTTTGATTACTAATGATGTTTTCAGCTGTTTCTTCTCATTTTGAGTAATGCCAAAATATATAGAGAACTTTTATTACTCAATAAGACACTATTTTTAAAAATGGGCCAAAGATTTGAATGGTCATTTCACCAAAGAAATGACTATTTCACCATATAAATAATTAATAAGCATACAAAAAGATGTTCCCTATCACTAGTCATTACAGAAATTCAAATTAAAACCACCTTGAGGCACTACTCCACTCTCAATAGAATATATGTAATCAAAAAGACAATATCCAGTTTTGGCAAGATGTAAAAGAAACAACTTACATTGCTGGTGGGAATGTAAAATGTTACACCTCTTAGGAAAACAATTTGCTTTTTTCTTAGAAAGTTAAACATAAACTTAGCATAAAACCCAGAAATTCTACTCCTAGAAATCTCCTAAGAGAAATGAAAATACATATTTGCACAAAGATATGGATGTATAGCAGTGTTATTCATGATAGCCCCCAAATGGAAATCATCCATATGTTTGTCAACTGGTGAATGAATAAACAAAATGTGGTATATCTATGTAATGGAATATTAATCAGCCATAAAAAGGAATACAAAGTTCTAATACATGCTATAACATGGATGATTCTCAAAAATATTATGCTAAGTAAAAGAACCTGTTGCCACTGAGTTGATTCCAATTCATAATGACTCCAAAGGAAAGAATAGAACTGTCCCCATGGGGTTTTCAAGGCTGTAATCTTTATGAAAGCAGACTGCCACATCTATCTGTCACGGAGGAGTTGATGGACTTGAATCCCTTTAAGGGAACAGGCTTTTGTGAGACTGAATAAGGCTACACTCTTGCAAGCTGCTAGCTCACTTCTACTTGCTAAGTCACTCTTATATAACACATGCTGGGGTGGCCTTGGAGGTCCAGAGCCATGGCACTGAGCTGCATTTGTTTACCAGAGCGATAAAAGCCTCTGCCTCCTTCTGGGTGTCAGGGAGATTTGAGTTGACCCTGCTGCCACCCACAGAGCAGCTTTTGTCAGTAAGCCCTTAATAAACTCCTGTCTTGCAATCATGGAGCTGCCAGCTTCTTTTTTCAGTCTTTCATCATCTTAGGCAAATTTTAAGTTATTGTTCCATGCCCAGACAATCTCAACCTTTCAGTTATCAGCTGATCACTTAACTACTGTGCCTCCAGGGCAGGTGTAAAAGAGCACATATAGCATGAATCCATTTATATGAAGTGTCTAGAAAAGCAAATTTAATATAGATAGAAAGCAAAACAGTGCCACCTGCATTCATTTGAATTTAGATTTAAGCCTTGAGGAGCTCGGACATCTTGTGAGAGCAGAAATAAGGGCAAAACACTTGGCATAGTGCGTAAAGCATTTGACTGCTAACCAGAAGGCAGTTCAAACCCACTGGCCACTCTTTGGAAGGAAGGTTGGACAATCTACTTCCATGGTGATACCGCCTCAGAAACCCAAGGAGAGGTCACTATGAGTTGAATCCGACTTGACAGCAGTGAGTTTGGTTTTGTTTTTGTGGCTTTCCTAACTATAGGAAGCTGCCTTATATTTCTGGAACTTCCTACCCATGGATCTTGTCTACATTTTTGTGCTTAAGTCAAATCCCTGTTTTGTTAAAGTGTCAGTTTCCCAGGGCTGCAATATCTAAGTACCACAAACTGGGTGGCTTTGAAAAAATGAATTTATTCTCTTACAGTTCTAGAAGCTAAAAATCCAAATTCAGGGTATCAGTAAGGCCATCCTTTTTCCAAAAGTTCTAGGGGAAGATCTTTCCTTGTCTCTTCCAGTTTCTGGTGGCCCCAAGTGTCCCTCAGCTTGTACCAGGATAACTCTATCTCTGAAGGCTGTGCATGGCCTTCTTCTTCCTGTGATTCTTTCTTCTTACAAGAACACCAGTCATATTGAAAAAGAACCCACCCAATATGGGGCTAACTCGTTATTACATCTTGCAAAAACTTTCCAAGTGAGGTCATATTCATATATACCAGGGGTTAAGACTTGAACTTATCTTTTTGGGAGGCACATATCAACTTGTAACACTGATATAGTACAATTTTTAATCAGTTATTTACTTAACTGGCCTTATTAATTAGTCGCTTCCACAGAGGATGTTGTAGTTAGGTGCTACTGAGTCAGTTCTGACTCATAGTGACCCTACGTATAACAAAACAAAGCACTGCCTGGTCCTGCACCATACTTAGTATTGTCGCTATATTTGAGCCCATTGTTACAGCCACTGTGTCAATCCAACTCATTGAGTGTCTTCTACTTTTTCACTGACTCTCTACCAAGCATGATGCCCTTCTCCAGGGACTGTCTCTCCTGATAACATGACCGAAGTACACAAGACAAAGTCTCATCTTCCTCACTCCTAAGAAGCGTTCTGTTTGTACTTTTTCTAAGACAGATCTATTTGTTCTTCTAGCAGTCCATGGTGTATTCAATATTCTTCACCAACACCACAAATCAAATGTGTCAATTCTTCTTTAGTCTTCCTTATTCATTGTCCAGCTTTCACATGCATAAGAGTTGATTGAAAACACCATGGGTTAGGTGCACCTTAGTCTTCAAAGAGACATCTTTGCTCTTCAGTACTTTAAAGAAGTCTTTTGCAGCTTATTTGCCCAGTGCAATATGTCATCCTGATTTCTTGACTGCTGTTACCATTGGTGTTGATTGTGCAACCAAGCAGTATGAAATCTTTGACTTCAATCCTTTCTCCATTTATCATGATGTTGCTTATTGGAGTTGTGAAGATTTTTGTTTTCTTTATGTTGAAGTGTAATCCATACTGTAAGTTGTAGTCTTTGATCTTCATCAGTAAGTGCTTCAAATCATCTTTGTTTTCAGCAAGCAAGGTTATGTCATCTGCATATTGCAGATTGTTAATGAGTCTTCCTTCAATTCTGATGTCCTGCTCCTCCTCATATAGTCCATCTTCTCAGATTATTTGCTCAGCATACAGATTGAACAAGTATGGTGAAAGGATACGACCCTGACACACATCTTTACTGATTTTAACCACTCAGTATCCCCTTGCTTTGTTCTAATTACTGCCTCTTGGTCTATGTACAGGTTCCATATGAGCACAATTAAATGTTCTAGAATTCCCATACTTCGCAGTGTTATCCATAATTTGTTTTGATCCACACAGTATAGTGCCTTTGCATAGTCAACAAAACATAGGTTAATATCTTGCCGGTATATTGTGCTTTCAGCCAAGATCCATCTGACATCAGCAATGACTACCCTCATTCCACATCCTCTTCTGAATCTGGCTTGAATTTCTGGCAGTTCCCTGTTGATGTACTGCTGTAGTCATTTTTGAATTATCTCCAGTAAAACTTTACATGAGTGTGATATTAATGATACTATTCTGTAATTTCTGCATTCTGTTGGATCATCTTTCTTTGGAATGGATACAAATATGGATCTTTTCTAGACAGTTTTCCAGGTAGCTGTCTTCCAAATTTCTTGGAATAGAAGAGTGAGTGCTTCCAGCATTACACCATTTGTTGAAACATCTCAATCTGTATTCTGTCAATTCCTGGAGCCTTATATTTTGCCAATGCCTTCAATGCAGCTTGAACTTCATTCTTCAGTACTGTTGTTTCTTTATTGTATGCTACCTCCAGAATGGTTGAACACTGACCAATTCTTTTTAGTGTAGTGATTATGTATACTCCACAGAAGAATAGGGACTCTATATTTTTTCATTACTGCATTTCCAGTGGCTGTAATGGTATTTGACATAGAGTAGGAAAAACAAAACAAAACACTCACTGCTTGGTGAGTTGATTCTGACTCACAGCGACTCTATAGGGGAGAGTAGAACTGTTCCAGAGGATTTCCAAGGCTGTAAATCTTTATGGATCCAGACTGCCACATCTTGCTTCCACAGAGTGGCTAGTGAGTTTGAACCACAGACCTTTTGATTAGCAGCCAAGCACTGCACTACCAGTGCTCCTTTTCTTTTAACATAAGAAAAGTTTGTTGAATGAATAATTTGTTGAATAAATGAATCCAGGCAAATGTGGATGGCTTTTCCTATTATTTGTATTTATTCTCCTGTATGGAGGGAAAGATCTTAACATTTCATTTTTTTTTTTTTTTGTATCATACTTTCTATATAGCTGGGGTTCTCAACCTTGGCATTATTGACATCTTGGACCAGATAATTCTTTGCTGTGGTCAGCCTGTTCTGTGCATTGTGTATGTTTGACAGCATCCCTGGCTTCTGCCCACCAGATGCTAGTAACACTTTCCTACTTCCAGTTGTGACTACCTACAGTGTCTTCAGACATTGCCAAACATTCTCAGGTGGCAAAATCAGTACTGGTTGAGAACTACTACTCTAGGGAAGAGGTTTTTTCTTAAAAAAAATTTATTGTGACTTGGGTAAATGTTTACACAGCAAATTGGTTTTCAATTCAAACATTTCATATAAATTTCGTTTTATTACAGTGAACATACCTTTTTTGGGAAGCACAAATTAACTTGTAATACTGATATAGTACAATTTTTAATCAGTTATTTAATTAACTGACTTTATTAATTAGTGACTTCCACAGAGGATGTTGTAGTTAGGTGCCACCGAGTCAGTTCTGACTCATAGTGACCCTACCTACAACAAAACAAAGCATTGCCTGCTCCTACACCATCTTTAGTATTGTTGCTATATTTGAGCCCATTGTTGCAGCCACTGTGTCAACCCAACTAATCCCCACAATGTAACAGGACTCTTGCACTTTCTCATGTGTTTATCATTTCCCTTTGTCCTTCTTTCCTATCTCTGCTTTCTGAGCTTTATCCCTTTAGATCTCATGTGGTTGATTGCTCTAATTAGTGCGTACTTCCCTGCTGTTATTTTTCATCTTTTAGCCCTGTCTATTGTTTGGCTGAAGGTTGAACCATGACGATGAGTTCATTTCCAGGCTTGAAGGGTATCTAAGGGCCATAGTCTCATAGTTTTACAATATCTATCAGAACAAAAATGTTGAGCTTTGTTCTACATTTTTCTTCACTCTGTCCAGGACCTTCTATTGTGATTCCTTTCAGAGTGGTCATAGTGCTGGCCAGGAACCATCTTGTTCTTCTGGTCTCTGGGTCGTGGAGGCTGGGGTTCATGTGGTCCATTAGTCCTTTGCACTAATTACTTCCTTAGATCTTTGATTTTTTTTTTTTTTTTTTTACTCTTCTTTGCTCCAGAAGGGAGATACCACTTGTTGCATCTTAGATGGCCACTCAGAAGCTTTTAAGACCCTAGTCACTACTCACCAAAGTAGGATGTAGAACATTGTTTTTGTGAACTAAGTCATACCATTTGAATTTAGTGTCCTCCGAGAGTATGGTCCTGAGTCCCCAGGCCTAGCAACTCATTACCTCAAGGTGTTTGGTCATGGCTAAGAAGTTTTCATAACTTTTCCTTCTGAATGCTCTAGTATATTCATATCTGCCGCACATAGAAATACATATGTAGAAATATGCTCTGTCAAACCCATATGTATTCATGGGTATAGTCCCATATACTTTCTCTAGGGAAAGGATTTTGAAGGTGAGCTCTAAGAACCACTGGGTAGAATATGTATGTGAGAACCCCCTAAAATTATATGCAAACTTTCTCTTTTTTTAAATGTGTATGTATACTTCTTGGACAAGAGAGCCTACAACTTTCATTAGACCTTCAAAAGGACCAATGTCCCAACAAGGTGAAGAACTAGTTAGTGATCTGATCTAGAATTTTCAAGCTATTTCTAAACTTTTCACCATATTTTCTTTTAGCCTATTATATACCAGTGAACTTAATAGGTAGAGAGGTTGATTAAGACTATGGCTTAATGACTATGCAAGTTCTAATCAAGTGTTCAGGTCTAATAAAATAGAATTGCTATGAGGCCCACAAAACAAGCCATTTGAAATATTTTGGAGAGGACTATAAATATGGAAATTGGGGATGGTATTTGTGTGCCTTATAACATAACGGTCAATCCACTTAACAAAGGAGAATCAAATTGCAGTTCTGGAACTCTAAATGCAGCAGTAATTGGATGAAAAGTAAGAAGAGAAACTCTCATAAACAAATTACTTAAAAATGGTCTCAGGTGAATACATACTGGCAGGAAAATTTAAATTATAAAAAAGTAATAAGATGGATGTAAGCATGACTGAACTGAATTTAATGGTTGATGTTCTCACTTACTTAATCACATAATGCCACTACTTGGGACTCTATATTACTGAAGCAAATCATTTGTTGCATCCAAAGGGAGCCATAATAATGCAAAATGTGCCATGAAATACCCAATTAAATTATTTCAACACTTTGGCGATTGTGGGCTGGTGCACATGTTGTAGTTGTTCTTCTGCCTGATAGTCTGGAGGGTATGATCTGTATTTAATACCTGGGTTGTATTTCTCCACTCAGGCATGTGTGTGTGTGTATGTGTGTGTACATGTGTAATCACTACTCTGCTGTAGCTAGGAAAATGTTGGAGCACAGCACAGCCGGGAATTTAAGGAATAAAAATAATCTGTAAATAAGACAGTCGCCTCCCCGAGCACTCTGTGGGGGAAGCGGGGAACGTGATGACTGGAAATTGGAAATGAGATTTCTTAAACTTTAGATGATGGCAGAAGCTTAATGTGGTGAATCTGCCAGGGGCACGCTCCTTGCTAAATGATAAAATACAGTTGTCTGCTGAAAACAAATATTTCACTTTCCAGAGTCACTGGCCCCTTGCTTGCATTGGCTTCCAGGGCGGCAGAAAGGGAGGAGAATGGAGAAGACCTCCCTTTTCACCTGTGAAGTGTTTTATAAATGCAACTTTCTATATCCTTGTTATGCTAAATTATAACCATAGAGTGGTCACTGTGAATCCAAATTGACTTGACGCCAAAGGGCATAACGAAGTATGTAGATGCACCATACATAATTTAAACAGATATTTTCTGAGTATAAAAGTTATAGGCATCCGTTATAGGGAACTTTCCATAATATTACCACCAAAACACATCCACTTCATATATTTCCTTTGAGTGTGTGCCAAAATGTACAAAAACTTTATTTATTTATTTTTAATGTTCTGGTTAATACAGAAAGCTGTGAATATAGTCTGTAATCGTTGGGGCCAGATACAGCAGTTGTTCCATTTTTGTGTATAAATGTTTCAGTTTCTTCCCTTCGTGGTCTCTTGTACCCACAAATATACAAAGAAGGGCCATGGACCTCCTAACACTGTCACAGGTATCTTTCCAAGCCAGCACACACACAGCTGTGTTGCACAAAAATGCTTTATGTTTTTATACAGAAAAGCATGTTCCTGGGGGGATGAGCAGAGAGGGGATGCACAGAAAGGTTCAGAAAAGAGAATAGGATGCCCCAGGCCATCACTTTGATATAACATGAAGATACATTTAAAAACACATACACATTCATTTATTCAATTTTTTTTTTTTTAATTGTGCTTTGGGTGCAAGTTTACAGAGTGGTTTGTTTTACGTTCAATATTTCATGTACTTTTAGTTCCACTCCCCATTTACCATCCCCAACCCTAACCTAGTCTCCTCCCCTCAGTGCCCAGTAACCCTGCCTCCAGCTCCTCATAGTTAGCCTTCCTGTGTGTCCTGGAATTCCTCCTTGCGAACATTGCCCCTCTGGTGCCCCGTGGCCAATTTCTCCAAGGGATGTATCTCCCTAGACTATGTGGGTGTGGCACCCTGGGTTGAGTGGTCTGCCCGTATGTCTTATTTACTATTGGGCTGAGAGCCAGCCCTTGGGAGTGAGTTTTATTCCAGACCTGAAGTGTATCCCAGGGCCATAGTATTGAAGGTCCCACCAGACTCCATCCAATCAGTAATTCTGGTCATTATTGTGTTTTTGGAATTTGTTCCATGTTTTTCCTCCCACTGTATCCAGGATTTCCAGTTTTGATCCCTTCCCAAGTGGTTGGTATTTGTAGCCAGGCACCATCTATTTCTTCTGGTCTTGAGGTCCATCATGTCCTAGGGCTGACTGTTTCCAAATGCCCTTGATTTTTTGCACTCTTCTTTGCTTCTGATGATAAGAGAACATTAGCTACATCTTAGATGGCCTCTTGAAAGCTTTTAACCTAGTCGCTACTCACCAATGTAGGATGAGGAACAAGATTTTTATGCATTTTGTTGTGCCAGTTGAGTCTGGTATCCCTCAATACTATGGTCTTGAGTGAGTAGATCCCTTGGATCTCTCTCCCACAGTGTCTGGCTGTCTGTGAGGGATTGCTCTATGTCTGTCTTCTGTTGTTCCTGTAAGGACTGAGGGTATTTTTGTATCATTGGTATCTGTGCAAGCTTAGCCTCAGCTGAATCTATCCTTGGTCTAGAGTATAATCTTGTTCACTGACCCCCATCTGCTGTTCTCAGATGTTTATGTGTTTATCTGTAGCCTGGTGTTTGATGTTAATGGTACTGCAGTACTGTAGGCATATTGATTGGTATTAGCATCTGTCTATATGACTCAACAGCACATAACAACAACAACAACAATATCTTATGTAGGAGCTCTGGTAGCGTAGTGCCTAAGGCACTTGACTGCTAACCAGAAGGTTGGTGGTTCAAACCCACCAGCCACTCCTTGGAAAGAAGGTTGGGCAATCTACTTCTGTAGAGATACTACCTGGGAAACCCAAGGAGGGGTCGCTATGAGTCGGGGTCGACTCGATGGCACATAACAACAACAACAATATATCTTATGTGCACAATTCGGTGTCCTCCTTTTTCCTAATGTTATCATGGTGGTCACAGACTCTATACCATCCCTCCCCTTATCTATGTCAGCATGTGGCTCCCAACTAGCCCCAAATTAATCCCTCCCCTTCCCTCCCCACAGAGGGAGAGTGGATGCACAGAAAGTTTCAGAAAAGAAAATAAGATACCCCAGTCTATCACTTTGATATAATATGAAGATACATTTAAAAAACACATTCAAATCCATTTATTCAATTTCTATGAGTGGATCCTATCAACTGTTTCATCAAGCCAGTTTTAATCTATACTACCCTTTATTTTTGTAAATTTTATTGTGGTAAATATAAACAAGAAAATTTCCAATTTTAATCATTTTTAAGTGCACGATTAAGTGTTATTCATTACATTCACAATGTTGTGCAACCATCACTACTCCATATTTCCAAAAGCTATTTTTAATCACTGCTAAACCCTGGTAACCATTAATCTGCTTTGAATTTCTATGCATTTGCCTATTCTTTCATATAATTGATATCACATAATATTTGTCTTTTTGTGACTGACTTCTTTCACTCAGCATCATGTTTCCAAGGTTCATCCATGCATGTACCAGGAATTTATTACTCTTTATGGCTAATATCCCATTATATGGATAGACCACAGTTTGTTTACTTATCATCTGCTGATCAACATTTGCATTGTTTTCATGTTTTGGCTGTGGTGAGTAATACTGTAATGAACATTGGTGTGCAAGTATCTGAGTCCCTGCTGGGTCACATGGTAATTCTATGTTTAACTTTTTGAGGGAACTCCCAAACTATTTTCCATGGTGGCTGCACCACTTTACATTCTCACCAGCAATGCACAAGGGTTCCAGTTTCTCTACATCCTCTCTAACACTTGTTATTTTCTGTTTGCTTTTTTCCTGATTATAGCTATTTTAGTGGATATGAAGTAGTATCTTGTAGTTTGGATTTGCAATTCTCTAATGACTATTGGTAAGCATATTTTCATGTACTTATTGGCCATTTGTGTATCTTCTTTGGGAAAATATCTATTTAGATCCTTTGCCTATTTTGAATTGAGATTTCTTTTTGTTGTTGAATTGTATGAGTTCTGTATGTATTCTCAATATCAAACCTTAACAGACACATGCTTTGCAAGCAATTCCCCTCATTCTATGGGCTATCTTTTTCATTTCTTGATGTCTTTTGATGTATAATTTTTTTTAATTTCAATTAGTTCAATTTGTCTATTTTTTCTTTTGTTGCTCATGTTTTTAGTGTCATATCTAAGAATCTATGGCCAAAAACAACATTCTAAAGATTTATCATTGTGTTTTCTTCTATCAATTATATTTAGGTTGTTGATACATTTTGAGTTAATTTTTGTGTATACCAAGTTTTTTGCAAATATTGTGCCCATGTAAATAATGTGCATGCATATGTAATGCACATAGCAAGCATAGGAAACTAACATGGGAAGAGGTTTTGTGGTTTGCAGAAAGCTGTATAAAGTGCATGTTATTTGTGTAAAAATACAGTAGTGTGAGGTATAGGTTCAACTTCATTCTTTTGCATGTGAATATCCAGATGTCTCAGCACCATTTGTTGATGAGACTATTCTTTCCTCATTGAATAGACTTGGTGCCCTTGTTGAAAATCAATTGTCCATATTTGAATGGGTTTATGTCTGGACTCTCAATTTTATTCCATTGGTCTATATATCTACATGTCTGTCCTTATACCAGAAACCAAACTCACTGCCATGGAGTCCAATCCGACTCATAGCAACCCCTCCTTGGGTTGCTCTGGTGGTGTAGTGCCTAAGGCATTTGACTGCTAACCAGAAGGCTGGTGGTTCAAACCAACCAGCCACTCCTCAGAAGGAAGACTGG
>NW_006921767.1:4429788-4433670 GCF_000298275.1 Orycteropus afer afer | reverse complement strand
ACTACGCTACCAGAGCTTTATAGTAAATATTTAAAATGGGACTGGAAGTCCTCTTACTTTATTTTTACTTGTTCAGAATGTTTTGGCTAATTGAGGTCCCTTGCAATTCCATGCACTGTGCTTTTGGGCAAATTATGGAAAGGCACCCCCTTCCAAGGGTTACAGCTTCCATTTTTCATAGGACTTGAATGGCCCAAACATAGGCAGCAATGCTACTATTTGTAATGCGATGTTTCACCCAGTCACACATAGAAGACATATGTTGTCATATGTAGAGGGATCCCACCACCATATCAACATCCCAAACATAGGATTGCACATTTACATACAGTGCTTACTATACTTTAGGTACCTTTGTAAGTATTTTACATATACTACTTTATTTTACTGTTAAATGACAATGATATGGGTACTATCATTTGTTCATTTCATAGATGAGGGAACTGAGGTGTAGAGAATTTAAGTCACTTGCCACGGTAATCCAACGTGAGTGGCGGGGCTAGGATTTGAACCTGGGCAGTGTATGTCCTGAACATGTGCTCTTACCCACTCTGTTATGTTGATTAATCTCTTGTTGGAAATACCTGGTTTTCTTCTCTATTGAAATAATGTTGTAGCAAACATTTTTAGGTCCCTGGGTGGTACAAAGGGGTAATGTACTTGGCTGGTGTTTTGGTTCTACTTCCATAGTAATAGGAGCCACCAGGCTCTATTACTGGTGGCATAGTGCCTAAGGCATTTGACTGTTAACCAGAAGGCTGGCAGTTCAAATTCACCAGCCACTTCTCAGAAGGAAGATTGGGCAATCTACTTCCGTAGTGATCCTGCCTTGGAAACCCAAGGAGGGGTCGCTATGAGTCGGGGCCGACTCAACGGCACATAACAACAACAACAACAACAACCGTAACAGAAATAATCACAAATGAGTGGCTTTAACAAACAGGGATTTGTTCTCTTACAGTTTTGGAGTCTAGAAGTCTGAGTTCAAAGTGCCAGCTCTAGGGGCTGGATGAAGGCCCCTCAACCTTAGGCTTCAGCTCTTCCTCTTGCTCCCAGCCCACTGGAGCTGGAAGTGTCTCTTAATTCAGGCAGCTGTTGGCTACTGAGGCTGACAAACCCAAGTTCAACAAGTAAAATGGCACAGTCCAAAAATTATCAAGCAACACAGCAGGCCACTAGTTCAAGTCCAGAAACAGTTCCAAGATCACACACTGTGGCTGGGCACTCACTGAAGACTCAGCTAAATGTGGAATCTAAATGTGCCAAGAAGTATAAGACCTTTCTCAAAGCGTCTTCTTGTACACTGGAAGCAAACCACATCCCTAAGGCAACTACTCAGCTGCTCGTAGTAGATTCTACCATGGAGTTAATTACTAGACTTATCACGGGGAATAATTACACCCAGCTGCTAAGCTGCTCAAACCCAGGCCTAGCTAAGTTGACATATAACCTTAACTACCACAGCTGATAACTGAAAAGTTGGAGGTTTGAGTCCACCCAGAGGTACCTCGGAAGAAAGGCCTGGTGATTGACTTCCAAAAAAATTGGCAAATGAAAACCTTGGGAAGCACCATTGTACTATGACACAAATGGGGTCATCATGCATTAGATCTACTAAATGACAACTGATTTTTTTTTTTTTTTTTTAATTGTGATTTGGGTGAAAGTTTACAGAGCAAATTCACTTTCCATACAGTAGTTCACATACACTTTGTGTAATGACATTGTTCATAAATTATATTTCAATAAAGTGCATTTTACATAGTGGCTAAAGCACTTGACTGCTAACCAGAAGGCTGGCGGTTCAAACCCACCAGCCACTCCTCGGAAGGAAGGTTGGGCAATCCTACTTCCGTAGTGATACTGCCTCAGAAACCCAAGGAGGGGTCGCTATGAGTTGGGGCCGACTCGACGGCACATAACAACAACAACAACAACAAATGGACACTTAGGAACAGTTTTTAGTAATTTAGAAAAATGCCTATATTGCAAGTTAATTAAAGAGTATCTTTAAAGTTCTAAAATATTCATAATCTTTGGCCTAATTATTCCTCTTCCAGAATCTACCTTAATAGAAAATTACACCAATTGTGACTACAATTTACCACAATGCAATAGCTCCCCTCCCACTTTTTCCCAATAGTTACCTCTTCCTTGTGTCCATCCCTCCCTGCACTCCTACCCCTTGAGCTGTCTCCCTGTGCATACACAGCCCTTCTTTCTCCTGTGATTGTTCTGTCCAAGGAGTGTATCTACCTCAGGTAAATGTTCAGCTCATATGCCTATATTTTGTTTGGCTGGAAGCCACAGGTGTGGGCTCATTTCCAGACCTGAAGGCCAACTAGAGGCCATAGTCTCAGTGGTTCCACCAGGCTCTATCAGACCAGCAAACCTGGTCCCCCCCCCTTTTTTTTTTTTGGTCCAAATGATTTTGAGTTTTGTTTACATTGTTCTCCCTCTGTGTCCAGGATCTCCTACATAGATCCACCTCCGAGTAGTTAACAGTGGTAGTCGGGCACCATCAAGTTCTTCTGGTCTCACAGTTGTATAGGCTGCAGATCACATAGTGTACCAGTTGCTAGGACTAATTGTTTCCATGAATCTTTGGTTTTCTTCATTCTTCTTTGCTCTGAATGAGGAGAGACCCATCATTGCATCTAGATGGCTGCTTGCAAGTTTTTAAGATCCCAGTCGCTACTCACCGAAGTAGGAGTTGGAACAATGTTTTGTGTAGTATGTTATGCCAATTGAGCTTGATGTCCCCTGGGACTATGGTGCCGAGCCCACAGGTTCAACTACTCACTCTCTCTTGGTAGCTGGCTGCGACCAAAAAGTGACTGCAACCTTGTTCTTTGTCAGCTCTACTGTACACCTGGGAATTCTTACAGACCATGCAATTACACTTGTAGAACCATTGTCTGCCAACCCTATATGATTTTTTTAAAGTGGTTTATTTCCTTAGGATAATCTTCTATTTATTTTTTCTTTAACAAACAGTATCAACTAACTTTGAAAACATTAAGTAATTGATCCTCCTAACAACTCTAGGGGTCAGAATTTACTATAAGCTTTTATTGTAGATGAGGCACAGAGATTAGAGAAGTAGGTAAGTACAAGAACTGAGATTCTAATCAAGACAATCATGTCTGTTTCCTTAACCATCACGTTATACAGTCACTTGCCTTCTTCAGGAAGCAAGGAAGCATTATAGATCATAATTTAGATATGGAACTACCAGAATGCACTGGACAAAAAGTGTTCCAATATATATTACCATATTAGGAAATTTTATTTTAGCCATTTTTTCATGCATATTGTAATACAATCAAGATCATATTGTATATCCAAATTTGTAACTGTTTAATTAATTTCCTTATGACAATGATTTGGAAAACAAAAAATAGAGAGAAAAATTAAATTGGCCAATGATAAACCATCAATAGATGATCACTAACATTCAGTGATAAGCTTTCAATATTTGTTTTCATAGAGTATAAATATACACACATAAAAAATGTTATCCTTTGCACAATGAAAACTATTATTGATGTTAAATAGTCTTTAAAATTATAATTTACTACAATTAGAAAACAGTGCATTATAAAGATATACTATAATATATTTAATAACCCTATTACTAAAACAAGTTATTTCTATTCATTTTCTGAAATAAGTAACACAATGGTAAACATTTTCATAAATTATTCTTGGTGTAATTTTCTATTAAGGTAGATTCTGGAAGAGGAATAATTAGGCCAAAGATTATGAATATTTTAGAACTTTAAAGATACTCTTTAATTAACTTGCAATATAGGCATTTTTCTAAATTACTAAAAACTGTTCCTAAGTGTCCATTTGTTGTTGTTGTTGTTGTTATGTGCC
>NW_006921767.1:4421992-4424448 GCF_000298275.1 Orycteropus afer afer | reverse complement strand
ATTTCTTCCCAAGTTTAGAACAGTCTGTTCTACCTTGTAGTTGTCTTGACTTCCCTACCATTTAGAAGTTCTATAATTACACAGTTTTTTCTCTCTTTTTGGATTGTAGTTGTCCTCATTTGGCAATTGATGTCTCTGGTTCCCTGTTTATAATCTTGTAAGCTTATTTACTTTGGGTACTTCTATAACTGGGTTTGTTTCTGGGGTATGTCATCATGTGTGTTAATGGTCAGTTGTTGTTTGCTATTGTTGGTTCTCTGTCAAAAGGACTCCCTTTAGCATCTCTTGTTAGGTTGGTCTAGTTTTAACAAATTCCCTTAATTTCTGCTTATCTAGGAATGTTCTAATTTCACCATCATATTCAAGGGACAATTTTGCCAGGCATATAATTTTTGGTTGGAAATTTTTCTCTTTCAAAGTCTTCTCACTTGTGTGATTTCTGCTGAGAAATCTGAGTTTATTCTTATTGGTTGCCCCTTGTAGATAACTTTTTATTTTTCCTGTGCTGCTTTCAGGATTCTTTCCTTGTCTTTGGTTTTGGTGAGCTTGATGATGATATGTCTTGGTGATTTTCTCTTGGGGTTTATCCTGTTTGGGGTTAGTTGGACTTCTTGAATGGATATATTCTCAACTTTCATCATACCAGGAAAATTCTCTTCCAACAAATCTTCAATATTTTTTTCTGTAGTTTTGTTTGTCTCTTCCTGTTCTGGAGTTCTGATTACACATAGGTTATTCCTTCTGATGGCATCCCAGATGAACCTTGGGCTTTCTTCATTTTGTTTTGATCTTTTTTCTGATTGTTCCCTTTCCAAAAAAGTCTTGAGGTATTTGCCTTCAATCTCATTAATTCTGTCTTTCGTTGATTCAATTCTACTCCTTTGCCCATTCAATGAGTTATCCATTTCTGAAAACTTAGTATTAATCTTCTGGATTTCCATGTGTAGATTTTCTATAATTTCTAAATTTTCATTTATTTTGTCATTTTGTTCTTGTATTGTCTTTTGAAATTGTTGTGGGGTTTTCTCTGTGTTTTCCTCAATTTTATCAGTGTTTTCCTTGATCTGTCTCTCAATTCATTGAACGTACCTAAATATAATTTTTTTAAAAATTCCTTATCAGGGAGTTCCAATGCTGCATCTTCCTCAGGGATGTTTTGGGTCTGTACTCTGGTCCCTTGTTTCTCCTGCTTTATCTTGCTTCTTTGTGTGGACTGTGATGCTCTTTTGTCTCTGAGGCATTGTGATGTTTTGTGTTTATATTTAATTGGTGATTGTATGTCGGGTGACTTGCCCATGATTTTCGCTTTCTTTCTTTTGTTTGTCTGTTATCTGCGCAAGCAGGATACTGTTCTATGCTCCTCTATTCACTAGTTGGGAGCACTTACATACTTACCATCTGTCTTCTTTCCCATTGTCTGCCTCCCATATGTCCCTGCCATCCTTAGCAAACAGAGCCTATTCTTAGGTCCCTGGAATCCAAATGAGAATGCTGTAACTTTAAATATACAAAATGGCCACTGCTTGTAAACAATCAAAATGGCTGCACCTTCTGGAAAGCCAAAAGTCCACAACTCAGGTTCTCTCCCTCCTTGCTGTTTCCCTTCCTAATCATAGGCCACCAGCGCAGTTGTCCCTGCAGCCCTTGGTGACCAGGACTGATCTTTAGGTCAGTTCTCAGGTCCCAACACCACTTGGAAATATTCAGGCTGTTGGTCCCATCAGAGTAGCTGACAGTGACTAGGCACATCATAATGTGAGGGTCTCACCAGCTGCTCCAACCATCTCTGTACTCACTGTTTTAGTTCAGGTTTTTCCACTAGTTGGTGCCTAATCCACTTTTGTATACTGCCTTTCAAAGCTCAGGGCTCCAGGATTATCTTCTGTATCTCTGTCAACTGGTTTCTGTTTTCTTTGTTGAAGAGGGTCTGTTTAGCTTGTCTGCCTATTCCACCATCTTCAGTGTCCATTTACTCTTAACAATATGAAATCATATAGTAGACTGTTCCTTACCTTACTTAACTATTTTGCTGCAGTTTGATGACTTCTATTTAGAATGATGTTTGTCATTTAATTGATAAACATTGAATAAACACCTCCTCTAATGTGATTTTTAGACAGCATTCAAATCAGTGATAATTTTAGTAATAAAACATTTTATTTTGATTTTGAAAAATCATTTTCTTGCAGTCTAAAAACCTTCCTTTAGCATTTCTTGGAGCTCCAGTCTGATTTTGACAAATTGTCTTAGTTTTCTTTTTAGTCAAATGTTTTTATTTTATCTTCACTCTTGAAGGATATTTTAGTTGGATGTAGAATTCTGGTTTGACAGTTATTTCTTTTCTTTTCAGGACTTTAAAGATTTCCTTCCACTGTCTTCTGATATACATAGTTTATGATTAGAAATTTGTTGTAATATAGATAGTTGTTCCCCTGTATGTAATGTGGGTTTTTTTG
>NW_006921767.1:4400032-4421892 GCF_000298275.1 Orycteropus afer afer | reverse complement strand
GTAAACATCTTTCTGGTATTCTTTGCTTTCAGTAAAGATCCATCTGGCAATAGCAATGATAGCCCTCATCCCACACATTCTTCTGCATCCTGCTTGAATCATAGATTACCTGTCCTTGTCTTTCCTGTAACTCTTTACTGTACCCTGGGAAAATTACTTGTTAAAAAATTCCACAACATTATTTGCTTACAGGGTTGTTTTCTTTTTTTTTTTTTTTCTTTTTTTGGCTGCTTTCAAGATTTTCTCTTTATTTTTGGTTCTCAGTAGTTTGACTATGATGTGCCTAAAACAAAAACAAAAACAACAGAAAAAGACCCATTGCCATTGAGTTGATTTCAACTCATAGTGGCCCCCATTGAGTTTCCGAGGCTGTCAATCTTTATAGAAGGAGATTACCCCAACTTCCTTTCATGGAGCAGCTGGTGGTTTTGAACTGCAGACCTTCTGGTTAACAGCCAAATGCCTTATTCACTACACCACCAGAGCATATTATGATGTGACTAGGCACTTAATTTTGTTTATTTATCTATTATATTTATCCTGCTTGAGGTTTGCTGTGTTTTAAAAATCCCTAAACTTTATTATTATTATTATTTTATTGTGATTTGGAGAGCAAATTCATTTTCCATACAGAAGTTCATATACATTTTGTCTTATGACATTGACTGCAATTCCCCACAATATAACAACTCTCTTCCCGCTTCCTCCCCATAGTTACCTCTTCCTGTGTCCTTCCTTCCCATGCATCCTACCCCCCCTCCAACTGCCCCCCTGTGCAAACTCTGCCCTTCTGTTCTTCCACAATCGATCTCTCCAAGGAGTGTATCTACCTAATGTAAATGTTCAGCCCATATTACTGTCTATTATTTGGCTGGAAGCCACAGAAGTGAGTTCAATTCCAGACCTGAAGGGTAGATAGGGGCCACAGTCTTGAGGGCCTCACCAGGCTGTATCAGACCAGCAAACCTGGTCTTTTTTTTTTTTATGATTTTAATTTTGTTCCACATTGTTCTCCCACTCTATCCAGGATCTCCTGCACCAATCCCCCTCCTAGTGGTTGACAGTGGTAGCCAGGCACCATCTAGTTCTTCTGGTCTCATGGTTATATAGGCTGAGGATCACATGGTCCACCAGTCATTTGGACTAATTATTTCCATGAGTCTTTGGTTTTCTTCATTCTTCTTTGCTCTGGACTAGGAGAGACCCATCACTGCGTCTAGATGACCACTTGCGAGCTTCTAAGACCCCAGTCACTACTCACCAAAGAATGATGTAGAAAAATGTTCTTGTGTAGTTGTTATGCCACCTGGGCTTGACGTCCCCTGTGACCATGTTCCTGATCCTAAAGGTCCAACTACTCACTCCCTCTGGGTAGCTGGCTGTGGCCAAGAAGTCACCATGACCTTGTCCCTTTTCAGCTCTACTATACCCCTGGACATTCTTATAGCACATACAAATACAAATGTAGAAACATTGTCTGCCAATCCTATACATGGTCATAGGCACATTCCCCCCTGCCTAGACATACCTACCTGATCATTCAGCCTGTCCACCCATCTATCCACCTGTAGATCAATGCTTGCCATCATTGACATTGCAATACTGTATACGCAAAAAGGTTCATCTTTCTTGTCTGTACCTCCCATGTGCCTCTCTAGGTCTTCCTCTTCCTCAGTGACACTGTGTTGATCACTCACATTTGGTACATTGTCCTTCCCTTCACCCAAATCAATACTTGTCTCCACCTATCTAGCAGTGTTCCCTCTCCTCCTACCCCTGGTAACCAACAACGAAAGTTTCTTTCTATATATAAACGTTTCCTTGACTTTTTATGGTGATGAACTAATACAATATTTGTCCTTCTATGATTGACTTTTTACACTCGTCATAACGTCCTCCAAGTTCATACATGTTATGTGGTGTTCTGTAGATTCTACATTATTCTTTAGTGTTGCATAGTATTCCATTGTGTGTATGTATTCCATTCTTCTGTTGATAAGCACCTAGGTTGTTTCCATCTTTTTGTTATAAATAGTGCTGCGGTGAACATGGGTGTGCATATATCTGTTCTTGTCCTGGCTCTCACATCTTTAGGATATATACATAGTAATGGGATTGCTGGATCAAGTGGTATTTCTAATTCTAACTTTTTAAGGAATTGCCATAATGATTCCCACAGGGGTTGTATCATTTTACAGTCCTACAAGCAGTCTATGAGAGTCCAAATCTCTCCATATCCTCGCCAGCATTTGTTATTTTCTGTCTTGTTGAACTTTGCTATTAGTGCTGGGGCAAGATCATATCTCATTGTTGTTTAATTTCCATCTCTCTAATAGCTAATGATCATGAACATTTCTTCATATGTTTGTTGGCTGCCTGAATATCCTCTTTGGTGAAGTGTCTATTCATATCTTCTTCCCATTTTTTAATTGGATTGTTTGTCTTTTGTTGTTGAGGTGTTAGAATTTTGTACAAATTTTAGAGATAAGTCCCTTGTCAGATATGTCATTGCCAAATATTTTTTTCCCAATCTGTAGATTCTCTTTTTAATCTGTTGGAGAAGACTTTTGAAGCACAAAAAAATTTAATTTTTAAAAAGTCCCATTCATCTAGTTTATCTTCAGCTGCTTGTGCATTTTTGGTTATGCCTAACAGTATATTTATGCCATAAATTAGGGTCCCTAAATTTACCCCTATTTTTTCCTTGAGGAACTTTATAGTTTTAGGTTTCACATTTAAGTCTTTGATCCACCTGGAGTTTGTTTTTGTGTATGATGTGAGATATGGATCTTGTTTCATTTTTCTGGAAATGGATATCCAGTTTTGCCATCACTATTTGTTAAAGAGACCATCTCTTCCCCATTTAATGTATCTCTGCCTTTGTCAAAACTCAGATGACCATAGGTTGATGGATCTATTTCTGAGTTCTCAACTCTATTCCATTGGTCTATCTGTCTGTTCTTGTACCAATACCGGGCTGTTTTGACATACTGTGTATGTTTCGAGATCCAGGAGTGTGAGACCTCCTACTTTGTTCTTTTTCTTCAGTAGTGCTTTCCTTATCCAAGGTCTCTTTCCTTTCTATATAAAATTAGTGATTGGTTTTTCCACATCTCTAAAATTGATGGGATCTGGATTGGGATTGTGTTGAATGTATAGATTGCTTTGGGTAGTATTGACATTTTCACAATGTTCAGTCTTCCTATCCACAAGCATGGTATGTTCTTTCATTTATGTACATCTCTTATGGTTTCCTGAAGTAGTTTTGTAGTTTTCTTTGTACAGGTCTTTTGTGTCCCTGGTAAGATTTATTCCCAAGCATTTGATCTTTTTGGTAACTGTTGTAAATGGTATTGATTTCCTTTTCAGCAATCTCTTTGCTTGTGTAGAGGAATCCAAATGATTTTTGGATATTGATCTTGTATCCAGCTACTATGCTAAATCTCTCAATTAGTTCTAGTAATTTTCTTGCTGAGTCTCTTGGGTTTTTTATGTATAGCTTTATATCATCAGTAAATAGGAATATTTTGACTTCTTCTTTACCAGTTTGTATGCCTTTAGTTTCCCTTTCTTGCCTTATTGCCCTGGCTAAGAATTCCAATACAATGTTGAATAGAAGTGGTAATAGAGGGCACCCTTGTCTGGTTCCTGTTTACAAGGGGAATGGTTTCAGTCTCTCTCCATTGAGAATAATGTTGGCTGTTGGTTTTGCATATATTACACTTATTATCTTGAGGAATTACCCTTTTATTCCTATTTTGCTGAGAGTTTTTTAATCAGGAATGGGTGTTGGATTTTATCACATGTCTTTTCTGCCTTGATTGATATGGTCATGTAGTTCTTTTCCTTTGTTTTATTTAGGTGATGGATGATGTTGATTGTTTTTCTAATTTTGAACCATCCTTGCATGCCTGATATGAACCCCACTTAGTCATAATGAATTATTTTTGGGGTGTGTTATTGGAGTCTGTTAGCTAGGATTTTGTTGAAGATTTTTGCATCTATATTCAGGAGGGATATTGATGTGTAGTTTTCCTTTTTAGTGATGTCTTTGCCTGGTTTGCTATCAAGGTTATGCTTGCTTCATAATATGAATTTGGGAGGATTCCACCCTTTTTTATGTTCTGGAATAGTTTGAGTAGAATTGGTGTCAGTTCTTCTCTGAACATTTGGTAGAATTCTCCAGTGAAACTGTCTGAGCCAGGGCTTTTTTGTTGTTGTTGTTGGTAAGTTTTTTATGGCCTGTTCAATTTCTTCTTTTGTTATAGGTCTGTTCAAATTTCCCACCTCAGTCTGTGTTAGCTTAGGTAAGCAGTATGTTTCTAGAAATCTGTACATTTCTTCTAGATTTTCAAATTTGTTGCAGTATAGTTCTTCATAGTATCCTAATATTATCTTTTTAAGTTCTGTTGGTTCTGTTGGGATGTTGCCCAGTTGATTTCTTATTCATGTTATTTGTATTCTCTCTCTCTTTTCCTTTGTTAAATTTGCCACTGGTTTGTCAATTTTATTAATCTTTTCAAAAAACCAACTTCTAGTCTTGTTGATTGTTCCTATTGTCATTCTATTTTCTGTTTCATTTATTTCTGCTTGAATTTTTATTATTTCTTTTCTTCTGGTAGGAGCTCTGGTGGCATAGTGTCTAAAGCATTTGACTGCTAACCAGAAGGCTGTCAGTTCAAACCCACCAGCCACTCCTAAGAAAGAAGACTGGGGAATCTACTTCTGTAGAAATATTGCCTTGGAAACCCAAGGAGGGGTCACTATGGGTTGGAATCTACTCGACGGCAGTGAGTTAGGTTTTTTTTTCATTTCCTTCTGGTGACTGTAGGCTTTTTTTGTGCTGCTCTTTTTGAATTATTGGAGATGTTGGGTTAAGGTGTTGATTTTGGCTCGCTCTTTTTTTATGATGTGTGCATTTATTGTTATAAGCTGCCCTCTGAATTACTGCTTTTTGCTGTGTCCCAAACATTTTGGTGTGTTATGCTTCATTCTCATTTAATTCAAGGAATTTATAATTTCATTTTTCATTTCTTCTATCAACTACTTGTTTTCAAGGAGGGTGTTATTCAGTTGCTATGTGTTTGCTTTTTTTCCATTGATCTTCCTTTTGTTGGTTTCTAATTTTATAGCATTGTGATCTGAGAAGATGCTTTGCAGTATTTCATTATTTTTAAATTTATTAAGGCTTGCTTTGTGGCCTAACATGGTCTATCCTGGAGACTGTTCCATGTGCACTGGAAAAGAATGTGTATTGTGCTGTTGTTAGGTGAAGTGCTCTGTAGATGTCTATAAGGTCAAATCAGTGGATCGTATTGTTTAGTTCTTCTGCACCTTTGTTGAGTTTCTTTCCAGTTCTATCTTTCATTGAGAGTGGTCCATTAAAGTCTCCTGCTATGACTGTGGAGTCATCTATTTGTCTTTTCAGTTTTGTTAGAGACTGGTTTATGTATTTCAGGGCTATTTCACTGGATGCATAGATACTTATTACTGTTATGTCCTCTTGTTCAGTCGATGCTTCTTTACAGTGTTTTTTGTCTTAAATCAATTTGATTAGAAATTAATATTTCCACTCCTGCTCCTTTTTGGTTGCCATTTCCTTGATATATCTTTTTCCAACCTTTGATTTTTAGTCTGTGTTTGTCTTTGTCTCTAAGGTGTGTGTCTTGTAGACAGCATATTGATGGGTTATGTTTTCTTATCCAGTCTGCAACTCTCTGTCTCTTGAGTGGAGCATTTAATCCATTGACATTCATTGTTATTATCAACAAATATGAATTTGTTGCTGTCATGTTGTTATGTGTTTTTTCATGATGTTGCTGATTTCTTTGTTCCATATAATTTTCTGTGCTGAGCTCATTTTGTTTCTGAATCATGTTGTCACTTCCTTCATTGCTATTGTTTTAGTATTTGTTAAATATTTGTGCTTGCCTTCTTTTTTATTTTGATGTGAAGGTTTATCATTTTTCTTTGAGGTTACCCTGTGATTTATGATTTTCTTCCCAAGTTTAGAACAGTCCATTCTATCTTGCAATTGTGTTGACTTTCTCACCATTTAGAAGTTCTGTAACTACACTGTGTTTTCCCTCTTTTTGCTTTGTAGTTGTCCTCATTTACCAATTGATGTCTCTGGTTCTCTATTTACAGTCTTGTGAGTTTATTTACTTTGGATACTTCCATAACTGAGTTGGTTTCTAGGTGATGTCATCAAGTGTGTTAATGTCTGGCTAATGTTTGCTATTGTTGGTTCTCTGTCCAAAGGACTCCCTTTTGCATCTCTTGTAAGGTTGGTCTGTTTTTAACAGATTCCCTTAATTTCTGCTTATCTGGAAATGTCCTAATTTCACCATCATATTGAGGAGCAATTTTGCTGGGTTTATAATTCTTGATTGGAAATGTTTTTCTTTCAGGGTTTTATATATCCTATCCCATTGCCTTCTCTCCTACATGGTTTCTGCTGAAAAATCAGAGCTTAGTCTTATTGGTTGCCCTTTGTAGGTAACTTTTCATTTTTCCCATGCTACTTTCAGGATTCTTTCTTTGTCTTTGGCTTTGGTGAGTTTGATGATGATATGTCTTGGTGATTTTCTTTTGGGGTCTATCCTCTTTGGGGTTCATTGGACTTCTTAAATGGATATATTCTCATCTTTCATCATATCAGGGAAATTCTCTTCCAACAAATCTTCCAGTATTTTCTCTGTGATTTTATTGGTCTCTTCCTGTTCTGGAATTCTGATTACATGTAGGTTATTCCTTTTGATGGTATTTCACAGAACCTTAGACTTTCTTCATTTTTTTAAAATCTTTTTTCTGATTGATCCCTTACCAAAGTAGTATTGAGATATTTGTTTTCTATCTCACTAATTCTGTCTTCCATTGCTTCAGTTCTACTCCTTTGCCCATTCATTTTGTATTTCTGAAAATTTAGTATTAATCTTCTGGATTTCTATCTAAAGATTTTGTATCATTTCTAATTTTTCATTTATTTTGTCATTTTGTTCTTGTATGGTCTTCTGAAATTGTTCTAGGTTTTGTCTGTGGCTTCCTTAATTTTGTCAGTGCTTTTCTTGATCTGTCCCTCAATCTCTTGAAGGAACCTAAATATGATTCTTTTTAATTCCTTATCAGGGAGTTCCAATGCTGCATGTTCCTCAGGGATATGTTCTGAGTCTGTATTCTGGTCCTTTGTTTCTACTGCTTTATCTTGCTTCTTTGTGTGAACTGCAATGGTCTGTTGTCTCCAAGACATTGTGATGTTGTTGTATTTATATTTAATTGGTGGTTGCATGTTGGAATAATTTGCCCAAGATTTTTTTTTCTTTGGATATATCTGAGTAAACAAGATATTGTGCTCCTCTATTTGCTAGTCGGCAACACTTATGCACTCACCACCTGTCTCCTTTCCAGTCATTAGCCATGCTGTCCTTGGGACGTGGAGCCTATTCTTAGGTCCCTGCAATCTGATCAAGAACACTGTCAGTTTAAATATCCAAAATGGCTACATGGGTTGTAAATATTCAAAATAACTGTGCCCTCCAGATAGCCAAAAGTCCACAGCTCAGTTTGTCTCCCTCTTTGCTGTTTCCATTTTTAGTCACCTGCCACCAGTGCAGTAGTCCATGCCGTCTTTGGTGAGTAGGGCCAATTTTTTAGGTTGATTCTCCGGTCCTAACACCTTTTAGTTTTTTAGTAACACCACTTGGAAATATTCAAACTGTCTGTGACAGTCTGCAGCTCTATCTCCTTATTCACTGTTTTCATGCAGGTTCTTCTACTAGTTGGTGTTTAATCCACTTCTGTATCCTTACTTTCAAAGCTCAGGGCTCCAGAATTGTCTTCTGTATGTGTGTTAATTGGTTTCTCTTTCTTTGTTGAAGAAGGTCTGTGTAGCTTGTCTGACTATTCCATCATCTTACCAGAAGTCCTGTAAACATATTTTAACCAGAAGCCTGGCAGTTCAAACCCACCAGCCACTCTTTGGAAGGAAGATGGGACAATCTACTTCTGTAGTGATACCACCTTGGAAACCCAAGGAGAGGTTGCTATGAGTCGGATCCGACTAGATGGCAATGAATTTGGTTTTGGTTTATATTTTCAAATGTTTTCTGCCTCATTGCTCCCCTTTATTGTGTCTCCTTTTAGGACTGCAATTACACAAAAGCTAGACCTTTTGATATTGTCCCAAAGTTCTATGTGACTCTGTATATATTTCTCAATCATATTTCTTTAAATCTGGTTGTTTATTTTGATCTCTCTTCAATTTCACTGTTTCCTTTGTCACTTCCATTCTTCTGTTAAGCTCATCCATTAAATATTTAATTTCAGGTATGGTATTTTTCAGTTCAAGAATTTACATTTGGTTCTTTTTTTTTTTAATGTATCTTCTATTCTTCTTCTCATTCACTATGAGTAAATTTTCCTTTAGTTCATTAAACATAGAATGACTGCTTCAAATTCTTTGTTTACTAATCCCAACATCTGATGAGTCATTTCAGAATTAGTCTCTGTGCATTATCTCTTTTCTTGAGACTGGGTCACTTTTTTTTTTTTTTTTGGTTCTTTGTATATTGAGTAATTTTAGATGGTATCCTGGATATAGTGATATGGTACAGACTCTGGATTCCATTATATTTTTCTGAAGAGTATTGATGTTTTTTGTTTTATTGGGCAATTAACTTGGTTGAACTCAAACTATAATCTCTGCCTTTCAGGAACAACTCCAATTCCAGTTGAGTTCTTTTATCTTGATCTGGGCTGCTCTGAAATCTGACCTGTGCATGCTTAGTTTAGGAGTCAGCTAGAGACTTGGGAAGAGTTTATATGCAGAAATTGGAGTTCTCCACTCTTTGGCTTTCTCCTCTCCAGAATGCTCTTCTTTCTATTGGTTGTGGTTGCTTTGAATGCTGTCCTACTGTTTCAAGACTGAGATTTTTTCCTTCAGAGTTTTAGCTATCCTATGCAGAGCTGAGTTTAAACTGCCTTCATGCATAAAGTTAAAGAGACAAGTAAGTAGTTCTGTGTTTTTTTCTGTCTTCTAAGTTTTGACTGCCTTCCAGAATGTCTGTTTTTATTCACTCCAGTACTTTTAGGTCACTGTTGTTTGCATCTTTTGTGTTTTGTCCAGAATTTATAGCTGTTATGTGAGAGAGGCCTGGGTTCTGTAGGAATTTGCTCGTCCATGCCAGAAGCTAAATATCTATGTATTCTAAAGATGTAATATATTTTATTTCTTAGCAGGTGACTATCTCAAAGTTGTATCCCCCAACTTAAAAAGCACATTTTTTGGTGAACAAAAAACTATTTGCATACTTATTTGTTTAACATCTCTTTCTCGTAAAAGCAAATTAATGAACACCTGTGATCCCAGCACCTAGACCTGACACATAGTAGCACCTCCAAATATTTGCTGAACAAATTAATATGGATGAGAGATGATGAGGGCATAAACCAGGGCAGAGACATCGAGGGGAGAGAGAACAGGGTGTGCTTAAGAGAAATTTCATAGATATCCTTAGGGAATTTGCTTAGGCATTTGTTTAAGAAAAATGAAGGAGTTTAAGGAAACTTCAAGGATTCTAGCTGGGGTTACTTGGTAGATGGTCATCCAGTAAAGGTGGAAGAAGGCTGTACTTTAGTTGAAACTGGTTGTTATGTTGTTGTTAGTTGCCATCAAGTTGGCCCTCAAGTCATAGAGACCCCATGGGTTCCAGAGTAGAACTGCTCCACAGGGTTTTGTATTTGTTTTTAGTAATATTTTATTGGGCTTTCAGGGAAAGTTTACATAGAAAATTAGGTTCCCATTTAACAATTACTGCATAAATTGTTCAGTGACATTGCTTACATTTTTCACAATATGCCAACATTCTTACTACTTCTGGATATTTTGTTTCCAGTAATTAGCTTTACAGTAATTGTTGACCATTTGGTCTCATATAATTGATTTTCTTAAAGGTACACAGTACTCACGGGCACTATTCTTTATTTTATGAGCCAATCTATTATTTAGCTAAAGGGTGACCTCACAGGGTAGATTTAGTTCAAGGTTTAAAGAATATGGGGTAATAATCTTAGCAAGTCCTCTAATCTCAACTGGTCCAGTAAGCCTGAATTTCTTAAGAATTCTAGTTCTGCTCTGCTTTTTTTCTCCCATTCTATCAGGAACTATCTATTATGACCCGGATAAGAATGGTCATCAGTGATAACCAGACACCATCTAATTCTTCTCGTCTCAGTGTAGATGAGGCTGTGTTTATGTAGACTATTAGTCGTATAGATTGGTGTCTTCTCTGAGTCTCTGGTTTCCTTCCTTCTCTTTCACTCCTGAACAGAAAAGAATTAATACTTGTATCTTAATCATAGGGTTTGGTTGGCTATAATCTTTATGAAACAGTTCACGAATCCTGTCTTCTGTGTAGACACTGGGTGGGTTGGAACCACCAACCTTTAGGTTATTCGCTGATCATAAACCACTTACATCCCTCAGGCTCCTTGGATGTTATGTAGCATTATGAAAAATGAGTCTTTGCTTTTTGCATACTGATGGTTACTCATAATTCTCCATTAGGTTTTATCCTGCCCTCTGCCCATCCTTAAGGAAGGAGAGGTAACCAAATATCTGACTCTTCAGTGCTGATCAAGTACAGCTGGCTCTGCTGAGAAACAAGAAAGCAAGTCTGGAATCCAGGGCATCTATTAAGGAAGAGTGTTTCTTTGTGATAAGGAGCTGAATGTTGAAATGTAATCCTCCAAACCCGTCTCCCCAGGACTCCATTAAATTGTTCCTATTAACGTGATGGCTCCAAGATATCCAAAGAGCAGGGGAAATATTAGAAAACCTGAAAATGAGGGGAGAGATATTGGAAGTTGTGCCACCGTCATGATTTAGAGTCTTGCTAAATGCTTAAGTGGAAATGTCTGAGAGCCTCAGAGCCTGAAATCTTTCATCTTCCTGGTGGAATATGAGTTACAGTGGTTTGTGCAGTAAAATGAAAACCAAGGGTGAGCACTGCAGTAAAGTTCATGTTTCCTTCATAAGCAGTGCTGTGATGAGAGTGTAATTACACACAGAAATGCTGCTCTGGGCCTCCTTTCCTGTAAGCAGCCAAGATAAAGCAACATCTATTACCTGATTCCAGGACACTCTGCACTAGCCAAAGGTTTCTCATTAGCACCTTTGATATCATACGGAATCACAGGCTCTCAACTAATCCTTCAGTGGAGAGCACTTGTTCTTTCGAGGTAGCCTTGGTCGTAGTATTTAGCACCAGGAAAATTTCTCCTGTTGGACTCTCTCTACAATTTAGAAAATCAGGCTTTTTAGGAGAGGAAGCTTTGTCATGAGCTGTGACTGTCAGAGGGGCTTCTGTTGCTATTTCTGTTTGGAGGCAGGTCTCACCAGGCTGTCTGGTTCTCTGCTACCCCACAGGTCCTGCACTAGGGGACTGATTACTCATAGTCAGGGGAAGTTTTATGCCCTACTTGTCATTCGAGGTAGAGACTAGGGAATGATGGGGGGAGAAGCAAAGCCAGCAATTGGATGGAGAGTTGTAGCAACTCAGTCTGAGGTGTGTTCGTGATATTTTGCACGCCAGAACACTACTGTGAACCAAATGTCAATGGTTCTCACCTGTTGACTCCCTCCCACACAAGCCTCAACAGTTAATTCTGTCCTCCAGCCCCCTGAAGCTGTGTTGTGAATGCTCAAAGCACACGTAATTTGTACTGAAGTCTTGCCTCCCGTTTCCCTTGCAACTTGGTTCCGCATTGCTGGATGCCTAAGCCTACTGGGTCCCAAGGCAGTGACAGAGTGAGGTCAATAGACTCCCTCTCCAATTTCTCTGTAAAGTAATCTTGTTTGTACCCAGAGTTCCATGAGGTTCTTCCAGAACACAGCCTCTTCATTTCTTTCCTGCTGCCCCTCTCTCTGTAGCTGTGGAGCTCACCTCTGGCTGCACATTGGAGTCACACAGACAACTTTTAATAGACACTGATGTCTAGATCCACCCCTCTTCAGGGGTGGATATTTTACTGAATGTAGAATATTATGGGGCGGGGCCCCGCAAGTGTATATGGATAACTCCGCAGGTGACTCCAATGTGCTTTCAGGGTTGAAAACCACAGCTGTGGAGGAGGCCCGCCAGAACCTTGCCTCAGTCTGGTTGGGGTGTGAATTGTCCTCTTCGCCTCCTCCAGCTTCAGTTCTGGATGCCTGCAGACCGCTTTCCTCCCACGCAAAAAGATGCCTGTCTTTGGGGATGGTACTCTTGTGACCTGCTGGCTTTGAATTCCAGTTCACTCTCAAATACCTGTAAGTTACAATTTCAAATACTTCAGCATTGTATAGATGGGGGGAAAATGATGTAGGGCAGGCATAGCAGACAATAACTACAGAATCAGTTTCTGGCTTTGTGACTTTGAACATGCATCTGTCTAAACTTCAGTTTTCCTATCTGTAAAATGGGAATAGTATCTACCTTATGGAGATTTTGTGATGTAAATATTAGGTGATACAGGTGAAAACATTTATAAAAGTAAAGCAGTATAATGTCTTGCTATGTGATTATTATTCATCCAACTTGCAGATCTAGGAATAGAACTCATTATGTTTAATTGTGAATTCATTTCCACTACTGGAGGAAGTTATTCTGAGGACATATCCTGGTGATGAAACATTGGATGTCTTGTCTTTGTAAGTAGGGGCAGCAGTATCATTATTGTTTAATTCAGTGAAACTGGTCCTCTAAAACAGTTTCACTCTCTAGTGGAAGAATTAGTATTGTTTCCCATATTCTGGCCCCAGAATATTTTCACATTTGGGAATGACATCTTCTAGATCAGTGGTTTTTAACATTAGTGGCATCAGAATCATCTGGAGGGCTTGAGAACCAATAGAATATTGGGTGCCATACCCAGAATTTCTGAGTATGTCTGGGGTTGGCCATGAGAATTTGCATTTCTAATGTGCTCCCAGGTGATGCTGATGGTGCTGGTCCCGGGACTCCACTCTGAAGCACTATGCTAGACATTTTCTAGAGTGCCGGCATTACCTTTAGACCAGTGGTTTTCATCCGTAGCTGCATTTTAGAATCACCTGGGGGAATTTTAAAAATGCTTGATACCTCGGCCTCACCCCACAACTGAATTAGAATCTTTGTGAGTGGGGCCAGGACACCAATATTTTTTTAAATGCTCCTTTGGTGGTTCCAATGTTCAGCCAGAGTTGAGAACAACCGGTTTGGCCTAAATCACATTTCCCTGCTTCCGTTCTCGCTGCCTTATAACACATTTTCCACTCAGCAGCCTGAGTTTATTTTAAAAACACAAGTCAGATAATATCATGGAATTTCTCTGTTTAAAACTCATTGTTGATTTCCTAGTGTGCTTAAAATAAAATCCCTTCTCTTTATCATGACTAACAAGGTCCTGTTAAACCAACTTCTTCCTCATTCCATAACCTCATCTCGTTTCACTATTCCTGTGGCTCACCTATGCTGAGACATAAAGTGCCTTTCTCTTCTTCTAACAGGTCAAGTCCTTCCCCTTCGCAGGGCCTTCACTCTTGTCTTCTGGCTGGGATATTCTTCCTTGACACTTAGCATTGCTGCTTCTTTCTTGTCCTTCAATCCTTAGCTGAAATGTCCCCTTTTGAGAGGTCTTTGTTAATACTGTTAAACATGGCCGCTACATAGATTTGTGCATTTTAAGCACAAATCCACACACCTCTGGGGGGCACCCTTCCTGTCATGATCATTGTAGATATACATGTAAGTATTGTGATGCCAGTAAGGTGTCTCCAGTAAAGGGTGGCTTTTTTTTTTTTTTTTTTGCTTTTTATAAAGTTACTGTACAGTTGACCATTGAACAATGCAGGAATTCAGGGTGCCAATTCCCTGCATAGTTGAAAATCCACATATAAGTTTTGACTGTCCCAACACTTAACTACTAACAGCCAGAAGCCTTATGGATAGCATAATGGATAGCATAGTGGATTAATTAGCACAGTTCTTATTGTAGAGTAATTAGATTTTTCACATGAAGACACTCACACACATACATAGTAGGTAAGTTTATTAACAGTACAGTTTGATGATTATTTACCGTTCATTAAATAGAAGTGGTTCATGAAGGTTTTCATCCTCATCATCTTCATGTTCAGTAGGCTGAGGAGGAAGAGGAGAGGTTGGTCCTGCTGAATAAGGGGTGGCAGAAGAGGAAGTGGTGAAGGAGGTGGAAGGGGAGGCAGGAGAGACAGGCACATTCAATGTAACTTTATGGAAATACATTGTAATTCCTATCTGAATTTTTGCTTTTTCATCTCTCTAAAAATGTTTATATATAGTACCAATCCTTCTTTCAGTGTTCGCTTTAGTTTCAGTGCCTTTATCATACAAGGGCCCGTGTTGTAAAAGAAGCCAAAAGCAGCCTCAAAAGATCAAAACCCTTCTGCCAGATTGTCTAATGTCAATTTTTTTCCTGGCACTGCTGCTTATACATCTTCTTCCTCATTGTGTAGCACTGGTTCAGAAGAACTCATCTACATCAAGTTGTCTTCTGTAAATTCCTCTGCTGTGGTGTCTGTGAGCTCTTGAATTTCTCCAGGAATCCTGTCTTTAAAAAAAAAAAAAAAAAAATCCACATATAAGTGGACCCATACAGTTCAAATCCACGTTGTTCAAGGGTCAACTGTGTTTTCTAGCCATGATGCCACTAATAAGTCAGCCCCTCCAACCCAGTTATGTGCTCTCACATTTGCCTGTCTAATGTTTTCATAGTCCTGATCATAATTTTTCATGTCTTGTTTATTTGATTACTTGTTTATTATCCCAAACTAGCAACTGAGTTCATGAGGGCATGGACTTTGTCTTGCTTACTTCTGTTCCAAATGTTGCCCTAAATAGTTGTCAGTCCCCTGATTCACAGCAACTCCATGTACAATGGGATCAGACCATTGTGATCTATTGGGTTTTCACTGGCAAATTGGGAAGCAGATTGCCAGCCCTTTCTTCCTTGTCCAGTTTAATCTGGAGGCTCTCTTGAGGCCTATTCAGCATCACACAAGCTTCTAGTGACAAATAGCTGGTGGCTGTGCTTGAGGCACACTGGCTAGGAACTGAACCTGGGCCTGCACATGTAAGGTGAGAATTCTACCTCAGAACCACAACTACACCCACTTTCCAAGTAGTAGCTGAACAAATATATTTATCAAATGGATAAATAAATGAATCCTCCCAATTATGGACCTTACCTACTCTGTTCTGTGACCCCACAAATGCCAGAAATTCTTGACAAACCTGAAAATTGACACTTTCAGAGCATTGAGCTTCATTTGGTGAAACTGGAGGGCAAATCTTTTTTGACATTTTTTAGCTTAGTCAACTTCTCACTGACTACCCATCACAATTTAGGTCAGATGATGGTGTGAGTGTATGGAGCATTTGCCGCAGGCCAGAGCAGACTAGCACCCAGACAACCTGTCAGAGAGACAGAACAAGAGTGATTAAGGGGTCCTGAAGTACTTTACAGCACATTCTCTTCAGAGGGGTGGAGCTGTGAAAGTGTCAGTAATCGATAATTGCCATTTTATACGAATAGTTTATAGGCTAATCTCAATTAATTGTTTCTGAAAGAGTAGTAAAATTAGGCAAAGAGGTCATCTGAGATGATGGCTCGTGAGGGGCGGCTACACAGACAGACGATTAGCATTGTGGAGGTCAGAGCAGCCTGGTTGTGAAGGGCATTGTGTGTCTGCAGGAAGGTGTCTGGGCCAAAGTGAAGTCTTTCAGTGAGCTTAAATGGCACCTGCAAGGTTTGGCTGCTTGGGAGGAAAAGGCTGAGAGGAAAATTCTGTGCTTTGGAGAAGGAGGTGGAATCAGGTAAAATCAAGAAGTGTCAGATAAAAAAATCTGGTATCAGAAGCAAGCAGTCTCTCTTGCTCAAGTTTTTTTTTTTTTTTTTTTCTGAGCACAAAGAAGTTTCCACCATCAGTGCAACCTTTTAAACTCTTTGCAGTTGCAATATTTTCTCCTGTTTATACAAAGTGACACCTAGTGCACATTTCTATGTGAAAGTAAGGTGAGGTGAGAAAGAAAATTGAGCACTGCCAATAGCTATCCTTGAAAATTCAAACTTAAGGTAGGATTGTCCAAAAGGTAGCCACCATTCTTACTTGGTAGGTAAGAAAGACACACCCCCCCCACCCCACTCCCACCCCTGTACTCCTCAGTTAGTATCTCATTATCCAATATTTTGTATTTATGATAATATTAAAAAATCTGCTATCTGACTATTTTGTGCATTAACAGTATACACCTGGCAGGAATGAATGCTGAGGTTATAGGTGAGAGTAACGCTGGCTGTGATGGCTAAGGTTATGTGTCAACTTGCCTGAGCCATGATTCTCGGTAGTTTGGCAGTTATGTTATTTTGCAATTATGTGATAATATAGTCATCCTCCATTTTCTCATTACCCTCATTTTCACATAATAACTTTGTCTTTGGAACTTAACCATGCTGATAAGTGAGGAGTGAATGTATTGGGTGCCATTTTTAAAGTTGTTGTTGTTGTTGTTGTTATGTGCCATCGAGTCGGCCCGACTCATAGCGACCCCTCCTTGGGTTTTCGAGGCAGTATCACTACGGAAGTAGGATTGCCCAACCTTAGTATGTTTATTTTAATGTATAGTAGAAAATATGCAACTGAGATATTAGAGACATGTATTTTCTTTTGTATAGTGGTGTGGTAGGTAAGGTTGTATGGCAAGTTGGTTGGGCCTGGCTGAGTGGCTGGGCAGCTGGTGGTAGTTATTCTGCTTAATGAGACTTAATATCAACTCCATGGTTGGATCTACCACAAGCAGCTGAGTAGCTGCTTTAGGAATGTGGTCTGCTTCCTGTATATAAGAAGCAGCTCTGGGAATGGTCTCTAGCTTATGGCATGCTTGAACCCTTCATGTAGCCAGGTCATTATTCAGCAGCCTGCAATGTTCTGCCGACCTTGGGACTTTCATTGGACTTGAATTAATGGCTTGCCATGTGGTTTGGTAATATTGGGACTGTGCCTTTTTACTTGTCGACCTCGGGCTAGTTAGCCTCAGCAGCTGAGTGAAGACAGGACTCCAGCTTCAGCTGGGAGCAGGAGGCAGAGCTGAAGGCCAAGGTTTGAGGGGCTTTTACCCAGCCCATAGAGCCTGGCACTTTGAACTCAGATTTAAAGCCTCCAAACTGTAAAAGAATAAACTCCTGTTTGTTTAAGCCATTTGTGGTATATTCCTGTCAGAGGCACACTAGGTAACCAAAATAAGTGGTTTAAAGTCTTTGGTGCAAATCAATTTAGATTAGATGTATAAGAGAAAAGTATTAAGCAACTACTAGTGTAAACGAAGAGATATAGCACTGATTATTTAGGGGTTTGAGAATGCCTGGCACCTAGGATTTATGATACCCAGAATTAAGCATTTTGTTTTCCAGATGGAAATATGAGGTCAATTGGTTTTGCTCTACATCGTCTGCATAAGGATTTGAGAAAGAAGCAAGATTAAGCACACCTTAGAGTCACCTGTTTATTTTTTGAGTGAGCTGGAAGTTTCCCAAGGGAGATCCTTTGTAGCAGAAGGGGAGATCAAGGAGACTTAATCTGCTGGATTAGCCCAATAAAGATTGGCGTTCTGACCAATAGGAGATAAATGTCACGATCAGTTGACACTAACCTCCTGAATCTGGACACAGGGACTCATAAATCTTCTCCAGCAGTCTTTGTCTCCTGCAGGAAGCCAAATCTAATAGCAACTGTTGCTGACAACTACTCTAACCCATTTCTCTTGATACTTTGTGCTTATGATGTTTTGGCACTTATTGGAAAGACAATTGGATAGGAATTCCTAAATAGATAGACATTTCACTGTTGTAGATCTATGCTGTCAATACGGTAGGCCACAGACACATGTGGCCATTTAAATTAATGAAAATTAAATAAGATTTAAAATTAGTTCCTCTTTTGCACTAGCTACTTTTCAATTAAGAGTCCTTGGGTGGTGCAAATGGTTAATGAACATAGCTGCTAACTGAAAAGTTGGTGGTTTGAGTCTACTCAGAGGCACCTCAGAAGAAAAGCCTAGTTGAGAAAATCTAGTTGAGAAAAATCAGCCTTGGAAACGCTATAGAACACATTTGCATCCTAACACACAGAGGATTGCCATGAGTTGGAGTTGCATGTTCCATGGCAATCAGTTGGTTACTTTTCAAATGCTCAACAGTGTCATGTGGCTAGTGTCTACCATATTGGATTGCATGGTAAAGAACATTTGCTTATGGCAGAAAATTCTTTGGATGGTAGTGTATGGATAAATCCTTTATGAAACTTTGAGCCAAACGAACCTGTTTTCCAGGATGATCCCTGTATCATGAGGGCTTGGGTGAGGAGATTGAGTACTCCACAGTAGGTAAGATTTTTCAATTTCCCTATTCCTGGCTGTTTCACTGTACTTGGATCACCCTAGGGTATGCCTTTTGTCAACATACCTGCTCTCTCTGAGGTTGATTGGCTTCTCCAATGAGTGCAATATCTATTCTGGGTTTACTAATTCTAAGGGTTTCTTGCCATTTCTGGAGAGGGTTAATAGGCAATGAATCAAAAAGGAAAAGTCACAAATAGATACATTCTGAGAGCTTTCTGCTCATGCTCTTCACCTCAAGGTGGAGAAGTAGTCCATAGGCAATGCTTGTTCTTGACAGTATATTTAAAAGAATATGAAAATAAATGCATTAGAGGTGGAAGGCTATTTCTTTTGGGATTTCTGCAGGTAGAGTTGGGAAGTTGAGTTAGAAAAGCAAGCATGGCCATTAGAAACTTTGGATATATTTTGTGGTCTGCATCTTGTCCCTCATAGCATAGATTCACTTTGAGTGATACAGAGGAAGCATGGATTGAGTCTCTGCTATGAAAACAAGTATCTCCACTCGATTAGAGAAAATACAATGTGCCACACACTTAGTGAAAATCAATAACGCAGGAAAATTTACTGACTGCTATTCAGATCTCAGCTTCTCTAATTGTTGGGTCTGGCAAAGTCATTGGTTTTCCAGGTTTAGAGGTGAGGCAGTACCAGTCACTAATACTTTAGTAGAACTGAAAAGAATCTCAACTGAGTTATTTTGATAATGAAATGGGAAGCAAGTGGAGAAGGCTTACTACAGAACAGACTAGAGTCTCCTGTGCTAGGAACTCCTAAGAGCTTGGGGTCTGCTGTGTAGAAAAGAATTCTAAAGAAAAGCTTAGAGCAAAGTTTCTTAAAATAGGAATCCTCACTTGGCTCACTTTGTGCACGTAACTTACCCATTTGACCCTGGTATAGGAAAATTTAGGCATTACGTACACATTTGAAAGTAAAGAGAAGAGAGAGGGCCTGAAAGGAGCCTTGGAATTGAGCAATTGTCTAGTCAGAATGAGGCACTGGTAGAGTAGTGCCTAAGGCATTTGACTGCTAATCAGAAGGCTGGTGGTTCAAACCCACCAGGCACTCCTTGGAAGGAAGACTAGACACTCTACTTCCATAGAGATGCCACCTCAGAAACCCAAGGAGGGGTCACTATGAGATGGAATTGATGTCAGTGAGTCCCCGTCTCATCCCCCCCCCCGGGTCCAAATTGAAGGCAAATGTTGCTTAACATGGATTGAAAGTTGCTTATTAAGGATTGAATTGTTCCCCACCCCTTCTTCCACCACCACCACAGGAGATGGTGTAGTTCTAACCTCTGGCACCTGTGAATGTAACCTTGTTTGGAAATAATATCTTTGACAACGTTATCAGTTCAGGTGATGTGACGTCATACTGGAATAGAGTGGGTCCTGATACAGTCTGAGTGATGTCCTACAAAAAAAGTGACAGTGAGAGACAGGAAGAATAGCTATGTAAAGATGCATCTATAAGCCAAGGAACTCCTGGGACTACTAGAAGCTGGGAGACATGAGAAAGGGCTTTCCATTCCAGACTTTGGAGGGATTATCATCTGATTGATGAATTGTGAGACAATAAATTTCTGTTCTTAGGAGCCATCCAGTCTGTAGTATTTTTGTTATGTCAGTTCTAGGAGCTCTGGTAGCATAGTGCCTAAGGCACTTGACTGCTAACCAGAAGGCTGGCGGTTCAAACCCACCAGCCACTCCTCGGAAGGAAGGTTGGACAATCCTACTTCCGTAGTGATACTGCCTCGGAAACCCAAGGAGGTGTCGCTATGAGTCGGGGCCAACTCGATGGCAAATAACAACAACAACAACAGTCCTAGGAAACTAATACACCATGATGAATCCCTTTGTGATCCATTACGAAATGGGAATTTAGAAACAGAATGGAAGAATTGTAGGAGGCAGGATGGGGAGAACTGAAGGTGTGGATACAGAAGACTGATGGGAAACTTTAATGAGTATTGATTGAACTATGAGCAGTATTCTGGTGAATTACTGCCCCTCCCTTGAATGAGGACTGAAATCCTCAAGTCTCTCAATTTTACTAAATTGTCATTCACATGTTATATTAGCTGGAACCTTAGCTGCTGCATTCCCTTTAGAAGAGGAAACAGCTCCTTGTTTGGTTGCTGCCTCCTTGGTATTGATTTTGTGTAGGTGGGCAGTATTTCATGGAGCCCTGTTCCTCCCACCCTCAAACTCCAGATTGTCTGGAGTCTCATGTAAATTGCACCGATTTAAGGACAACCCAGCATGAAATCTCATAGTTTTTCCAAATAACTGCTTGGGAATTGAGGGAAGTGAGAGGGCTAGGGAGAGAAACACCCAAGTACAAGGTAAAAGAAATAAGGCAAAGAGTAAGACCAAACTCATGGAGGCAGGTGACATTTGTATATCTATCAAGGATCAATGGAAACCATTCTAACTGTGTTCCTTCATTCTTTAACTCAGTGGCATCCATGTGGAAGAAGAAAAAGAGAAGTGAATGTTTTAAATGTTACTATTTCCATGTTCCAAGCCATCCTTTCTCTCTCTCTCTCTTTTTTTCTTCTTGAAATAACTGCCCAAGACTCTGCCAGAGAGAAAGAAAGACTAGATGTTTATCAAGACCCTTGTGGCCCTCATGGCTCTGGGTAAGACTGATCTGATTTACCCATTGGTTGGTGCTTGGTCGCTGGGGTTGCTATTTGGTCTCAGCTGGATATTTGGGATCCAAAGCAGACTTTGACTACCAATGTTCATTCAGACATGACTCTGGGACATGGGTTCCACTCCCTAGCATGCCCTTCCCTGAAACTTGGATGGCGGCAAATGGTGATATTTCTGAATATTTAGAAGTAAGGAAGGCTTTTTACATGAAATATTCCTTGACCTTGATCTTTGACCTAGGAATCTGAGGCTTCATTCTTGGTGTATTTTCACTGTGATTCTGTTCTGTTTTACTCCATCCTATTTCCTTGATTTTTGGCAACACATTTTGCAGGCAGCTCTCACTTAAGATAATAACAACAATTGTTACAGTATTATATGTAATTTATATTATTAATATATGCTGTTTATTATGTTTAGGAGCTCTGGTAGCATAGTGCCTAAGACATTTGACTGCTAACCAGAAGGCTGGCGGTTCAAACCCACCAGGCACTCCTCAGAAGGAAGATTTGGAAATCTACATCCATAGTGATACTGCCTTGGAAAACCAAGGAGGGGTCGCTATGAGTCAGATCTGACTTGACGGCAGTGCATTTTTGCATATATTTATAATAATTCTATTTCTTAATCATCTGTTATTTGGTTGTACTATGTTGTTGTTGTTGTTGTTATGTGCAGTTGAGTCAGGCCCGACTCATAGCGACCCCTCCTTGAGTTTCCGAGGCAGTATCACTATGGAAGTAGATTGCCC
>NW_006921767.1:4389838-4399727 GCF_000298275.1 Orycteropus afer afer | reverse complement strand
GACAATGGACTTGAGCCATATTAGTGATCGTGAAGATGGCACAGGACCTGGCACTGTTTTGTTACATTGTACATGGGGTCACTATGAGTTGAAGTTACTTGATGGCAACTGACACCAATAATTAGATAATTACATCACTGCTTATAGATAATATTACTATTTCTTTTTCTTATCAATACCCTAGTTTTTTGAGCCCTTACTAAGAGCGAGAAACTGTGCCAAATACTTTCCATGTACTATTTAATGCTCACAAAACCCTGTGACTACTATCATTTTACCCATTTGATAAAAGAGAAAACAGATTTACAGTGTTTTCGGGACCTATGTATGACACAGAACAAGAGGACAACAATGCCAGACCTCTGCCTCTGTTGCTCTCATCTGTCACTGCCCTCTCCTTTCAGCCTGTAAACACTGCTCTGTGATTTGGCATGGCGTGACAGGTGCTTCCAGGCCCAGGTGTCAGCCTTCTCTTGAGCCTTCAGCTCTCAGAATGATGGAGCAGCCAGCTTCACCCTCCAGCAAGATGGCATTTTCCAGTGAACTAGTGATGGCCCCTAGTCCCATTAGTTGGCTGATGGTGTGGATTTCAGGGTGGCTGCTTAATGGGTCGTGGAGCCATTTCACTTCTGGGTAGGCCCATCCCCACTGACCTTTTGCGATACATTTCTAGACTTGTGTGGGGCTTGTTTCAGCAGTGGGTGCACTGTGCAGGGGACAGCTCCCAGGACAGTGCAGTGAATCAGATCTGTGGATTAGCAGCACTTTTTCTCCCACCACTAGCTGCCTACTCTAAGCAATGTGTGAGGAGTTGTGCAAGGAGCTGTAGGATGATAAATTATGGCTGGCACTGGGGCTGAGGAGTGGGAAAAATCGACCCAGTCTTGTCTTTGTTTTCATTGACAAGAACAACAACAAATCTCAATTGCTGAAGATGGAACCTTCCACCTCCAGCCCAGGGAATCAATAGGGCCTAAGAGTTTGGTGTGTTCATCTTCCTGCTTTGGTGTACCCAGGTCAGCCCACAGGACTTATATGGACAGTCAGATGCAGATATATATTTTGGGAATACAATGAAGCAAGCACCTCATACCCAGGGATTATCTTTCAGCCAAACAATAGGCAGGTCTATAAAGTGAACAGTAACACCTGCAAGGAATGTACTTCTCAGAACAATCAACCATAGAAGGCCAAGGGAGCACCATTTGCCCCAAAACAAAGCTCAGAAGGCAGAAAGGGGCAAAAGGGTCAGGGAAGAAAGACAAATGGAAATGGGGAACCCAAGGTGGAAGTGAGAACAGTGCTGTTACATTGAGGCGATTGCAACCAACATTAAGAAACAAAAGGTATAAATTGCTGAATGGAAAACTAATTGGCACTGTAAATTTCCACCTAATCTGCAATTTAAAAAAAAAAAAAAAAAAAAAAAAAACCTGTACTCTGTTGTGTAACAGATACCTGGGAGCTTACAACAGTGCTCTCCTGGTCTCTACCCTGAGGGGCTGCCAAAGGGTCGAAAGGTTCAAGAGTGCCTTACACTAGAGAGCAAACAATATTACACAGAGGCAGTGTACCTTAGTGGTAGAAGTAGCAAATGTCTTGATTGTCTGGGACAGTTGCATTTTACACTGATTGTCCTGGAATAAGTATTAGCAGCTCCCTTTTCTACTCTGCTGACTTAAGAGGTTGGCAGATTGAAATCCCCCAGTGGCTCCACAGAAGAAAGGCTTGGTGATCTGCTTTCATAAAGATTACAACCAAGAAAACCCTACGGAGCAGTTCTGCTCTGCCATGTGGGGTCGCTGTGAGTCAGAATTGACTCAGTGACAGTGGGTTTTGTTTTTGTTTTTTTCACTCTCAAATGTGTCCTGGTTGGAAGATAAATTATATGGTCACTTTATATTACAGTAAAGAATGCGGGTACTAGAGTCCACATGCGTGCACACACACTCACACACATACAAACCTCACTGCTGTCAAGTTGATTCTGACTCATAGCAACCCCCACAGAATTTCCAAAGCTATATATCTTGACAGGATTAGACTTCCTTTGTCTCCCACAGAGGAGCTGTTGGGTTTGAACCACCAACCTTTTGGTTAGTAGTATAATGCCTTAACCATAGGGCCAACAGAGCTCCTATTGGAGGCCACAGCTGAGTGCAAATCTTGAGGTTTCCTATTACCAGCTGTAATAGGACTTTGGACAATTAGTTTTCTGAACTTCAACTTCATCTGTAAAATGGGAAAATAATAGCATTGATTTCTGAGAGTGGTTCTCAGCATTAAATAAGATATTGCATGGTGAGTACTCAATGAAAATTGAATGTGTTGAACAGTGTATGAATCCTATGCATTTCTTTTTTTTATGGTGCTAGGTGCAGATTTACAGAGCAGAATTTGTTTTACATTCAACAGTTCATGTACATTTGGCTTCACTCCCTGATTACCATCCCCAACCCTAACCCACTCTCCTCCCCTCCCTTTGCTGTGACCCCCTACCCCCACCCCCGTGCCCTTCTTAGTTATGCACTTCTGTCTGTCCAGATTTCCCTCCATGTGAATGCTGTCTCTCTGGTGCTCCATGGCTGATTGCTCCAAAGTCTGTATCTCTGTAGAGTAGGTTGGTGCATCACCCTGGATTGGGTGTTTTGCACGTAAGTCTTTCTATTGTTGGGCTGAGAGCCAACCCTTAGGAGTGAGTTTTATCACAGGCCCAAAGTCTTGGGGGTCCCACCAGACTCCATTTGACCAGTAATTCTGGTCATTACTGTGTTTTTGAATTTTGTTCCATGTTTTTCCTCCCACTCTTTCCAGGATCTCCAGTTTTGATCCCTTCTTAAGTGGTTGGCATTGGTAGCTGGGCACATCTAGTTCTTCTGATCTCAAGGTCTGTCATATCCTTGGAGTGATTGTTTCCAAATGCCCTTGATTTTCTTCACTTGTCTTTGCTTCAGATGAAGGAGACCATTAGCTGCACCTTAGATGGCTGCTCAAAAGCTTTTAAGACCCTAGTTGCTACTCACCAAAATAGATTGTAGAACAAGATTTTTATGTATCATATTGGGCCAACTGAGCCTGGTGTCCCCCAATACTATGGTCCTGAGTTGTCAGGCCCAGTGGTTTTCTTTTCTAAGGCGTTTGGCTGTCTCTGATGGATTAATCCAAGGCTGTCTTCTGTTGCTTCTATAATGATTGTGGTTATTTTGTATCACTAGTATCTGTGCAAGATTATCCTCAGCTGAATCTACATTGGTCTAGGGTATATTCTGTTTGCTGGCCCCACTCTGATCTTCTCAATTGTCTATACATTTATCTGTGGCCTGGTCTTTGGTGTTAGTGGTAATACAGTATTGTGCATATACTGGTTTTAGCCTCTCTCGTCAGTATGTTACGTGCACATTTCGGTGTCCTCCCTTTCCCCAGTATTGTTAAGCTGTTCAGATTCTTTCCATACCATCCCTCCTCTTACCCAATTCAGTGTGTGGCCCTCAACTAGTCTGAAATTTTCGCTCCCCTTCCCTCGCATCCCCAGTAACCTGCAAAGGGAGTTTCCTTCCCTAAGCAAAATCTTCCTTGACTTTTAATAGTAATGGGCTCATACAATATTTGTCCTTCTGTGACTGACTTGTTTCACTCAGCATAATGTCCTCCAGATTCATCCATGTTGTCAGATGAATCACATATTCTTCATTGTTCTTTAATATAGCATAGTATTCCCTTGTGTAAATGTACCATATCTGATTATCCAGTCATCTGTTGATAGGCATTTAGATAGTTTCCATTTCTTGGCTATAGTGAATTATGCTGCGATGAACATGGGTGTGGATATGTCTGTTCATATCCTGTCTCTCACCTCTTTAAGATGTATTCCTAGAAATGGAATTGCTGGTTCGAACGGTATTTCTATTTTCAGTTGTTTAAGGAAATGCCATACCATTTGGCACAATAGTTGTACCATTTTACAGTCCCACCAACAGTGTATGAGAGTTGCAATTTCTCTGCAACCTCACCAACATTTGTTATTTTCTGTCCTGATGAACTTTGCTATTATTGATGGGATGAGATGGTATCTCATCATTGTTTTTGTTTGCATGTCTCTAATGACTAAAGATCGCGAGCAATTCCTCATGTGTTTGTTGGCCGTCAACATATTGTCTTTAGTGAAATGTCTGTTCATGTCCCTTGGACATTTTTGAATTGGATTGTTTGTCTATTTGGTGTTGAGGTGTTGAAGTTTTTTATAAATTTTGGACATAAGTCCTTTGTCATATATGTATGTCATAGCCAAATATTTTCTCCCAATCTGTAGGTTCTCTTTTTACCCTTTGACAAAGACTTTCGATGCACGTAAGAATTTAATTTTTACAAGGTCCCTGTCATCTACCTTATCCTCCACTGCCTGTGGATTTTGGGTAATGCTTGATAGTCTATTTATGCTGTAAATTAAGGCCCCTAGATTTGTCCCTATTTTATCTGTGATGATAATTTTGGGTTTTACATTTAAGTCTTTGAACCAACTTGAATTTTTTTTGTGTATGGGATGATGTATGGGTCTTGTTTCATTTTTCTGCAGGAGGATATTCAATTTTGTCAGTACCCTTTGTTAAAGAGGCTATCTCTTCCCCATTTAATGGATTTTGGACCTTTGTCAGAGATCAGCTGTCCATAAATGGATGGGTCTGTTTTGGGGTTTTCGATTCTGTTCCATTGGTCTATCACTGTACCAACACCATACTGTGGCTGTATAGTAGGTTTTGAAGTCTGGGAGTCTGAGACCTCCCACTTTGTTCTTCAGCAGTGCTTTGCTTACCCAATGTCTCTTTCCTTTCCATATGAAGTTAGTAATTGGTTTTTCCATATCCTTAAAAAAATGTTCATGGTACCTAGATTGGGATTGCATTAAATGTGTAGGTTTCTTTGGGTAGTATGGATATTTTCACACTATTCAGTCTTCCTATCCATGAACAAAGAAGGTTCTTCCATTTATGTAGATCCCTTGTAGTTTCTTGTAGTAGTGTTTTGTAGTTTACTTTGTATGGGTCTTTTGTGTCTCTGGTAAGAATTATTCCTAGGTATTTTATCTTTTTGGTAGCTATTGTAAATGGAATTGTTTCCCTTATTTCTTTTTCAGAGGCCTCTTTGTTGGTGTAGAGAAATCCAACTGATTTTTATATGTTAACCATTATATCCTGCCAGTTTGCTAAACCTCTCTATTAGTTCCTGTATTTATTTTGCTGAGTCTCTTGGGTTTTCTATGTATAGGATCATGTCATCTGCAAATAGCTTTACTTCCTCTTTGCCAATTTGTATGCCTTTTATTTCTCTTTCTAGCCTTACTGCCCTGGCTAGAACTGCCAATACAATGTTCAATCAAAGTGGTGGTAGAGGGCATCCTTGTCTCATTCCTGTTCATAAGGGGAATGCTTTGAGTCTTTCTCCTTTAACAATAATGTTGGCTATTGGCTTTGCATATATGTCCTTTATTATGTTGAGGAATTTCCCTTCTATACCTATTTTGCTGAGAGTTCTGAATGGGAACGGGTATTGGATTTTATCAAATGCTTTTTCTGCATCGATCAATAGGATCATATGGTTCTTTTGTTTATATGGTGGGTTACATTGATTGTTTTTCTGATATTGAACCTGAATCCTATGCATTCTGATGTGTAAGAAATGAAAATTTTTGGTTTGTTTTCTAAAACTAACTCTAATTTTCAATTTGGATCCCCCATTTCTTGAAGCTGGCAACACTTAGGAGTCACTGAGTGTGGTGCATAGGTTAATGTGCTTGGCTGCTAACTGAGAGATTGGTGATTGAGTCCACCCAGAGGCATGTTGGAAAAGAGGCCTGGCAGTCTACTTTAGAAAAATCAGTCATTGGAAACCCAGTGGAGTAGTGCAGTGCTACAGTGACACACATGGGTTTATCATAAGTCAGAGTTGGCTCAGCAGAACTGGTAGCAACACTGTACAGACTGTGGGCCTGCAGTTGAATTTTAGCCCTGCTAGTTAATAGGTAAGGAGCTCTGGTGGCGTAATGCTGAAGGCATTTGACTGCTAGCCAGAAGGTTGGCAGTTCAAACTCACAAGCAGAGCCCTGGGAGGAAGATGAAGCAATTTACTTCTGTAATGATTTACAGGTTTGGAAACTCAAAGAGGGTCTCTGTGAATTGGAATTGACTTGATGGCAGTGAGTTTGGGTTTTTTTTTTTTTTTTCATTTGCGTTAATAGCTGTGCCACCATAAGAACATTATTTTACAATTCCTCATTCAGTGTTATCTTGTATAAATTGGAGTTATTTTTACAGCTTAGGATTTGAGAGCGCAGGCTCTGGAGCCAAGTGTCTGCTTTTAAATCCTGCCTCATCTACCCCATAGTTGTGTGACCTTAGGGGAGTTCTTTTACCTCCTTGTCTGTTTAATCATCTGCAAAATGGGGTTGATGATAATAGAGTGAAGAATTCACCTTGTAGTGTGTTGTCAGGTTTAAGGGCATGAACATAGGGAATCCTCCTTGACCTGTGTCCAACACATAGTGAGTTCTTGATGAAAGTTAAATATACATACAGTATTATTTTGCAGAGAAACTTGAAGAAATGAGTCCCTGTTCATCATTCTATCACCCAGACGTAACCATGTTATCATTTTAGTGGATTTCTTTTCATTGATTTCATATGTAATTTTCAATAACACAGTGGGGATCTATTCTATAGAAACATTGTTACCCTTTTTCTTATGACATGAGCCACCACTCGTTTGTCAGTTCGTTGTGCTGTGGTGGCTTGTACATTGCTATGAGGCTGGAGGCTATACCACCAGTATTTAAGTTACCAGCGGGGTCAGCCATGATGGACAGGTTTCAGTGGAGCTTCCTGACTAAGACAGACTAGGAAGAAGGATGGCGCCATCTACTTTTGAAAAAACTGGCTACTGGAAACTTTATGAGTAGCAGTGAAACATTGTCTGATATAATGCCAAAAGATGAGCTCTTCAGGTTGGAAAGCACCCAAAGTATGACTGGGGAGAGAGCTGCCTCCTCAAAGTAGAGTCAACTTTATCCTCAAAGTAGAGTCAACGTTAATGACATGGATGGGGTAAGGCATTTCCTCTGTGTCGGTGGTCTTCACTTGTTAGCTGCCATGAAATCTGCCTTGACTTATGGCAGCCCCATGCACAACTGAAAGGAATGCTGTTCGGTCCTTAACCAGGTCCTGCAACAACCCCGTGATTGGTTGCATATCTAACCATTGTGATCCACTGTGATTTCATTAGTCATTTTCAGAAGTAGATCTCCAGGCCTTCCTTCCTGGTCATCTTAGTCTGGAAGCTCCACTGAAACCTGTTGAGCATCATAGTAACATGCAAGCCTCCACAGACAGACAGGGGGTGGCTTCTCCTGAGAACCATTGGCCAGGAAGCGAGCCTGAATCTCCCTCATGGAAGGTGAGAATTCTGCAACAGAACTACCATTGCCCCTCGACCCCCACCTATTTTTATTAACAGCTTTGTATTCCATCACGTGGATGCAATTGCTTATTTACTCTCCTGTTTTTGTACACTTACATAGCTGTTAACTTTTTTCATGACAAGTAAATTTTCAATCCACCAATTCCAGGGTAGATAGGTTTCAGTAGACTTATGCATACATTTCTGGACTACTTCTTGTTTCCTTTGGATAGAGTTGTGCTTGGACAAAAGGGCCAAAGGACACGACTGCTTTTCAGGCTTCTAGTTTACGTTCTCGGCAGCAGGGTATAACTGTGTCTATTTCATTACACCTTCACCAGCATTGAGTGTTCTTTATTTTCACTTAGGGCTTTTATAAACAATCTACTCTTAGCTCTAGACCTCTGCTGTCCTACAGAGTGTTGTGCAATATGGAAATGTTCAGTATGAGTGCTGTCCAATATGGCAGCATCTAGTCATGTGTGCCTATTGATGCCATTCATAACATGGCTACTACAATGCAGAAGTAAATATTTTATTTAGTTTTAGTTAACATAAATCTAATTAGCTACATATGGCTAGTGACTACTGTGTTGAATATCTCAGCTTTAAACTCTCTTTACCATGAACTCAACAGGTAGGTGTGGGGCAGGGTAGAATAGAAAAAAAGCTACCAGTAGTGATATTGGGGAATCATCCTCCCCTTCCCTCCCGGGTCATTCTGCAGTGCCCCCAGGAGGCCACCAGCCCAGACACTTGAGGGCACTTCTGTCAGAGGAGCTTTAAACTGTGTATTCCTACCACCCATCTGTCAGTTTATCATATTGTGGTGGCTTGCATGTTGCTGTAATGCTGAAAGCCATGCCACCAGTATTTCAAATGCCAGCAGGGTCCCATGGTGGGCAGGTTTCTTTGGAGCTTCCAGACCAAGATAGATAAGGAAGAAAGGCCTGGCATTCTACTTTTGAAAACTAGCCATGAAAACCTCATAGGTCACAGCAGGATGTTTTTTTGGCTTACTTGTTTGGACTTGTCATCAGGGGAACCATCTTTGGTGAAGTAGGGCGTCAGTGAGGGTGAAGAAGACTCTCAGTGAGACAGACTGGTAGAATAGCCACTAAAGTCTACTCGAACATGTCAGTGATTGTGAGGGTGACACAGAAACAACAATATTTTATTCTTTGTACGTGGGGTCATCATGAGTTGGAATTAATGTGATAGCCGCTAACTGTATACCCAGTAACTGGCCATCTTCTTTTCTCTATTGTTCAATGCTTTCATACCAGCCTATTTTTAGATGAGTTACAGGATGAGATAAAGACCCCAGAAAAGCTGTCTCTCTCTGCTGTTTTGCCACTTGGCTTGTGTGTTCATCTAGGATGTGATGAGAGCCTGCTTCTCTGCTTCCTTCTTCCCCTTAAATGGTGGATGAGAGTCAGAGCTCAGGATCCAGGTTTTCTAATTATCACTCCTCAAATGGTTTGCTAGTGATGTATTCCATTATTGTTTGTCCTGGTCTTGTAACTAGTAACACAGTATGGTTCACGGCAGGCCTGAGCTCTGTGATGGAGAGCCAGCCGGCTCCCTCTACGAAGCCAACTCCATCTGCTCAGCCCTGACCAGTGGGGCCAGATCTGAACAAGGCCAAACCACCCAAGGAAACAGCTGCCAAACGGCTCTTGGCGGCTGTACAGCTGCCCTCTGGCCTCTTCCTGACCACATCAGAAGAGAAATTAATGTCGCACTGTATCTTCTAGTTATTTAATTCTTGGCAAGCCCAAGCTGCAGATAATTTCATTTGTAAATAGAATGAGTCATTTCAAAACACTGAAAGAAAGAGGCAACATGAAATGATAAAAACTTGGGAAATCTGCTTTTGGATTGAAGGGGATATTGTGTTTATCAACTCTTCTGGTTAAATAAAATTAATATACATGGTCCACTCTAGCTGGACTGTAATTACTTTTTATTTTTTAATCATAACTTTTAATTCTGCAAATTGAAGAAAAGACTAGGAATTCTGCACACATAAAACCATTATATCTGAATTGCCTCTAATGTAATTCTTTGCAGAATAACAGGGATGCAAAGAGACTGTTCTCTTAGATTTTGGCTACGCTGCTGTGTCAGGCACTGTGCTAAATACTTACAGGGATTGTTTGATTTAAATCCTTACAGCTTCCTTTTAGAGGAGACATTTTTATCCCTGTTTTGCAAGATGAGGAAGATTTAACGGTAGAGGGTAAGAAGCTTGTCTAATGTCACCCAGCTAGGAAGTAAAAAGCTGAGATTCTCACCTAGGCTGACAGTGAACATTTAGGGGGTAATTAGTATGTGCTAGGGGAGCTCTAGGAGCTCTGGTAGCGTAGTGCCTAAGGCACTTGACTGCTAACCAGAAGGCTGGCGGTTCAAACCCACTAGCCACTCCTCGGAAGGAAGGTTG
>NW_006921767.1:4378405-4389738 GCF_000298275.1 Orycteropus afer afer | reverse complement strand
GGGGCTGACTCAATGGCAAATAACAACAACAACAACAACAAGGGGAGCTCTGGTTGTACAGTGGCTGAGGCATTTGGCTGCTAACCAGAAAGTTGGTTGGTTGAATCCACCAGCTGCTCCATGGGAGAAAGATGAGGCATTCTGCTCTTATGAAGATTTACAGCCTTGGAAATCCTGTAGGGCAGTTCTACCCTGTCTTATGGGATCACTATGAAGTGAGCATCAACTTGATGGCAGTGGGTTTGATTTGGTTTGGTTTCTACATACCAAACACGGTTAGGCACTTCACATGGATTACTGGATTCTTTTTGTTTTTCAACTCACAATTTTTTCTAAGGATGTAGATGCTGCTCCTACTGCCGATTTACTGATGAGCAAACTGAGGTTCAGTTAAGGAGGTTGACCAAGGTTATACAAGTGGCAAGTGGTGAAACCAGGAGGGCCATAGGTTGGCTCTCCCTAGAGCCTAGGCTTTAACCGGGTTACACTTCCTCCCTATCAGTTTGAGATTTTATCCTGAGAGGTAGTCAAAATGTCATTTCTTGGAGATTTCTAGTTGATAAATAACATAAACTCATTGCCATTGCCTCGGTTTGACTTATAGTGACTCCTTGTTGGGTTTCTGAGGCAGTATCTCTATGGATGTGGATTGCTTAGTCTTCCTTTCAAGATGTGGCTGGTGGGTTTGAACCACCAGACTTCTGGTTAGCAGTCAAATGCCTTAGGCACTATGCCATCAGAGCTCATAGTCATATGCTTTCCACCACTTGTCTGTCACCTTGTCGTACTAGTAGCTTGCATGTTGCTGTGATGCTGCACGCTATACCACCAGTATCAAATGCCTGCAGAATCACCCATGGCAGACAGATTTCCATGGAGCTTCTGAACTAAGACAGACTAGAAAGAAAGGCCTGGTGATCTGCTTCTGTAAATTAGCCAGTGAACACCCTACGGATCATAGCAGATCATTGTCTTGTTAGAGTGCTACAAGATGAGGCCCTTAGGTAGGAAGACGCTCAAAATATACAGTGGCCACAACAATGGACTCCAGCAGACCAAGGTTCAGAAGGGGCAGTGTTTCATTCCATTGGGCAGTGGGCCACTGTGAGTCAACTCAATGGTAACTCAAAGCAACAAATAATATGCTTTTAAATTAAACTATGAATTTGGGTAGCACCAAAGTCTGTGGTGAGGTGATCGGAGAGATTTAGCAGCATAGCTCAGTGCTTCTTAAACTAGCCATCAGAGAGGACCAAGTGCTTTTTGAGTCCCAACCAATCACATTCCAGTTTGCAATCCCACCACACATAACTAGTGATGCAGCTTAGCCACATGGAATGCACCAGGGTATTAACAGCACCCAAAATGGTCTACCAAGTTTAGTGAGAGGAGACCACTGATACTAAGCTTGGATGTGGCAGCATGTCAAGTTGATGGAAAGTTTCTAAACAATTTCTATACTTATCTCATTGCAGACAGGTAACAAACAACTAATGGAACAGCCCCAGCCAGCGACCCCACTTTGAAACTCATTGTTGAAAATGAAAGAGTCCAGGCTTAGAATTCAAGAAATGCTAATTCTAGCTCTTGCTTCTAGCTTGCTGTGTGGCCCTAGGAAGTTCATTTAACCTCTCTGAGTTCAGACTGCTCATCTGTTCATGGATGAGTTTGGAACAGACAAATACAAGATCCTTGCCAGCTCCATGGCACAATGACTCTATGTTGATTTCAAATGTCTTTGTACAACAGCTGCCAGCAGCAAGAAGCATATGAATAGTATACATTCAGAATATACTGAAAATGGTCTGTTTCTTGACAAAGCCTGGCATGGGCAAGCCAGGAGCTTTGCCTAATGAAGGACTCTCGTGATTTACAGCCTGTGACATCTCTTTGTTTGACAAATGAATTTCAAGGGCACCCAAGTAGGCTGAATATGCTGAAAATCAAAGCGCTCACGCAATGTGCCAAAGTGAGCTGTGTGTGGTAATTCTTTTGAGTTTAATTACAGTGATAGTTAAAATAACAGGAAATATAATGAGGTTTGTAAAGTACAATTCCCTTGTTGGTTGTTCAGTGTGGTTTCTTTCAACATCAGTCAGGAAGCAGGAGCTGGAGCTGGAGCTCTGGGTTTCTGTATCAGTAGTGTTTGAGAGAGTGATTGAAGGACCTCCATTTACATTGTAGCTTCAGAAAGATTCTCTTACTTGGTTCTTTGTTCTGGATTCTTGGCATGTTAAATGTGATCCACAGACCAGTTGCCTTGACCTCTCCCAGGTAGTTGTTAGGAATGCAGAATCTCGGGTCCCAGTTCAGGACAAATGCCTCAGACTCAGCATTTTGACAAGATTCCCAAGAGACTTTCATACTACAGAAATGGAAATGGAAGATTTAGTTATTGGGTAATTGACACTCTTGGTGGCCTTTTGTATGGGCTGGGCACTAGGGACAGAGTGGTCCCTGTCTCACATAAACCACATGCAGCTGTTGATGTCACAACAGACTTGGTGCTATGAAAAGGGATGTGGGACAATGCCATAGGCTTATAGGTGAGGGGCCCCCAGCCCAGATCCAGTGAGGTCAGAAAAGGCTTTTTGAGAATATGGCTTTTATGCTGAGAGACTGTACTAGTTTCCTAAAGCTATCATAACAAAGTGTTACAAATCAGGTGACTTAAAGAAAACAGCAATATATTCTCTCCCAGTTGTAGAAGCTTGAAGTCCAAAACCTAGGTGTGAAATATGTTGATTCCTTTGAAAATCTGTCCCATGCTCTGGTGATAGTATTTGTTATGGATTGAATTGTGCCTGCCCCCCCCCCCCAATATGTGTCAACTTGGCTAGGCCATGATTCTCAGTATTACATAATTATTTTCCATTTTGTGATCTGATGTAATTATCCTATGTGTTATAAATCCTAACCTGTAGGATGTTAATGAGACAGGATTAGAGGCAGTTATGTTAATGAAGCAAGATACAATCTATAGAGTTAGGTTGTATCTTGAATCAATCTCTTTTGAGATATAAAAAAGATGAAACGAGTGAGCAGAGATCAGCGTGTCCTACTACTTCCAAGAAAGAAGAACTGGGAGTGGGGTGTGTCCTTTGGATCCAGGTTTCCTGCCTTGAGAAAGCTCCTAGACTCAGGGAAAGGGCAAGATACATGGAGATCTCCAAGGAACATTGGGCCTACAGATGTTGAAAGGAGGAAAGGACCTTCCTTCAAAGCCAACACAGCAAAAAACCTTCCCCTAGAGTCAGTGTCCTGAATTCAGGCTTTCAGGTTCAACCCCACCAGCCACTCCTCAGAAGGAAGGTTGGGCAATCTACTTCCATAGTGATACTGTCTCGAAAATCCAAGGAGGGGTCGCTATGAGTCAGGTCTGACTCAGCGGCACATAACAACAACAATAACAGCCTCCTAAACTGTGAGAGAATGAATTTCTGTTTGTGGAAGCCATCTACTTGTGGTATTTTTGTTATAGCCATACTAGATAACTAAGAGAGTCAGCAATCCTTGGCATGCTTTAGCTTGTAGACTCCAATAGCTGCCTCTGTCATCTCATGGTGTCTTCCTTCTGTATCCTTCTATTTCTCTCTTTTGTCATAAGGATGTCTTGGATCAGTACCCATCCTACTCCAGTAGGACCTCAGATTAACGGATAACATTTTCAAAGACACTGTGAGTCTGAATCTACTTGGATTTTGGTTTATCTTTGCCTAAATGAACCCTAGTGGCACTGTGGTTAACCGCTTGACTGCTAACTCAAAGGTCAGTGGTTTGAACCTACCAGTTTCTCCTTGTGGAAAGATATGACAGTCAGCTTTTGTAAGGAAGACAGCCATGGCAACCCTATGAGGCAGTTTTTCTCTGTCCTATTGGATCACTTAGAGTTGGAATCAACTCAATGGATATTCTTTTTTTTTTTTCTTTTTTGGTGGGGGTGTGGTAGTAATTATGTCCAGAAAGATCTTGTTCATGGGTCCTAGAGATTAGGGCTTTAACATAACTTTTTTTGGGGGAAACCATTTGATCCATAATAGACATGAAGATGTATTTGAAAAGAACTGGGAAATGCAATTGTTCTTAATGGGGCTTGGATGTGGGAAGATAGAGGCTTGCTTTGCTTTCTGGCTTGGAAGGATTTAGAACAGGTTTATATTTGGCCCCTGACTTCCCAGACAAGATTTTGGCTAACTATGGTCCATAGGCCAAATCCAGCAGACTGTTTTTTATTTTTAGTATGTATTTAACCCACCAGCCACTCCTCGGAAGGAAGGTTGGGCAATCCTACTTCTGTAGTGATAACTGCCTCGGAAACCCAAGGAGGGGTCGCTAGGAGTCGGGGCCAACTCTATGGCAAATAACAACAACAACAACAATTTAACCCAATATATCTAAAAGTATCACTTAAACAAGTAATCAATATAAAGTTTTAAAATTAATTTTATTTTGTTAATGATAATATACACAGCAGAATGTATTCCAATTCAGAAATTTCTACATGTACAGTTGAGTGACACTGATTATACTGTTCAAGTTATGCAACCACTGTCACCTTCCTTTTTCCAGTTGTTCCTCACCCATTTACAGAAACTCACTGCTCTTTAAGTTTCCTACCTCATCTTTGGAGCTCCAGTTGTCAGTTTGATTCCACAAAGGGTTACTCTTAAAAGAGCACAATGCTCATGGCAGACATTCTTTACTAGTTAAGCTGAACTATTTCTTGGTTTTGAGAAGACTTCAGGATATTCTTGATTTAAGGTTTAAAGTTTATCTCAGGATAATTGTTCCAGGGATTCATCCAGCCTCTGACTCCTGAAAGTCTGTACTGTGTGAGTATTTGAAATTTTGTTCTGTATTTCCCCTCTTTTAACCAGGACAATTCCATAGATTGTTTGATCAAAACATTCAGTTCAGTAATGATAGCTGGGCACTGTCCTGTTCTTTTGGTCTCATGACAAAGGAGACGGTTGTTCCTGGAAGCAGTTAGCCTCACATTAATTTATTTCTCCTATTTCTGATTTTCTTTCTTCTTCTGTTGTACCAGACAAATAGATACCAATTGTTATATCTTGGATGGCTACTTTCCAGCTTTTAAGACCCCAGGCATTGTGTAGTGTTCTAAGAGGCAGGACACAGTATTAGGTTAGTTAACTGCGAAGTCCCATAAAATCATGACCTTAAACCTCCAAAGCAAGGAACCAGATCACATGATGTTTGGTTCTACATAAGCAGGCTCAGTATCTACACTTTTTTTTTTTTAATCATTGTGGTAAATAGTTGTAATCATGCAACTTTTACCAATTCAACTTTTTATAGATGTACAATTTGCTGACAGCAATTGCATAAATCATCTGTGCAACCCTACCCTTAATGTGATTGTTTTCATCACTGTAAACAGAAACTCGATATTCCATAAGCCATAACCTCTCTGTGGTAGTTAAATTTGTATATCAACTTGACTGGGCCTGGTTGAGTGACTGGGCAGTTGGTGGTGTGGTAGTTAATCCCCATGATGAAACTGGCAATCAACTCCATGGTGGGATCTACCACAAACAGCTGAGTAGCTGCTTTAGGGATGTGGTCTGCTTCCTGTATATAAGCAGCAGCTTTGGGAATGGCCTCTAGCTTAAGGCATGCTTGAACCCTGCATGTAGCCAAGTCATTGTTCAGCAGACAGCCATGCTCTGCCAATCTTGGGACTTATAATGAACTTGAATTAATGGCTTGCTGTGTGGTTTCGTAATATCAGGACTGTGCCTTATTCCTCATCAGACTTGGCTTGTCAGTCTTGGCAGCCAGCAGCTGAGTGAAGAAAGGCCTTCAGCTTCAGTGGCTGGGAGCAGGAGGCAGAGCTGAAGGCCAAGGTTGAGAGGCTTTTACCCAGCCCCTAGAGCCTGACACTTAGAACTAGGACCTAAAGCCTCCGAACTGTAAGAGAATAAACTCCTGTTTGTTAAAGCCATCCTATTGGTGGTATATTCCTGTCAGAGTGGCACTAGGTAGCCAAAACACTGCCCTTTCCCCCCTCCCTCTTAACCCTGGTAACCACTAATAAACTGTGGTCTCTATATATTTGCCTATTCTTGTCTTTTTGTACAAGTAAGATCATATAATATTTGTCCTTCTGTGATTGAATTATTTCACTTAGCATAATATCTTTAAGCTCCATTCATATTGTAGCATTTATCAAAACTCCATTTTTCTTACTGGCTAAGTAGTATTCCATTGCATGCATATGCCATGTTTTGTTTATCTATTGACCACTGATGGACCTTTAGGTTGTTTCCAATGTTTGGCTATTGTGAATAGTGCTACAATGAACGTTGCTGTAAATGTGTCTGTGTCACTGCTTTGAAGTCTCTTGAGTACATACCTATGAGGGGACTTGGTAGGTAAATACTGTAACTTTATGTTTAACTTTTTGAGAAACTGCCAAACTGTTATCCATGATGGCTGTACCATTTTGCTTTCGCACCAGCCATGGATAAGGGTTCACATTTCTTCACAGCCTTGGAACATTTGCATTTTTTATTTTCTTCCTTTCTTTTTTTTTTAATCTTAGCCATCCTGGTAGGAATTAAATGTTATCTCATTGGGGTTTTGGTTTGCATTTCTCTGATGGCTAATTACATTAAACGTCTTCCAATGTGTTTGATGGTCATTTGAATGTCCCCTTTGGTGAAATGTGTATTCAAGTCCTTTGCCTATTAGATTTTTCCTTTCCGTAAATACAATTTTACTGTGACACAGCCATGCTCATTTGGTTACATATTGGCTATAACTGCATTCAGAATACAAAGGCAGAGTTGAGTAGTTACAACAGAGACTGTTTGGCTCATAAAGTCAAGAATATTTACTGCCTGGCCTTTACATAAAAAATGTACCTGTGCCTATTCCACTCTAGTGGTTCTCTTAGTGGTTCTCCAAGTGTGGATTCCAGATGAGAAGCATCAAATCACCTGGGAACTTGTTAGACATGAAAGTTCTTGGGACCTGCCCCAGACTTCCTGAATCACACATTCTGAGGATGAGGCCCAGTGACCTGTATTTGACAAGGGTTCCAGGTAATTCTAATACAGGTAGAATTTGAGAACCACTGATTTAGGCTCCACTTTCTCTGTGCACAGTCGCACCTATTTCCTGAATTATTTCCATGAAACCAGTCATGGCTGGCTCCTTCAGTTCTGTGGCCTCAGCTCAGCTGACCTCCTTCAGAAAGACATCCCTTGGACACTGGTCCAAAGGCACCTCCTTGGCCAGTCTAACCCTATCACCTTACTGTACTAGTCTTAATGGCACATAGCCTACCCACTTACTACCCCCATCCCTGTTTTTGACTCTTTGCAAAGTCATTTTTTTTCTCCTTGCTCCAGTTTCCTCATTTATAAAATGGGGATAATAATGTCCATGTTCTGAGAAGTAAATGAGGTAATGTATGTGGAAAGCTTAGATTGGGTACCTGGCACCAATAAGGGTTAGTTGGTATTCCTAAGAAATGATAGCATTTCATAAAGTATCATGGGGTTCCTTGGCAAGAGGACTGGACACCCCCAGAGTCAGTCACTTGCCAGACTGAGGGGACTGCCTTTGGATTACAACACACAATTCTTAAACTCTAAACTAAAATAATTTTCCTTGACTTTCTTGTTCCATAACTGGACTAATAGAACATTTTATCTCGAAAATAAGGACAGTAAAATATCTACTTACTTTAAGGAATGTTCCCACAAGATACTGATTTGAAATATATTAACATATGAAGAATGGCTAGCAAAAACAAATAATTTTTTTTATGGTATATGTTTGAAAAGTGAAGCTCTTTGAAATGAGGCAGTTGTTAGATTGAGGGTTACATAAATCCAGGCTTTCCTTGTTCAAAGAATTAAGCAATAATAAGGGATGCTGGCTTTCCCAGGCCTTTTGGCTCAGGACTCTGTAATTACTTTCATCTTGATAACATCCCAGTCCAGGGTATTTTTATTGCTTGCAAAGGAGAAGTGCCCTCAAGTTATCTGAAGAGAGCCAGTCAAAGGCACGTTTATAAAGGTATTGACCTTAAGATCATAATAAAGTGTGTGGCTAAGGGAGTGTGAAGGCATATTGGGTTTCTGCTGGAGTCTGAGGGAACGAGGTTGTCAGTGGGGGACAGAAGGGTGGAAGAAGAATTAGAAAACTGGAACCAGGCAAATGATTGAAATGCATTTGGATTCTTTTATTTTGTTCTGACTTGAAAGGGCCAGGTGTAGTTATAGAACCCATATAACCATCAAGTCCAGTACTCACACAGTTTTCCTTGAGGAAGCTTCAGTAGTTTGGGAAGTATAAGAAGAAAAGAAAGGGATTTAAAATAAAAAATGGTAGTTCAGTGCTGAAATCTCAGATACCTACAGAAAAGTTCGGTAAGCAGAGGTTTTGAATGGAGTTTCAGTTCTCAAACCTAAAGTACAGACTTATTTTGGGGAATAACTACGAGGTAAGTAGCCACTCTCCTTCCTTGAAGTAATCGTTATGAACATGAAGCCAGCACTGGTTCCTCAGGGTAGACATGAGCCATTATTGTGGGATTCAGGGAAGGAAAGTAGCTTAGATCAACTGAAAGTCTGTCCAAGTCTTAATTGTATATCACAAACCTAGAAGGCATCTGGATTTTTCTTTATGGATAATTGATTTACTAGATGAAGGAGCTCTGGTGGTACAGTGCTAAGGCATTTCCTGCAAACCAGAAGGTTGACAGTTCTAAATCCACCAGCCATTCCACAGAAAGATGGGGCAATCTACTTTAGTAAAGGTTTACCTCCTTGGATAACTGAAGCACTGTGTTGAAAAGGTTTCAGAGTTTATATCTGGCCTCAGTAAGAAACAGTATAACAATGATTAGCAATATCTGTTGTAGGGGTGAGAAAGAAGTGTAGTTTCATGTGTACCAAGCAGTGAAGTATGTTACCATTAAACTAAGGTGCCATCCCGGAAAAGTACTATGCAATGCAAATACATTGCAAAAATCAGTCACTGTTTAATCTCCTATGACTCCTGGTGACTCGACATGTGTCAGCAGAGAACTATGCTCCAAGGGATGGGTGTTCAGTGGAAAATTTTTCTGAAGTACTGCAGTGTAATAAATTACTTGGTGTGGCTTTTCTAGCCATCAGTCTCTGTAAACTCTGGGGTGGAATTTGCTGTGAGCAACTGAGGAGCTCCTGATTGTAAAGTTATCCACGTGGGGTATTTCTGTTGGGCACAACACAAAGCAATGTGTTGGGAGATTCCTGCTCACTCTCAAGTGCTTAGAATTCTGATGTTATGATTGGTTAGTTTGGCCACTCTGCCAGGCTCAAAAGGAGAACTCCTAGAGGCAGAAGTCTCTCTCTGACTGCTGGTTGAGGAAGACATGCTCCTGAAAGAGACATGCGCTGCTGGGAAAGAGACTCAAGAGACACACATTACTGAGTGAGACACTGAGGGACACACACTGTTGAGAGAGACACTGTGAAAGACTGTTAGGAGAGAGACTGTTGGCTGGGAGAGACTGAGCATTTTGTCCTGAACTTGAATTGTAGCCTGGTGCTTCCCTAAGAAACCCCGCACTCTGGGAGTTCTGTGTGGCCACTGCAGTGAATTATCGGACCCAGTAGAGAGGTTGTGGGTGCGTTGGGAGGAATGTTTGGTGAAAGGGCTGGAGGGAGGCAGCATGTCTGGCCCTGCAGGAATAGGCCTTGGGTTACTGATGGTGATTCTATCTGCCTCTTGTGGGGTTAGAGGAGGTCAGAAGATGTGACCTCCTTGTCCTTTTGCAGTTGGTGTCAGGAGTGGGATTCGTTGCGGTGGCTCCAGACTCATAGAAGCATGAGAGTTTGTAAAAGAAAGAGGGAAGGGGCCTGGGAAGTGCAACTTTGGATTCCTAGGTGGTTACTTTGGTTGGTGTTACCTACTAAAGTAGATATAATTGATCCAGAGCCTAGAGCTTTTGGTTACACTCAGCCAAAGGCCCAAGGCCACATGCATAGAATGGGATTTTAATCAAGGTGAAGAAATGAACCTGGAATGTCTAAAAAGGGATTATGTGTTTTGGATTATGTGTTTATCTGAATGTACTATGGCTATTGAATGTTCTCTTACCTGCTTGTCCATTAGAAATGATTATGGGGTGTGGATAACAGAGAGCGTGTAAGCCCGCCTTCAGCTGATACTTGATTGGATAAGTTAAAAGGGGAAATAGAATTTGCCCAGAAGAAACAGAAGCTTTTTTGCTCCCATGATTGTTCTCTCCAAGGAGTGTATCTACCTCAGGTAAATGTTCAACTCATATGCCTGTGTTTTGCTTGGCTGGAAGCCACAGGTGTGGGTTCAATTCCAGACCTGATGGGCAACTAGGGGCCATAGCCTCAGTGGTTCCACCAGACTCTGTCAGACCAGCAAACCTGGTCCCCCCACTCCAACTCTTTTCATTTTTTTCCTCCAAATTATTTTGAATTTTGTTCCACATTGTTCTCCCTCTCTATCCAGGATATCCTACATAGATCCCCTTCCAAGTTGTTGACATTGGTAGCCGGGCACCATCTAGTTCTTCTGGTCTCATAGTCGTATAGGCTACAGATTGGATGGTGTGCCAATTGCTAGGACAGATTGTATCCATAATTTTTGGATTTCTTCATTCTTCTTTGCTCTGGATGAGGAGAGACTATCATTGCATCTAGATGGCAGCTTGCTAACTTTTAAGATCCCAGTCGCTACTCACCAAAGTAGGAGGTGGAACAATGTTTTATATAGTATGTTATGCCAATTGAGCTTGATGTCCCCTGCAACTATGGTCCCGAGCCCACAGGTTCAACTACTTGGTCCCTTTGGGTAGCTGGCTGTGACCAAACAGTGACTACCACCTTGCCCCTTGTCAGCTCTACTATACACCTGGGAATTCAGATAATACACATAAACGTATAGGACTGTTGTCTGCCAACCTTATACATCTTGGGTAAACTCCCTGCTTCATAGACATACCTACTAGTTCAGCCTGTCCACTCATCTGACCACCCATCTATCCACCCATATACCCATGTTTGCCTTCACTGACGAAGCAGTACTTTATGCACAAAAGGGTTCATCTTTGTTGTCTGTACCTCCCATGTACCTCTCTATGTCTTTCTCTTCGTCAATATCACCATATTGATCACTCACATTTGGTATGTTGCCCTTCTCTTCACCCATATTAATACTTATCTCTGTCTATCTAACAGTGTTCCCTACCTTACCCTCCCACCCCTGGTAACCAACAAAGAAAATTTCCTTCCATAGATAAACCTTTCCTTGACTTTTACAATAACGGACTAATACAA
>NW_006921767.1:4350704-4373160 GCF_000298275.1 Orycteropus afer afer | reverse complement strand
CAATGTGTTATCTATTTCTGACAATTTAGTATTAATCTTCTGGATTTCTATCTGTAGATATAGAATCATTTCTGATTTTTCATTTATTTTGTCATTTTATTTTTGTATTTTCTTCCAAAATTCTTGTAAGGTTTTTTTCTGTGTTTTCTTTGGTTTGTCTCTCAATCCTTTGAAGATACCTAAAGATAATTCTTTTGAATTCCTCATCTGAGAGTTCCATTGCTGCTTCTTCCTCAGGGTTGTGTTCTGGATCTGTATCCTGCTCCCTTGTTTCTACCACTTAATTTTGCTTCTTTGTGTGGACTGTGATGGTCTGTTTTCTCCAAGGCATCGTGGCGGTGTTGTATTTAGATCTCTTTTAACTGTTTGTGAAGAGTAGCCAAGGGTGATTCATGTTCTTCTTGGTGGTTTTTTTTATCATTGGCCCATTGATGGAGAAGGAGGTGGTGGCTCTCGGTCAGTAAGTGACATTGCAGGAGGTTTGGGTGTAGTTTTGTCTTTTGGGGACTGTTGCTGTCTCCCACTCAATTAGACAAAAATTACAATTGAATAACCATCAAAAAACTAAAAGCACATGGACAAAAAATACACAATGTAATAACACAAGAACAGTAACAAAAAAAAAAAAAAAGGAAAAAGAAGAAAAAAACAAGAAAGCCTGCAATATCTGGTATAGGGAAATAAGAGAAAAAAAGGTAGAGAGGAGAATAATGAAGAAAAAAGTGGGAGAAATGCAAAAAGAAAAACAAGGAAGAGAGTTATCCATGAGAGAAAAAAAAAATTGCAACCATGAACAGGGAAAAGAAAAAGAGCTGAAAACTAGGATCTGGTAGGGGAAGAATAAAGGATAATAGTAAAAAAGACTAATGTGTTTATAATAATAGTTGTTTTAAAACAGACAAAAACAAGCAAACTAAAAACTATTAAAAAGAAAGGAAAAACGAAAAATATCAGGGGAGGGTGGGGCAGGGCACCCAGGCTCTGCCTGAGCACACAGACTGGGATGGAGTTCCTGTGGGCCCAGAAGGTGGGTGGAAGTGGGGAATGGCCTCCCTCCATTTACCAAGGGGTGTGGGATATAAGAGTAACAAGGGGAATGTCGCACCTTTTCAGTCTTGCAGGTCCGAAGTGTCTTTGGAGTTAGTGGCAAGCAGAACCTGTTCTTAAGGCCCTGGAATCTCGGAGAGTGCTGTCTCTTTAAATATCCATAATGGTCAAGCCACTTGTAAACATTCAAAATGACGACGCCCTTCGGACAGGCAAAAGTCCACAGCTCAGCCCGCCTTTCTCTTTGCTGGTGCTTCGCGTTTTATTCCCAAGCCACCATAGCAGTCCTCCGTGCAGTCCCTGGCTAGCAGGGCTGATTTTTAGGTTAATTCTTAGATCCTACCACCACTCGGCACTCTCTAAGCTGTCTGTGCCATGCTGTCAGGCTCACTCAGGATCACTGCCAGACCTCAGCTCCGTATGTGTCCTTTTATGGTATTTTCATGCAAATTCTTCTGCTAGTTGGGGTTTAGTGCACTTGTATATCCTTCCCTTCAAGGCTCAGGGGTCCAGGATTATCTTCTGTGTCTGTGTTAATTGTCTCCCCTTTTCTTTGTTGAAAAGGGTCTCTGAAGTCTTTCTCCCTATTCCGCCATCTTAATTACCTCTTCTACAGAATATGTTGTTGTTGTTGTTATGTGCCGTCGAGTCGGCCCGACTCATAGCGACCCCTTCTTGGGTTTCCGAGGCAGTATCACTACAGAAGTAGGATTGCCCAACCTTCCTTCCGAGGAGTGGCTGGTGGGTTTGAACCACCAGCCGTCTGGTTAGCAGGCAAGTGTCTTAGCCACTATGCTACCAGAGCTCCCTCTACAGAATATAGTGGGAACATTTTCCTATTTCATTACATAATATTCAACACCATCATTTATTGTACCACATTTTATTTAACCATTTAACTGTTGTTGAGAATTTATACTGTAATCCCTGGGTTTTGATGCCATTACTAGAAATCCTTTCTGGAATAAGAGAGGCATAAATAAAGAAGTGGTGACTTCATAGGGAATAAAATGCCTCCCCACAAAATGTTTTGTCATTCCACCATCAGAGATGGCCCATAGATCTGACTGATAGGTCAACTCTGATTTTATTTCCTGAATCCCTTCTGCATAGATCTGATATTTGACTCTATTTTTCTTTTTTAAATTTTTATTGTGATTTTGGTGAACATTTACAGAGCAAATTCATCTTCCATACAGTTCACATACACTTTGTCTTGTGACATTGACTGCAGTCCCCCACGATGTTACAGCTCTCCTCCCACTTCCTCCCCATAGCCACCTCTTCCCTGTGTCCTTCCCTCCTATGCACTCCTGCTCACCAAGCTGTCTCCCTGTGTATACACAGCCCTTCTATTCTTCCTTGATTGATCTCTCCAAGGAATGTATCTACCTAATGTAAATGTTAAGTTCCTATGCCTGTGTTTTGTTTGGCTGGAAGCCATAGGATTATGTTCAATTCCAGAGCTGAAGAGGAGCTAGGGACCATAGTCTCAAGGGTTCCACCAGGGTCTGTTGGACCAGCAAACTGGTCCCCTTTTTTATTTCTTTTCTTTCTTTTTCTTTTTTTTTTTAATGATTTTGAGTTTTGTTCCACATTGTTCTCCCACTCTATCTAGGCTCTCCTACCTAGATCCCCCTCTGAATGGTTGACAGGAGCAGCTGGGAACCATCTGGTTCTGATCTTATAATTGTATAGGCTGAGGATAGCATGGTGTACCAGTCCCTTGGACTAATTTTTTCCATGAGTCTTTGGTTTTCTTCATTCTTCTTTGCTCTGGACCAGGAGAGATACATCATTGCATCTCGGTGGCCGTTTGCAAGCTTTTATGATGTCAGTTGCTACTCACTAAAGTAGGATTTAGAACAGTATTTTGTGTGGTATGTTGGGCCAATTGAGCTTGTTTTCCCCTGTGATGTTGGCCCCAAGCCCACAGGTCCAACTACTCACTTCCTTGGGGTATTTGACTCTCTTTCTTTCTGGACAGCATTGCCTAACTGTGCCCCCACACAGCCCTTATGTCCTCCAAAGAAAATTATCCTCTGCTATGTACCTTGTTTATTTCCTGCATAGCATCTACCTCTACCTAGGATATTCTTGTTTATTTATAACTTATTTATATCTTTCCAACAAGAATAGAAACTATGAGCTCAGGGACTATGCCTGTTCATTCACCATTGTATCTCATGCACTTGGCACATAGGCACATGGGGAATGTTCAGTGAATATACCTGATGAGAAATACAAAATGAATACCTGAGTAGCTATTACATGGGGGGTAGGAGTGGAAAACTATCTGGTTTGTTAGTATCTAATTTATTGGCCTGGGAGGGAAAGATACATGATTCTCTTACATAGTTGAAAATGACAATAAATATGAACTGTAAGTTGATTACCTTTGCCACAATTAGACTATAATATTTGATTATTTTTGGTAGTCTCCTTACTGACACACTTTTCTGGTGGTATGGTTAAGTGCTTAACTGCTAACTGAAAGGTCAGTGGCTTGAACTTACTAGCAGCTCTTCCGAAGAAGAGACCTGGTGATCTGATCCTGTAAAGATTACAGCCTTGAAAAGTCTATGGGGTGGTTTTACTCTGCCGACAGCAGATAACAGTGTTCTCTCGAATACAATTTTGGGAATCATGTTCTACAGAGAGATCTTTTCTTGCTCTTTTTTTAGCTTGGTATCTCCATTCTTTAAACCTCCCTGTCTGCAGTTAAAGGCTATCACTGAAAAGCTGGCAGACAGAATTCTTAATATCTGTGTGAGTCCATCCCACATCTGGTATGGGCCTTGCTAACCCCATCTGCCAGCCGCCTGTGTGGGAAAGGGCTACAGAATGTGACAAATGAGGGAAGGAGCTTGTGCATGGTCCAAAAGACCATTAGGGCCTTTCTTAACCTCCATGTATCTTCTTGATTGCAATAAGCAGGAGTCGTCATTCATGTCAGGGACCAAAACACAGCCTGCAGAATAATAGAACTGGTCCAATAAAGCTGGACCACAATGGCACAGAGGTTGCACATAGGCTTGGTATCTGTAACACAGGTGAGTTTTATCTAGTAATGAATATATTTATGTTATTGAATATATAATTTGGTCTCCTGTGGTGTTAAGACAAGCTATATTCTTCTCATGGACTGGGGCATTGTACTTTACTAGGGATCAGAAACTTTTTCTGTAAATTGCCAGATAGTGGGTTTGTGGGTCATATGGTCTGTGTTGCAACTACTCACATACGCTCTTGTGGCACAAGTGCACCAGCACACCAGCACCAGCTGCCATTAAGTTGACTGTAACTCGTGGCAATCCCATGTGTGTCAGAGTAGAAGTGTGCTCCATTGGCTTTTCAATAGTTGGTATTTCAGAAGTAGAACACCAGGCTTTTCTTCAGAGGTGCCTTTGGGTGGAATCCAACCACCAACCTTTGGGTTAGCAGCCGAGCATGTTAACTGTTTGCACCATCCAGGGACTCTAAGCACAAAAGCAACCATAGACAAAAGATAAACAAATGATGTTGTTAGGTTCCAATAAAACTATATTTACAAAAATGGGCAATGATTTGGATTTAGTTGGCGACTGTAGTTTGCATACTCCTGCTCTATAGTGTAAGGAGCTCTGGTGGTGTGGTGCCTAAGGCATTTGTCTGCAAATGGGAAGTTTAGTGGTTCAAACCCAGCAGCCGCTCTGTGAAAGGAAGACTGGACAATCTACTTCTATAAAGATGTACTGCCTCGGAAGCCCAATGGGGGTCACTATGAGTTGGAATCAACTTGATGGGCAGTGAGTTTTGGTTTTAGGTTTTGGCACTATAGCATTGTGATTGCAAATGTGGAATCAAATGCCTCTAGTCTCAGAAGCCAGCTCCACCACTGGCTGTGTGTCCTTGTAGAGGACATCTAACTCCCTTAATCTCCAAGGTGTCAGTGAGCTCTGGTGAGAAAAGTGCTCAGCACAGCATCTTCACATTAGGATTATTTTCTCAAAGAAATGACATCAGGAGCATTTTACCCTTTACTTAGAAATAGAATCCGTTCAGCTGTAAAGAAAAAAAAAAAAAAACTAAGAAAGAAAATGAGACCTTCCTCTAACTTTGGCAAAATGGGAGTCTGTGGCCACCTGAGGCACTGAACAATGTGAGAGAGGAAACTGATCCAGCAAACAATTTTCTGTTTTAAAAATTGTGGAATAAACTGAACCAGAACTGGCAGCCTTTGAAATTGTTAACATTTCTCCTAGAGAAAAATAAAAAAAGGTTTTTAAAATGAAATTGCCCTTTGTTTCTCATACAATTATACTTTGAATAGACAAAATGGTTTTAACTTGCCTGCAGAACCTCCTCCATGGGGTCCAGCCAGAGCTGTCTCCTGCAAAGCAACTCACAGCAGTGACTGCTCAGCAAAATCCAGGGGGGTTGCTTAATGAGGGGTGAAGACAATATGGACTCAGAGATGCGGCCAGTTGCTTTTTCACAGTTGGTAGGCAGTGTTGCAGGTGCATTCTCTTAATGAGGGTTAATTTGTCTCATATTTTAATCTGACAGAAATTGGCCATGTTTTTATGTATTCCTTGGAGGTAGCTTGGTTGTTCTCAGTTGGTATAAAGGGAGAAAATGGAGCGTTGTTTGGGGGTTATTCAAATGACAAAGCAATGAGCTGGAATTTTAAGAAATCTTGCCTTGCTGGTGCCCAGAGTAACATTTACATGGAGAAGAGCATTTTAACAGAAAAAGCAAAGATGAAGGAAGGCTAAATTATGTTTCTGTAAGATTCCAGTTTCCCATGGCTTGCTGTACAATGAACTGAATCAGCAAATGTGTAGTAGAGGTGTTATTTCACACGGCACCTATAATTTTGCCAGTTTCAGAGAGCGCTACCTCTAGAGTATCTAATGGTTCCTACCCTCAAAGTGAACACAGATTCTGCCCATACTTAATTGGGGACATAAATGTTTTTGAAAGAACTATATTTTCAGTTTAAAAAAATTAATAATTGTTGCTTATAAGAAGTTACAGAGACCTCTGGTAGCGTAGTGCCTAAGGCACTTGATTGCTAATCAGAAGGCTGGCGGTTCAAACCCACCAACCACTCCTCAGAAGGAAGGTTGGGCAATCTACTTTCGTAGTGATATCACCTCGAAACCCAAGGATGGGTCACTATGAGTTGAGTACGACTCGATGGCACATAACAGCAACAACAACAATATATAAGCAGTTATAAATGAATATAATCAATAACTTTTTTCTCAACTCAAATCACAGTTGTAGATGTTCCAATGTGAGTACTGTTGCTTAGGTGTATTTTAAAATTTTGGGGGGCAGGGCATACACAAGCTTATATATATTCATGCTGTTTGGGAAAGCTGTTTTTATGTGATAGAAACACAATTCAAACTAGCTTAAGCCAAAAGTGAGATTCATAACGTATCTTTGGGATGTCTAGGAGTGGAACTAGATTCTGGCATGATTAGACCCTGAGGTTCATTTGAAACCTTTGCTCCTCCCCTCTGTCCTTTTCTCCTTTTTCATCATCCAACTCTTCTCTCTTCATTCCAGTATACTACAGATGGACTTCTTTGATGGGAATGATGCTCACCTCTGTCATTAGGATCATGACATAACAGATAAATGACTTCACAATGGGGAAGCTTCTTTATCAAGGTGCCTAGATCAGTTTCAAGGAGCTCTGGTAGCATAGTGCCTAAGGCATTTGACTGCTAACCAGAAAACTGCTGGTTCAACCCACCAGCGCTCCTCGGAAAGAAGGTTGGGCAATCTACTTCGGTAGTGATACCGCCTCGGAAACCCAAGGAGGGGTCACTGTAAGTCAGGTCTGACTTGATGGCACATAACAACAACAGATAAGTCTCAGTTCCAGAGAAAGACAGTAATTGGTTATACTCGACCCTGATCCTACTGCTTAGAGCAATCTTTGTGGCCAGTGCATGGTGCCTCTAGTAGCCCAGGCCTGGGTCACCTCCCATCCCAGTGACCATGTATTGTGGTTGGTTATTGTTGTATACTGCAAATGACAGGACCCACCTGCATTAGAAGACTAGGCAGTTGCTGTTAACAGAAAAGGGGGCAAAGGAATGCCAGTTAAACAAACATACACATTTGTGTTTTTGCACACACATACACATTGTTTTTAAAAACAAAAATAGGAATATTGTTTTTCTAAAGCTTCATTTTTCCATTGGTGCATACTCTTTGCATGTGAATGTGTGCCCTATCTTTTTAAATGTTAGTGTTCCTTTTTATATACATTCTATTTAATCAAAGCCAAAGAAACCTCTACTTAATTAAAAACAACAATACAACAGTTTAATTTTGATATTTCCTTGTTTGTCCTCAGTACTCCTGTTAGCTGCTTTTGAGTCAGCTCTGACTCCTGGTAACCCCGTGTACAAAAGATCGAAACATCTTCAGGATCCTCCTTCTGCTCTAGTCCATTGCCATGACCACTGTGTGTTAGCAGTGCCTTCCAAGCTAGAGGGCTCAGCTTCCAGCACTATATAGGACAGCGTCCTTTATGATCCATAGGGTTTTAACTGGCTAATTTTTGGAAATAAATCACCAGGCTTTTCTTCTTAGTCTGTCGTAGTCTGTAAGCTCCACTGAAACCTGCCCATCATACGTGACCCTGCTGGTGTTTGAAATGTCAGTGACATAGCTTCTATATTATAGTAATACACAAGCCACCACAGTACAACAAACTGACAGATGGGTGGCTTCTTGATAGCTGTTCCTAAACTCCTAATTTCATTAAATAGATTTTAAAAAAATAAAGATACAGAGACACCATGTTACGTATAGTACTGGTCTTCATTAGCAGAACAGAAAGTAGAGATTTGTAAGCCTTCAGGAAAGCCCCCAACTTGTTCCTTGTTGCCTGGAATTCCACCTCTGCAACTCCTTTCCTTTTTGCTTGAAAAATTAAAATCTCAGCCCTGAGGGGATGATAATTTTATCAATGAATCATTTTTATTCCTTAAAGCAAAGGAATTTGTTTGAACCTGCTCCCGGAGTGGAGGTTTTGAGGAGGAGGTGAGACCCCTGGGAACTGGAAAGTGGTTCTTTGGGGTGGGGGTTCTGAAGTGGATGGAGAGAAGAATAATAATGGGTGAGGCAACACAGATACATGGTGTTCTGGGGACATGTTGGAGCTCAGTGCTTCATCAAGATAGAAGATACCTCCCTTTCCCTTTGGGCATTGGACTCCACATGTGTCAAGACTTAGGAGTCCAGAGTCCTCCCCACTTTCTGCCAGTGTCCTGTGCTTACAGCCTCTGTCTCTATGCTGCCATCTGTGGCCCCACATGGCTAAGATTTGAACAAAGCCCAGAACCTTGGTTTTCAAAAAACACTCACATCCTAGCAACTGGTGAGGATAACTTTAGAGTTCATGGCAAGAAGTAATATTGGGGTCCATCTGGACCACCTCCTGGCACCACTGTGGTTCTTTCTGTCTTCCTGTGTTCTTCCCTTTGCTGAATACAGAATAGTTTTGTATGAAGTTCCCTTTGTTTTCATCTTGTACCTCAAGCACTTTCTGAAAGGTAAAATTTATGTTCTCTATTTGGTTGAAGGAGCTCTGGTAGCATAGTGGCTAAAGCACTTGACTGCTAACCAGAAGGCTGTCGGTTCAAACCCACCAGCCACTCCTCGGAAGGAAGGTTGGGCAATCCTACTTCCGTAGTGATACTGCCTCGGAAACCCAAGGAGGGGTCGCTATGAGTCGGGGCCGACTCGACGGCACGTAACAACAACAACAACATTTGGTTGAAGCAGTGTAGGGGAAATAATATTGATGCTAGAAGTCAGGAGGCTTGATTTCAAATCCGTGCCATACCACCTACAGATTCTGTAACTCTAGGCAGGTTAAACAACTTCCCAGACTTAGTTTTCTCTTCTGTGAGATGATGGGAATAATGCCCACTTCAAAGTTTTTCTGTGAGCACCCAGCAGCCACTCCTTGGAAGGAAGACTGGGCAATCTACTTCCGTAGAGATACCACCTCAGAAACCCAAGGAGAGGTCACTATGAGTTAGAATTGGCTCGATGACAGTGAATTTGGGTTTTTTTTTTTTTTTTGGATGAGAAGAAACTTCACTGCTAGAAAGTAGTGTCTGGAGAATTATGGGGCCAAATGATAGGACACAGGTAGTTTTATGGAGCATGAGACTGAAGAGGTGAACCGAGATTAAGTTACAGAATCTTCTAAATATCCACCTGAAGTTGCACTTATATTTTTATGTACTTGGAAGGCATTAAAGGTTTTTAATAGGGTTAGGTCTTAGAAAGATAATGTTGGGAGTGTTAAAGAAGATCGGTGGTCCAAGCTGGTGCCAACGTCCTCTGGTGCTAGGGCTATAGCAGATACAAGCCTTGTTATGAAGTGGTATCAATGGAGTTTGATTACTTTGTCCTTTTCCCTATACATTTATTTTTGTGATTTATTATTACCTATTTGTTATGCTAGCCCCTGTCTGTCAGTTGATCCTACTATGGAGGATGGCATGTTACTATGAGACATAATACAGTTTTACAAGACCAATGACTTCCTCTGCAAATACCTTTTCTAAACAACTAATTGGTGATTATACACAAGAATTTGCAAGATGGAATACACAGGAATTGAATTGACTCTATATGTGGAAAGAAACGCTTGAGAAGCTCACCAGCAATTGGATGAAGGCCAGGGGGCAACTGTGGAATAGACCATCAGTTGCTCATACTGCAAATTAAAGAAGAGGCTGAAGAAAATTAAAACAAGTCCATGAAAGCCAAAATACAATCTTGAGTCTATCCCACTGAAATTTCGATACCATCTTAGAAATTGATTTGATGCATTGAACACCAATGACTGAAGACCAGAGAGTTGTGGGATGTCACCAAGGACATCATGTATGAAAAAGGCAAAAGGTTATTAAAAAGAAAGAAAAGGCCAGAATGGCTGTCAGAAGAGACTCTGAAACTTTCTCTTGAATGCAAAGTGAGTGGATGAAATGATGAAGTGAAAGGTCTGGATAGAGGATATTAAAGTGTGGCTAGAGAAGACAGAGTAATGTATTACAATGAAATATGCAATGACCTTGAGTGAGAAAATGAAAAGGGAAGAACATGCTTGGCATTTCTCAAGCTGAAAAAAGAAGAAATTCAAGCCTCCAGTTGCAATATTGAAGGATTCTGTGGGAAAAATATTGAACAATGCAGGAAACATCAAAAGAAGATGGAAGGAAAACACAGTTACTATACCAAAAAGAATTGCTTGACATTTAACGTTTTCAGGAAATAGCATATGATCAAGAACCAATGGTAATGAAGGAAGAAGTCCAAGCTGCACTGAAGGCATTGGTGAGAAACAAGGCTCCAGGAGTTAATAGAATACCCACTGAGATGTTTCAACAAATGGATGCAATGCAGGAAGGCACCCATTCATTTATGCCAAGAAATTTGGAAGACAGCTACCTGGCCAACCAACTGGAAGAGATCCATATTTGTGTCCATTCAAACAGGATGTGGAAATTACTGAACAGTATCATTCATATCACATGCAAAGTAAAATTTTGCTGAAAATAATTTTAAAATGGTTGCAGCAGTGTATCAAAAGAACTGCCAGAAATTCAAGTGGAATTCAGAAGAGGGCATGGAATGAGGGATATTGTTGCTGATGTAAATGGATCTTGGCTAAAAGCAAAAAAAAAAAAAAAAAAAAAAAAAAAAAAAAACACCAGAAAGATGATAACTTGTGTTTTATTGACTATGCAAAGATCTTTGTGTGGATCTTAACAAATTATAGATAATATTGTGAAGAATGGGAATTTCAGAACACTTCATTGTTCTCACGAGGAACCTGTACATAGACAAGAGGCAGTTGTTTGAATAGAGAAAGAATATACTGGATGGTGGAGCTCTGGTAGCATAGTGGCTAAGGCACTTGACTGATAACCAGAAGGCTGGTGGTTCAAACTCACCAGCCACTCCTCGGAAGGAAGATGGGGCAATCTACTTCCATAGAGATACCGCCTCGGAAACCCAAGGAGGGGTCGCTGTGAGTTGGGTCTGACTGGACGGCATGTAACAACAACGACACATACTCAATGGTTTAAATCAAGAAAGGTGTGTGTCAGGACTGTAGCCTTTCACCATATTTATTCAGTCTGTATGCTGAGCAAATACTCCAAGATGCTGGACTATATGATATGAAGAAGAACGTGGCATCAGAATTGGAGGAAGACTTAAGAACCTGATATATGCAGATGACATAGCCTTGCTTGCTAAAGTGAAGAAGATTTAAAGCACTTACTGATGATGATCAAAGGTTACAGCCTTCAGGATGGATTAGACCTCAGCACAGGAAACAGAAATCCTCACAGGTGGACCAGTAAGCAGTAAAAAGATATATGGAGACAAGATTGAATTTGTCAAAGATTTCATATTACTTGGTTCCACAATCAACACCAATGGAAACAGCAGTCAAGACATCAGACAAAGTATTGCACTGGGCAAATCTGCTGCAAAAGACCTCTTTAAAGTGTTGAAGAGCAAAGATGTCTCTTTGAAAACCAAGGTGCACCTGACCCAAGCCACAATCTTTTCAGTAGCTTCATATTCATGTGAAAACTGGACAATGAATAAGGAACACTGCAGAAGAATTCATGGATTTGGATTGTGACATTGGGGAAGAATATTGAATGTACCATGGACTGCTAGAAGAACAAACAAATCTGTCTTGGAAGAAGTATAGATGGAATGCTCTTTAGAAGGGAGAGTGGTGAGGCTTCACCTCTTGAACTTTGAACATGCTATCCAGAGGGACTAGTCCTTGGAAAAGGAGATAATACGTGGTAAAGTTAGATGGTCAGCAAAAAAGAGCAACACCCTGAATGAGTTGGACTGACACAGTGGCTGCCACAGTGGGCTCAAGTGAAGTAATGATGGTGAGAATGGAGCAGAACTGGGCAGTCTTTATTCTGTTGCACATGAGGTTGCTATGTGTCAAAACTGACTTGATGATACCTAAAAACAACAAAAGTATGATGCTAGAAGCTATGCTACTGGTATTTCAAATACCAGAAGGGTCATCCATGGTGGATGTGTTTTCAGACTAAGACTAGGAAGAATGGCCTGATGATCTACTTAGGAAAATTTGCTAATGAAAACATAATGGATCACAGCAGAAAACTGTTGGATATGGGGCTGAAGACGAAACCCCTACATTGGAAGACATTCCATACACACAGTGGCTACAGCAGTGGACTCAAGTATACCAACGATCATGAAGATGAGCAGTGTTCTGTTGTACATGAGGTTGCCTTGAGTCAGAGTTAGCTCAAGGACAGCTAGCAACAACATTCATATGCTTATTGTGCATTTTTTTTTTTTTTCCTAACCGCAAGTTATGAGTATTTGTTCTAATGGCAGCCAAGAGAACACCTCTGCAAGGTTTGTTATCCTTGTAGACCCTGTTTCCCAAGCATGAAGGCTACTTCTTTTACCTTGGTATCCTGGAAACCTGTCACCCAGCTTAGTGGAGGCCTTTAATAAGTATTAAGCAAGTCATCGTCTTGGTACCTCTTCACTGTGGAAGTATGAATCAAGAGGTATGAATTATAGAGGACTTGGGGTAACTCTTTGGAAGGAAAAGAATCTCTCCAACAAAATGGCAAACACTAGTTATCCCTTATAACAATTCTCATCCAGAGTATGTATCTAAATAGAATTCTGTTATTGTAGTTTTAAACCAGATATTCAGCCACTTGCATGTGAAGTGATACTTAAGGCTACTCTGCTGCCCACTGGGGGTGAGATAGTTGAAAGAGAGGAGAGAGGGTTATTTGTGGGAAAGGGGATTGGACAGTGCCTCCACAGACTGTAGATTCAGACAGCAAGAAATTCTGGGTAATGAGACTTGACTGTTTTGGCAAAGCCACAAGGGCCTCAGAATTTCCCCAAATCTCAGGTGAGAATGCTAAAGTTACCTCTGGGCTCTTCCAACTGAATTGCTTGATTGGTACCTCTTTGATATACCCAAGTCTCTGAAACCTTGGCAACCAGGAAGGCTGAGCTTTTAAAAGACAGAACATTTCTCAATGTATCCAGTGTTTTAGGCACAAGGTTGGCTTTTCCCCACCTCTACCCCAAACATATTGATAATGCCCCCTGCCTTGTTCCACTTTGAGTTTATTTACTGTGGGGTAGACATACCATGTGAAAATCCCAACTTCTGTTTATGTCTGACTTGCCCCATGCTTATCAGATTCATCACTCCTTAATTATGAAACCCTGAGATGGACCTTTGAAATGGAAGCCAAATCTTCTTAACGACTTAATCACAGGTCTTGAAGTCATGTAATTGCTTGTGATCTCTGTCTCTTGCTCCCTCTTAAACAAACCAAGTTTGTTATCTAAATTTCTATAAGGTCATTGAGCTAGAAGAGGCAAGATCCAGTGTAAACCTATTCAAATTGTATAGAAAAAATGTGTGTGTTTAGGATAATGGATTCTTTTTACATAAACTGCATATTCATTTAACTTTTCTAGATGCACGTCTTCATTAAAACCACTTGCTGTAGAGTTGACTCTGACTCATGGGGACCCTATGTATGTCATAGTAGAATTGTGCTCCACAGGGTTTTCAGTGGCTGATTTTTTGGAAGTAGATCACCAGGCCTTTCTTGGTGGAGCCTCTGGGTAGACTCGAACATCCAAACTTTCAGTTAGCAACTGCATATGTTAACTATTTGTACCACCAAAGGACATTCCTCATTCCTATGTCGAAAGTCACGTCTTCTTCCTGGGGAAAGTTCTGGAAATGTAGCATTTGAGGCTTGCAAGTTGAACTTGCTTTGCCAATTGATCAGCCTTGTTCTCAACCTGAATCACTTAAAAAGTGGTACCTAAGAAAGTAGCATAAGAGTCTGTGTGTGGATTTCTTTCTCAGTAGGGTCAGGGAGCTTCAAATCTCACTCCCAGTGGTCCACAAGACCCATCACACTCTGAAACTGAGAAAAGTTTTTCCTGAGCCAGATAATATTCAGGTTTGCCTGGAGGGCTTGAGAGTGAGGGAATGAGAAAAGGTAGGAAAACTGTGGTTTTTGAACAAAGGGGTCCATATTGAGTACATCCAACCAAGGTGTTAAATAAATAAGGAAAAGTAAAATGGGAGATTTTGTTTGGTTCTATTTTATTTTTACCTGTTGCCTGCTGTAATCAATACTTGCATTTGCCTCTTTTCTGGGTAATATGCAAGTTACCCCCTGTTATCCTTGCCTATACTTTATAGCTCTGGAAAAATCAAACTGCCCTTTCTTTTGACTGTTTTTCATCAAATACAAATACTTACAAATACACCAAGGCATAAGGTCAGAAATCAATTCCATCTTCCTAAAATTGCTTGTATGCGGGAGATGACTGCTCCAGGGAACCTAGTTCAATATCTCATACTTCACTCTTAGAGATTACTTGTTTAGCTTCCTAATATCTGTAACAGCTATGGGATATTTTCTCTTAAAGCAAAAAATTCAAAAGTGCTTGATGAAAGGAGACAGAGTAGCTTGGGACCAGAGGAGGGAAACCCAACTACTTAAAATGTGTTGAAATACAGCGCTGGGCCACAACTGCTGAGCAGCTAGCTGGACCCTGGATGCTGCTTTGTTGGTCATCGGGACCCTCATATGGCTGAGGGGTTGGGTTTGTCATGAGGGTCTGTTGTTAGTTGCCACTGAGTTGGTTCCAACTTATGGCGACCCCGTGTGTTACAGAGTAGAGATACTCCACAGGGCTTTCTTGGCTGTCATCTTTATAGAAGCAGATGGCCATGCCTTTTTCTGCAGCACTCCTGAGTGGGTTCAAACTGCCAACCTTTTAGGTTAGTAGCTGAGTGTAAATTGTTTATGCCATTACTCTGCAACAGTGATACTGGTGCAGAAGATTAACGGTATCACTTCATTTCAATGTAAGTCGTTTTTTCTTTTTATGAATGAACTAAAAGATTTATCATGAAGAGTCTCTCTGCCATGGGAAGATGTGTTTTCACCCATGGTGAACTGTATTGCAAGCAGTTTGATCTTAATAATTATTCAAAGTAACAAAATATTCTAATTATAAAATATTTTAAAAAGACGATTAGTGGTTTCTAATTCATTTCTATAGTAACAGCCAACTGACCTGAATTCTATTTCCTTGAATGAGGAAAAAAAGGAGTAAAGTTATTTTCATTAAAACTTACAAGTGTCCGTCCATCCATCTATCCATTTAATCATTACCAAATGCCCTCTGTGTGCTAGGCCTTGTGTTAGGAATTGGCACAATGTGGTGAATAAGGCAAACAGGGTTCCTAACCTCATAAAACTCCAGTTTACTGAGAAAAATAGAACATAAGGTAAGCAATAAAAATATTAACAATAAAAACGCTGTTGCCATTGAGATGTTTCTGACTTATAGTGGCAGAGTTTCTAAGGCTGTACTCTTTATGGAAGAAGACTGCTACATCTTGCTCCCACAGAGTGGCTGGTGGGTTTGAATTACTGACCTTTTGAATAGCAGCCAAATACTTAATGACTGTGCCACCAGGGCTCCTTAAACAATAAATAATTTTTAAAATACAATCAGAAAGCAAAGAAATGAAACAGAGAATATGGTAGAGGGGACCGAATGGAGCAGATCCTACTGTAGGTAAGATAGTCAGGAAGGGTTTTCCTGAGGAGGCAACTGTGAGCTGAGACCTAACCGTTTACAAAAAATGTGGGCCATGCAAACATCTGGGGAGGAGCCTTGTAAGACATGGAAACAGCAAGTGCAAAGACCTTGAGGTGTAGGAAGTAAATGTGGTATGTTTGAAGAACAGAAAGGAAGATAGTAGGGAGAAAGAAGAGATGATTTTAAAAGAGCATAGAGTTGTATAGAAGAACATGTACTGAGGAGCTGGGCTGCCTGAACTAGAATCCCAGGCCCCCTACTCACTAGCTATGTGACCTTGGACAAGTTTCTTTACCCCTCTGTGTTTTGGTTTCATTATCTGTATGGTGAGGATAATGATAACCCTACTTCATCTGGTTTGTGAAACTTAAATGAACTGGTATTTGTGAGGTACTTGGAACAGTGCTGGGCACATGGTAAATACTATAGAAGTGTTTTGAAATAAAAATGTTAAAATTGGATTGAAAAGGACTAATGTAATATATAACCTATTTTACCTATGTCCAGTAATAGCAGTAATTCCATAAGACAGGAATTTTACAATGTCATGGGTATAACTAAGGGAAGGGGGAATAAAAAGGTTGAATTGCTGACCTAGTTCAGTTCTCTCATTTTAGAGAAGCAGGGCCTCATTTGCAGGTTTTACTTAAATTATTTATTAAGTATATTATATATGAGTATGTTCTTGTTATAAGACACTCAAATAATGCTGTCAAGTTTAAATTCTGAACTGCTCCCATCCCTAATTCTGGTCCTTTCCCTAGAGGTCAATGTCTGACCTTCCAGATATTTTTCTGTACGTTTATCTGCTTAAGTCATACACACAACACTTACATATGTATACACACACATATACATACATACACACACATACACATATACATACATATATATATATATACATATACATATAAATGTGTGTGTGTGTATATACACACACATACATACATATACACCAAACCAAACTCAATGCTGTCAAGTCGATTCCAACTCACAGTGAGCCCTCCTTGGGTTTCTGAGGCAGTTGGAAGTAGTTCACCCAATCTTCCTTCTGGGGAGTGGCTGGTGGGTTTGAATCTCCAGCCTTCTGGTTTGCAGTCAAATGCCTTAGACACTACACCACCAGAGGTCCTATATATAGTATGCGTACACACACACACATATCTGTAGTTTAGCTTTTACAAATGATACTGAGAATGTACTGTTCTTAAATTTGTTTGTTGTTGCTGTTTGCTTTTCATTTATTTTTACTTAACCGTGGGTCTTGGAGAATTTTCTGGAGCATTTATGTAGCTTTTCCTCATACCTCTTAACCACAGCTTGGCATTTCAAAGTTGTGAATAGTTCTTTGAATCATTCTCATATTGTCGTGAGCTGTTCAGTCAATTCTGACTCATAGCGACCTGACCCCATGTGACAGAGAAGAACAGCCCCATAAGGTTTCTTTCTTCAGTTCTTTTTAAAAAAAGTTTTCTTGTTGCAAATGTACACAGCTGACCACACCTCAAGTAACCAATTCTACACGTACAAGTCAGTGACATTGGTTACATTCTTCAAGTTGTGCAACCATTCTCACCCTCCTTTTCCAATTTTTGTTTTTTTAAATTGTGGTTGGGGTGAAAGTTGACGGGGCAAATTAGTTTTCCATTCAATGATTTATACACATTTTGTTTCAAAACATTAGTTGCAATTCCTTCAGTGTAACAGCACCCTTCCCATTTCTTCCCTGGGTTCCCCCTTTTTCTTTGTCCTTCTTTCCTGCCCCTTTCTGCCATATGAGCTTCCTTTCTGGGCAAACGCTGTTCTTTTGGTCTGTGTGATTGCTTGTTCTGAAGATTACATTCCTTGTAGATAACACTGTTGACTTTGTATGTCTATTGCTTGGGCCCAAAGAGATCCCTGGTAGTAGGTTCAATTCCAGATATGAAGGGTATCTAAGGGCCACAGTCTTAGAGGTTCCCAGTCTCTATTGGACTAGTTATTCTGGTCTTATTATTTTTTTTTATGATTTTGAATTTTGTTCTAAATTTTTCTCCCACTCTCTCCAGGATCTTTTGTGGTCCCCATCAGAGCAATTAGTAGTGGTGCATGGGCACTGTCTAGTTTTTCTGATCTCCGGTTAGTGGAGGCTGCAGTTTATGTGTTCCATTAGTCCTTTGGAATAATTGTTGCCTTGTGTCTTTGGTTGTTTTCACTCTCCTTTGCTCAGATAGGAAGAGACAAATAGTTACATCTTAAATGGCTGCTCACTAGCCTTTAAGAGCCCAACTACTACTTACCACAGTAGGGTATAGAATGTTTTTTTTGTGAACTATGTTACGCCAGTTGAGTTAGGAATCTCCTAAAACTTTGATCCTAAGCCCCCAAGGCCAGTAACAAATTCCCACAAGGTGTGTTTGGTTATGGCTAAGAAGTTTTCATAACTTAGCCCCCTGTTTTCCCTAATATTTACATGGATATATTTATAACACAGACAAATACATATGTAGAAATATCTTTGGCCAAACCTTCATATAGTTGTGGATGTAGTCCTGTTCACCTACTCATGATTGTTTAGCTTGCATGTCTGTATATGTATCCACTTACAGATGATTGTTTCTTATTACTGATACTGTAGGATTGTGTATGTTATAGTATTTATCTTTGTTGTCAGTAACTCTTATGTACCTCTTAGTGTCTTCTTTGCCTTAGTAATATTGTACTGATCTCCCTCTTATTGTATATTGCCTTTTCCTTGCATCCAAATTAATATGTGTCTATTACCTAGTTAGTGATTTTCCCACCCCTCCCATCCCATTTTATGTGTGTAAACCTTCCCTTGACCTTTTGTAACGGTGACCACATGCAATATTTACCCTTATTTCACTCAGTATAATGTCCTCCTGTATCATCGGTGTTATGAGGTGTTTTGCATAGTATTCCATTGTGTGTCTGTACCATAGTTTATTTATCCATTCACCCATTGATAGGCACTTAGGTTGTTTCCATTTCTTTGCTGTTGTGAATAATGCTGTGATGAACATGAGTGTGCATGTATCTTTTTGTGTCCTGGCTCTTATTTTCTGGAATACATACCTAGGAGTGGGGTTGCTGGATCAAACGATATTTCTATTTTCAACTTTTTAAGGAAGTACCTTTTTTCCACAGAGATTGTACTACATATAGAGTTTACTGTTAGAAGCTCTGGTGGCATAGTGCTTAAGGCATTTGACTGCTAACCAGAAGGTTGACGGTTCAAACCCACCAGCTACTCCTCGGAAGGAAGATGGAGCAATCTACTTTCATAGTGATACTGCCTTGGAAACCCAAGGAGGGGTCGCTATGAGTCAGATCCAACTTGACAGCAATGAGTTTGATTTGGATATTTTTTTTTTCCTTTTTTTCCACCCTTCTTTATTGCTAAATAAAGAAATCTGAACCAGAGCTATATTGGATAAAAGAGCAACTTTCAACATCTCCTTGTTCCTCAAAAAGCAGAATGATCCTTTCCACTTTGGCAGAAAGACATGTCTAAATTGGGAAAGCAAGTGATCAACGATTGCTTTGTAATCACCATGTAGGGTCCCAAGCTGGTCCAAATGGAGCTTTAGCTTAATGAATTATGGAGGTGCAATACCTTTGAAATAAAACCCTGCCTGAGAGAATTGCAATCTGCTTTGTCTTCTGTTTGTTGTCTTTCCTTCATAATTTGAGGGGTGCTCAGATGTGGCCTGGTAAATAATGGCAATGTGATTTGTAATCAGACACCTGTCCATCCCATTACAACTGCCAGGACTCAAAAGGATTCCAGCCACATATGGAGTAGTGCTGGCACACAGAAACATACAGAGCTGAGCAATCCTTCAGTGGTTGAGAGCAATCCCAGCTGAGGATGTGAGAGAAATAGGCTCCTGAGGAGGTGACATGCACCAAACCTAGGATGCGTGGAAGCCCTTCCCTCCCTTCATGTTGGGGAAATGCTGCTTCAGAAATTCTGTACTGGAAGGGCTTTAGGGTAGAGTCTGGGACTGTGTTGTTGTCAGGAGCTGATCTTGAGGTTACATTTACTTAGCAAGGATTGGCCTGAAGGAGGTTGAATATTGTAGGTGAATGAAAATAGTAAGGTTTATATTTTATTAATAATTCCTTTTATTTTTGTTGCTGAGCGTATACGCAGTGGAACTTAACACCAATAATTTTGTACGTGTGCAATTCAGTGACATTGATTACCTTCTTCAAGTTGTGCAACCATTCTTATCCTCCTCCTCTGAGTTGCTCTTTCCCCATTAACTAAACTCACTGTCTCCTAACTTTGTTATCTAAACTTTGGAGTTGCTTGTTGTCAGTTGGATCCCATACAGATAGATCTTAACCCTTTCATGATTGAATTATTTTATGTTTTAAATTTTTTTGTGGAAATCATGTGCTTTTAGTAATGGAAGACATGCTGAAATCAAAGAAAAGAATTTTTTTTTTTTTTTTTAAGTAATAGGGGGTTTGATACAATTATCTGGGACATAAATGTCCCAAGTGGACTCTGATGATAGAATTGGTGGGGTGCGGTCTGTTTATTCAGATATGCACCTTTGTCCAGGAACTTGTCAAGGGCAGTAAATACTACAATTGGGATAGCAGCTTCCAAAGAAACCTGAGGAGCTGAAATATTAGTGCATGATGTGTGTTTCATGGGTCACAAAATGTTAAAAGAGCACAATGCACAAGGCACACATTTTTTCCTAGTTAAGCTAAACTACTATTTGGCTTTACGAAGATGTCAGGGGATATTTTTGGTTTAAGCTTTAAAGATTATCTCAAGGTAATAGTTTCAGGGGCTGATCTAGCTTCCGTGGCTCCAGAAATGCTAGATTGCACGAGAATTTGAAATTTTGATCTGCATCCCATCCTCTTTTTTCATTTTTAAAATTTTATTGTTTGGTTGAGAATCTCAACTCTCTCTAAACCTGCTGTCAAGTCATTTCCAGCTAGTATCAACCCCTCCTTGGGTTTCGGAGATGTTATCTCTATGGAAGTAGATAACCCAACCTTCCTTCTAAGGAGTGGCTGGTGGGTTTGAACTGCCAGACTTCTGGTTAGCAGTCAAATATCTTAGACACTATGCCAAATATACACAGCAAAACACACACCAATTCAACTATCTCTGCATGTACAATTCAGTGACAGTGATTTCATTCTTTAAGCTGTACAGCTATTCTGACCTTCCTTTTCTAAATTGTTTCTTCCTCATTAACATTAGCTCATTGCCCCATAAGTTTCCTGTCTGATCTTTTGAGCTGCTGTTGTCAATTTTATCTCATATAGATAGTTCTTTAAAAGAGCACAGTGCTGAAGGCAGACATCCTTCACTAATTAATTAAACTGATACTTGTTTTAAAGAAAACATTAGGGGATATTTTAGTTTAAGGTTTAAGGATTATCTCAGGGTAATAGTTTCAGGGGTTCATCTAGACTCTTGTGGCTCCACAAAGTCTGGATTTTGTGAGAATCTGTCCCACATAAAATAACCATTGTTTTAAAATATGCTTTTATTCACATTCTAATTTAGAAATAGCAATTGACCATAACAAGAAGTACTATCACTTCTTGTTACTACCTATTACTACTACTCTAAGGAAGGTGAGATGTGTGAATGAAATCAAACCTCTCTCAAAAAAACCTTAGTGCTGCTCTTAGCTTTACTTGCAAAACAAATAAGCAGTAGTAACTCTTTCTGCCACTTCTTGCTAGTGAATAGGATTCATGGTCCAGATTTACAAAACTGAGACTCTCTTACTCGGCTCTTCAGATGGGCTAATATCTGCTCCATCTGAAATACTAGGATTTAATCTTAGAAGTTTTACTTCTTTTTCCTTTTTTAAAAAGAAATCGTAAGTTTTCTGTCTGGCATTAAAATTTTAACTAGAATATTACAGAAGGGGATGATGACTGATTGTTAAATAGTCAGGGAAACATGATTGTAATGAAGTTCCAATTATCTAAGAAATCTTAAAAATAAGCTGGACTTGGTTATAATCTTTTCAAACAGAAAAAGAGAAAGAAAACAAACAATACACAAAAACAAAAGGCAGACCTAAAATGCTCCTACCTGAAGGAATAATCCAGAATAGGCTTTCTCAAGAAGACAGGGGAATATAATCTGACTGGTGGGGCTACGTTGATATTTGGTGTGATGTGTGAATGATTCACTGTGTTAGGAATTGTGAATTGTCACAAAGAGGAAGAGCAGGTGGGCCGGACACTGAAATGATTCCTGTCATCTTTGTCACCTGCAAGCAATCAGTGCTCCTATTTGTGCTATCTGTTGGGGGCATATATCATGTGCTTTGTAACTCAGCCTTTTCCAGACTGTATCAGGGAGGGTATTAGCAGTTCATGGGCCCCCAGACTCACTTTTCATTCAGGGACGTCAAATCTCCAGTTGCCAAGGCTGTCTCATCAGTGTCTATACCAGGCCTACAGAATCTTTGTCTAGGTCTTGTGAAGAAACTGGTCTCTTGACTTTGCCACCAAGGGGCTCAGATTAAATCTGGTTAATGGGTTCACTTGCAGTGAGAATGGATACTCACTCTCTGCCAAGCATCAGGAGGAGTTTTCCACATACGTTAAATCACTTAATGTTGACAGCAACTCTAGAAGGTAGGTGTTATTATCCTGGTTTAGAGCTAAAAAACCTGAGGATCTGTCACTCATAATCAGGGGTCAATAA
>NW_006921767.1:4343345-4348721 GCF_000298275.1 Orycteropus afer afer | reverse complement strand
TGGCCAGGGAAAACCTTATGAATAGCAAAGAAAATTACATGGTTACAAAAATAAAAAATAAAAATAATGGCATGTAGAAATTATACAAAATTCAGAAGACATCAGTGTACATAAATAGAGCTTTATTGAAATACAGCCACTCTCATTCGTTTGCATATAATGTTTACTTTTGCAATACACTGGAAGAGGTGAATAGTTGTAAAGAATACTGTATGATTTGTGAAGACTGAAATATTTAGTCTCACCCTTTTCAGAAAAAGCCTGCTGATCTCTGCTCTTAATCATTACATAGTTAACCCACACAAATCCATTGCCAGATAGGCGATTCTTACTTATAGCAACCCTAGTAGAACTGCCCCAAAAGAGTTTACAAAGCTGTAATTTTTACAGAAGGAGACTTTCTTCCATCAAGTAGCAGGTAGGTTCAAACTGCAGACCTTTCAGTTAGCAGCCAAGTGCTTTAACCACTGCATCAACAGAGTTCCTTTATTGCTTCATTAGCTCTTCTAATCATTGCTAGTAATAATAGTAGACACATCTATCACATTTACTAGGTGCCAAACCCTGTTCTAATTGCTTCACTTATATTAACTCAACATTAGCCCTTTGAAGAAAGTATCATCATTAGCCCCTTTTCATACACAGGGACTCTGAAGCATCAAGAAGCACCATTTTAATTATATGTCTGAGTTTATGAACACAGCCCTATAGAATATGTATTGTCATTTCCCCATTTCACAGATGAGGAAAATGCTGGACAAAGAGGTCAAATGACTTGCCCACAGTTAAGTAAAAAGCAACTCTATGGGACAGTTCTACTCTGTCTTAAAATATTGCTAAGAGTTGGAGGTAGACATACTTGATTCCCTCCTCTCTAATTACCACACTATATGCCCCACAGCAATTCTTTGTGCAGAGCACACCAGAACCATGACAGAAGTGTCATCATTATCTGCCAGGTGAGGTGGTCACCTTTGGTTACTCTGAAGGCCTATTTCAGGCTGGCTGTGGCTATCCTCAAGGAGCATAATGGTTAAGCACTTGACTGGTAACTGAGAGGTTGGCAGTTCAAACCTATCTAGCTACTCTATGGGAAAAAGGCCTAGCAATGTGCTACCATCAAGATTACAGCTTACATCTACAGATGTAATGTAATCCTGATCCAGAATTCATTATCATTCTTTAAAGAGATGGAAAAACTAATCACTAACTTTATATGGAAAGGAAAGCTATGCTGGTGAGTAAAGCACTATGGAAGAAAAACAAAGTAGGAAGCCTCACACTTCCTGATCTCAAAACCTATTAAAAAACCAAAAACCAAATGCACTGCCACCGAGTTGGATCCAACTCATAGCCACCCTTCTTTGGGTTTCTGAGGTGGTATCACTATGGAATTAGATTGCCCAACCTTCCTTCCGAGGAGTGCTGGTGGGTTTGAACCACCAGCCTTCTGGTTAGCATTCAACTGCCTTATGCACTAGACCTCCAGAGCTCCTACCCAGTGACAAAAGTTAAAACAGACTGGTACTAATGATACTATGGCAGACATATAGACCAATGGAACAGAAATGAGAACCTAGAAATAAATCCATCTGCCTACGGACAGCTGATCTTTGACAAAGGGCCCAAACTCATTAAATGGGGAAGAGGTAGTCTCTAACAAATGATGCTGGCAAAACTGGATATCTGTTTGCAGAAAAATGAAACAGTATCCCTATCTCATACCATATACAAAAATGAACTTAAGTTGTACCAAAGACCAGAAGGTGAAACCTAAAACTATAAAGACCTTCAAAGAAAAAATAAGGTCAAACTTACGGGCCCTAATACATGGCATGACTACACTACCAAATATAGCTGAAAACACAAAAACACCTGAAGATAAAATAGATGACTTAGGCCTCCTAGAAATTAGCCACTTAGGTGCATTAAAAGATTGCACCAAAAGAGTAAAGAGAAAACCACAAACTGGGAAAAAAATTTTTTTAGTAATGACATATTAGACAAGAGACTAACCTCTAAACTTCATAGAAAGCTTCAACATCCCAACAACAAAAAGACAAGTAATCCAATTAAGAAATAGGCAGAGGATACGAACAGATATTGCACCAAAGAAGACATTCAGACAGCCAAAAAGCATGTGAAGAAATGTGCATGATTATTAGCCTTTGGAGAGATGCAAATCAAAACAAGATATCACCTCACCCAAACACTAAGAGCAAAGTTCAAAAAAACAGAAAAACAAATGCTGGTAAGGGTGTGGAAAGACTGGAATACTTATAACTGCTGATGGGATTGTAAAATGGTACAACCACTGTGGAAAATGGTCACATTTCCCTAAGAAATTGGAAATAGAAATATTATATGATCCAGCAATCCCATTACTAGGCATATATTCTAGAGAAATGAGAGCCATGATGCCAACAGATACATGCACATCTGTGTTCATTGTAGCTTGAGAAGACAAAGTCAATTATAATGAAATGTGCAAAGACTGGAATTAGAAAACCAAAAGGGAAGAACACGAGTTCAAAATGGAGTCTTATCAGTAATCACCATGCTAATTCCCTCTAGCATCTTGTTGTTGTTATTATGTGCCATCGAGTCGTACCCAACACGTAGTGACCCCTCCTTGGGTTTTCGAGGCCATATCACTATGGAAGTAGATTGCCCCATCTTCCTTCTGAGGAGTCGCTGGTGGGTTTGAACCGCCAACCTTCTGGTTAGCAGTCAAATGCTTAGGCACTATGCTACCAGAGCTCCCCTGTGCTTGAAAAACTAGGTACAGCAGTTTGAATTAGGGATTCTGATGCTCTGAACAGCTCACTGAGTCAGAGTGCACCAAATTCAGGGGAGTGGAATAAGAAAGGAGAAAGGGACAGGGGAAAAAATAACAAAATCAGAATATCTATCCTGTGGAGCACTGACAGGCAGCTGAGAAAGGCCATCGGAGACCTCCCTGGGTTAAGGAAGAAGACACACCACACCAGCATACCGGTAACCATACCAACAATCACTCCAAGGATCTACTTTCAGCATCTGCTTTTATAGGTAACTTGGGTCCGCTAGGTGCAAGTGGGCACATCCAGTGCTGCTGAAACCCAAGCAAAGAGTCCATTGGTGATGGAAGAGGGAGGGCCTGGGGAGGTGCCCCCACAGCAGATCACCAATCAGGTGGCACCAAGGAGGGGCCCATGCTTGACTTTGTCAGTAATATTGGGACCACAGGTTACCAGCGGGCACTGGGCTGGCTCCAGCACCACTGAAACCAAGTGGATCTTTGGTGCCGCGAATGGACAGACCCAGAGAAGAACTCCTGTGGCGGATCGTGGTCTGGGCCGGTGCCACGGGCAGACCCAGAGAGGAAATCCTGCAGCGGATCACAGAGCTGGACAGTTGACTTGGGTCAGCATTTTGGCACTGAGGGGCCTTGTGAGCAGGATATTTGCATGAGTCTGAGCCTGGCGGAAAGTGGTGACTACCTAATAACTGGAGTCTTTGCTGAAATTGAGCTACAGGCCTGTGAATAACAGTATGTCATCGTCGTTAGCAGCCCACTCTAAGCCCTAGAAACTGCCCCTAGCAACGGGGAGTTTTCCTCCTTCTGCTCTTCCACTATCACCTTCTCTGCCAATAACCTCACTCATCCAATAGAAGAAACCACATTCAGCCATCATAATACCTCCTGGTTCAAATTCTAAACCCTCTTTATGACAAACAAAAACCCATATCCACATTCCACACAGTGATTCCACCATCACAAAGAAAACTGCAGAGCAACCTAGCATACCTGAATTAAACTAAAAAAACAACAACAACAAAAAAAAAATCAATTTCACCTTTTCAAACTATTAAATCATAAAACTAAGACAAAATTAATCAGTACATAACCAACAGTTAAAGACAACTTCAAAATGTCTAGGAAACAACAAACAATCTCAAATCAAGGGGGAAAAAAAAAAGGACAGGGCATTAGAAGCAAAACCACAAACAAAAGTCTCATCAGACATGGAGGAAGTAGAGGCAATAGAATTATCTGAGAAGGAATTTAGAAGATATGTTTATAGAGCTGTACAAGAGCCTAAGGAACCCCCAAATAGAAGCAAGGAGCACACAGACAGTTCCCTGGAAGAACTCAGAAAATCATTCAAGAACAAAATAAGATTAATGCACAATCAGAATTAATACAAAAACAGCAGTTAGGAATCTAGAAGATGAATACCCAAATTACAGAATTACGCAATATAGTAGAAGCACAAAAGTGTAAGAACTGGCTGAAGAACACATATCCTAACTAGAAGACAAATCCCTGGACACCAGCCTGTATGAAGAAAAATCAGAACAAAGATTTAACAGAAATGAAGAGAACCTAACAATTATATGGGACAACATGGGGGGGGGAGGGGGAAGCTATATAAGACTAATTGGAATTCCATAACAAGAAGAGGTGAAAAAAACCACTAAGAAAATTGTAGAAGGCCTGATAACAGAAAACTTCCCCCATATCATAAAGAAAGAAAAGATATTTGTCCCAGAAGCTCATAGAACCCAACACAAGATAGATCCCAAGAGAAAAACACGGAGACATATTATAATAAAACTCTCCAAAACTAAAGACAAAGAAAAAATTTTGAGAGTTGCCTGGGACAAAAGAAATATTACTTGTAATAATCAGTTAGGCTGAGCTCCGATTACTCAGAAGAAACCATTCAGGCAAGAAGGCAATGGGATGGCATATATAAAACACTGAAGGAAAAGAATTTCCAACCAAGAATCCTATATCCAGACAAATTATCCATCAAATACGAGGGTGAAATCAAGACATTCCCAGACAAACAGAAATTAAGGGATTTTGTGAAAACAAGACCAACCATACAAGAAATGCTTAAGGAATCCTTCCAATAGATAACCCACAACAGAGATCAACAAAATCAGGAAACGAGGCAACAACACTAAAACCAAATCAGAAATAAATACTCAAAATAAGACCACAAAACATTATACAGTAAAAACCAAGGAAGTCAATAAACACACAAAAGCAGCAACTAACCTATCAGAGGGAAGAAAATTTCTAGGTACAAACTTCCAAATGGAGAGGAAAACAGGACAATGTCTTCACAGTACACACTGTTCTAAAAATGTAGAAACAAGAATGTACTCCAAGGAAACCACAGAGAAAATTAACAATCTCCCTAAGCAAGGAAGGAAAGGAAAACATATGAGCTTAATAAGCAACAAACCAAACTCAGCATAGAAAAGTATATGGACCAAGGGAGCACCAAGAACATGACAAAAAAACACAATAAAATGACAGCAATCAAGAGAAAGAGAGTGGCAGACTGGATAAGAAAAGAAGACCCATCAATATGCTGCCTA
>NW_006921767.1:4333118-4342073 GCF_000298275.1 Orycteropus afer afer | reverse complement strand
AAAAAAAAAAAAAAACTTCCCACAAAGAAAAGCCCTGGCCCTGATGGCTTCACTGGAGAATTCTATCAAACATTCAGAGAAGAGTTGACACCTGTGCTACTCAAGCTATTCCAGAGCATAGAAAAAGATGGAATACTCCCAAACTCATTTTATGAAGCAAGCATAATGCTAATACCAAAACCAGAGAAAGACACCACTAGAAAGAAAAACTACAGGCCAATATCCCTCATGAACATAGATGCAAAAATCTTCAACAAAATCCTAACCAACAGAATCCAACAACATATCAAGAGATTAATAACACCCTGATGAAGTGAGATTCATACCAGTTTTTCAAGGGTGGTTCAGCATCAGAAAAACTGTCAATTTAATCCATTGCATAAACAAAACAAAAGAAAAAAACCATATGATTATACCAATCGATGCAGAAAAGGCATTTGATAAAATCCAACATCCATTCTTATTCAGAACTCTCAGCAAAATAGGGATAGAAGGGAAATTCCTCAACATAATAAAGGGCATATATGCAAAGCCAAAAGTGAACATCATTATTAATGGAGAAAAACTCAAGGCATTCCCCTTAGGAATGGAACCAGACAGGGATGCCCTCTATCAACATTTCTTTTTAACATTGTATTGGAAGTCCTGGCTGGGGCAATAAGGCAAGAAAGAGAAATAAAAGGCATATAAATTGGCAAAGAGGAACGAAAACTATCTCTATTTGCAGATGACATGATCTTTTACATAGAACACCCAAGGGACTCAATGAAAAAACTACTGGAACTAATAGGTCCTGAAAAGTGGCAGGATACAAGGTCAACATACAAAAATCAGTTGGATTCCTCTACAGCAACAGAATCCTCTGATACAGAAATAAGTGGAGGGTCAACGAAAAAGAGGAAGGCCCTTAACGAGCTGGATTGACACAGTGGCTGCCATGATGGGTTCAGGTATAGCAGGGAATCTGAGGCTGGCACAGGACCAGCCAGTGTTTTATTCTATTGTACATAGGGTCATTATGAGCCAACCTGACTGCACCTAACAACAACAGTGGATGCGAGGGAAAGGGAAGTTAAACCACTAACTAGAGGGTAAACACATATTAACTTGCATGAAGGGAAGGGTAATATACAGTAACAGGGAGGTCAGCACATAATGATTGAGGAAAAGAAGTCGCTGGGAGCAATACAAAAGTTAAAGATAATAGAAGTAAATAGTAATTTGTATACAATCCTGCATAATAGTAATGACAATCATCTATGAGTGGAGACATAGATGCAAGTTGAAACAGGTATTAGCAGGAGAATGGGACTATACCCACAAATATATATAGGTTTGACAGGATATTTACACATGTGTATTTATATATGTTTCAAATATATACATGAATATAGGAGAGCATATAGGAAGCAAAGTTATGATAACTTCTCATCCATAACCAAAAACCCTGAGGGAGTGAGTCACTAGGACTGAGGATTGAGGACCATAGTCTCAGGGCATTGAGGTCAACTGGCACAATATAATACACAAGACAGTGTTCTGCATTCTACTGGGATGAGTTGTAACTAGAATATTAAAAGCTTGTGAGTGGCCATCTAAGGTGCAACTATTGGTCTCTTCCCATCCAGAGCAAAAAAGAGAGAAGAAAAGCAAAGACACATGGAAAGAATTAATCCAAAGGGTTAATGGACCATGCAAACCCCAGCCTCAACAACCCTGAGATCAGAAGAGCTAAATAGTGCCTGGTTTCCTGGTAGCATAGTGGCTAAAGCACTTGACTGCTAACCAGAAGGCTGGCGGTTCAAACCCACCAGCCACTCCTCGGAAGGAAGGTTGGGCAATCCTACTTCCGTAGTGATACTGCCTCGGAAATCCAAGGAGGGGTCGCTATGAGTCGGGGCCGACTCGACAGCACATAACAACAACAACAACAACCACTAATGACTTCTCTGAAAGGGATCACGTTAGAAGATCCTGCATAGAGTGGAAGAAATATGTAGAACCAAACTCAAAATCATTAAAAAAAAAAAAAAAAGACCAGGCTTACTAATCAGATAGAGACTGGTGGAACCCATGAGACTATGACCCTTGGCCATCCTTCAGACTTGGAACTGAACTCACCTCCCATATCTCAGTTCTCAGTCAAACAATAGGCGGGTCTACAAGGTGAACAATGACTGTAGAAGGATACACACTTTTTAGAACAATCAACCGCTTGAGATCAGAAGAGCAGCATTTGCCATAAGCCAGGAAGGGTTAGAAAAGGAGAAATGGAAACAGGAGATGCAGGCAGGAAGTGAAGGGAGTCATGTTATACTGAAGGGACTACTGTCGATCACATGAAACAAAATGTGTGTGAATTGTTGAGTGGAAAACATTTGTTCTGTAAGCTTTCATCAAAATCATAATAAAAAACAAATTTTTCAAAAGAAGGTTATAGCCTAGAAAACCCTATGTATTATACTCTGTTACAAAGGTCTCTCTGAGTCAAAATTGACTTGACGGCACCTACCAAAAACAACAAATCGCTATCTTCTGTCCTTGGAGAGCTGCTCCCCTCCTGCTGTCCTCAGCATCCCCACCTCCTTAGCACATCCATCAGTCCTGGGTAACACTGCTTCAGTAATGATCTCATTTACATCTTGGAGGGAGGAGATTTAGTTCAAAACCTAGTGGGCAAAGGCATACTCCAGTTCCATGCCTTTTAAGCCTCCTGCTAAAGCAGGTCTTGGTAATACCTTCTCTCCCTGGAACCAGAGGATTCAAATCCCAGCAGGCTGTCAGCAGGCCCTCTCCTTTTAAGTCAGATAAATGGAAGCTCAAGTGGCATCTGTGGGAATAGTTTTGATGGTCTCACAAGGTGAGCGCCCCTTCCTTTTCCTTTGAAGCCATTGCTTTTTAGGAGTTATTGCTGAGTCTCTGTTAGAATAAATTTAGTTAGTATTTCTTGAAAGCCCTGGTGCTCATGCTACATATGTGTAAGTAGGGCATCTGTTATGGAGGTGTGAGGGCATGAGAGGAGAAAGGTACTACTGTACATTCTTAAAATGGCTTTCCTTATAGTTTTTTTTTTTTTTCCATCTAATGTGTAAACATCATACATAATACTTTCTCCCCCGCAGTGTACACAGCTCCCATCAGTTCCAAGAAAATGCTCATTAAGCACCCAACAGGAAAAGCAACTTAGTTTTAGTTTTTTTTCTGAGTTGTTTTCATTCCTACAAATATTCATCTCTTAAAAATTGAACAAAACATTTCTACAGCCATCTGAATATACTGTGAGAAAAGTATGTGTGTGTGTATGTGTGTGTGTGTGAGAGAGAGAGAGAAAGAGAGAGAGAGTGAGGTGTGGGCTATGGGATAGAGGCATCATGTATTTAAAATAGAAGGCAATATTTTAAAATAAATTCTAAGGAAAGGGAGAGTGTGGAGCACCACAGCTTTTATTGATTTATACTGAAATGTAAGTGTGAATGGAAAGACTAATTCAGAGTTCTTGACTGGGGCTGTTTTAGAGGCTCCCTCATCAAGGTGGGATTTGAAAGCAGCTTTGAAATAAGAGCAACACTGTAAAAAGAGCATTGTGGGAGGGATTAACAGGAAGTGGGTAACATCATTCACAGTCAAAAGAAAATTTAGAAACTTTTTAAAATGTGTTATCTTGGCAAGTTAAAGCATAGAGCAGGAATTGGCCAACCATAGACCAAATCCAGCCCACTGCCTGCTTTTTTTTAAAATAAAGTTTTATTGGAACACATTCATGCTAATTTCCTTGCATATTATTTATGGTTGCTTCTGTGCTAAAACAACAGAGTTGGGTAGTTACAACAGAAGCTAGTGACCTGCAAAGCTTAAAATAATTTATTGTCTATTCTTGTTCAGAAAAAGCTTGCCACCCCCTGGCACTGAGACAGAACTGGTTGCCATCACATTAATTCCAACTCATGGTGTCCCCATGTGTGTCAGAGTAAAACAGCTCCATAGGGTTGGCAGTGGCTGAGTTTTTGGACCTAGATCACCAGGCCTTTCTTTTGAGGTGCCTCTGGGTGTACTTGAACCTCCAACTTTTCGGTTAGCAAGTGAACACGTCAACCATTTGTACCACACAGGGACTCCTGACAAAGGAGAGATACTAGGCAAATAGGATCGGAAGGAGGAAGAAAAGGAAGGTGGAGAAGAAAAAAGGAGCCCTAGTGGTACAGTGGGTAAAACATTCGGCTGCTAACCAAAAAGTTAGTGGTTCAAACCCACCAGCTGTGCCACAGGAGAAGACCAGACAGCCTACCTTCGAAACCCTGTGGTGCAATTCTGCCCTGTCTTACAAGGTTGCTATGGGTGGGAATTGACTTGAGAGCAGTGGGTTTTCGGTTTTGGAGAAGAAAAAGGAAGCTAAGTGGGGAGAGGCAGAACGCAAGAGCTTATTAGAATTTCTTCCTGCAAAAGTGAACCCCCTTTCAGTTCATCCTGTTTTCTCCTTTCACCCAATGTGGCATAGCTGTTACTTGCAGTGCTTGACATTTCCTCTCACTATGTGGGAATGGAGTCACAGTACAACCACTGTTAGCCAGAGGAGCCCTTTGATGACAACTTACTCTGAAGAGTTCAGTGTTACATTCAAAAGTAAATTCAAAACTCCAGAGAGCCCCAGGATGCATGAATAAGTGCCACATGTGGCCTGAAGGCCTAAGCGTTAACATCCTGCTTAGTAAATTCCACTCTAAATAAGACAACCATTGCAGCCCACCAGGGTGAATTTTGTAGGTCTTCAATTTCTACATAATTCTCACTGGTATTACATTTGGTCAGGCAAATCTGGGAAATGCTGTAAAGTAAAATTAAACATACCTGCTGCATGTGAAATCAAAATTTACTTGCTGCAGGACTTCTCAGAGCCTTCAATATATATCACAAAGTATTGGGAGTAGAAAATAATATATAGTACTGCTTTCTCTAATGTTTTTGACATAAGCTTGTCATGCCTTCCCTTCATTTTTTATGAACCAAGTGCCTTATGGAGCCCATTTTAGCACACAGTGACCTAGGTATTATTTTGAGATCAATATATTCATATGCACTTACAGCCTGAAGGACCCTTAAAGGTCACGTAGTTCCATAGTCTCATAATGATGTTATGAATCTTCTCCCCAGAAACTTTATAAAATCATATTTAGGCCCAAGAGCCACTGCTATTGATTTTAATGTTGTCTTGGAAATTTGTTTACAGTGTTGTGGTGTAGAGATTTTGTCATTGCAATTTCTAATCAAATTCCAGCCTCGGATTCAGCATTCCTCTTGGCCCCTGAATCTGTTCTTTTCCAGGGGGGGTAATGGCAAACAAAGGGGAGAAAATGATCAAACTTTGTAATTGGACACTTAAAGGCCAGCCACCAGAAAAAAATGAAGCAGCACATTGCTTCAATGGTCGTGGATGATGAGTTTCGGGTTTAAAAAAAAAAAAAAAATCTGTATTTCAAATACAGCACAAAATCAGCCCTAATTGCCTGAACTGTGGGCTTCCAAATGAGCGTCTGGAAATTGGCAATCAGCACAGTCCACATCTGCTGTGATAAACTCCTGCCTCTGCTGTGTCCTCGACCATGTGAGGAAGCTGTACTAGTTTCCAGTTGTCACTTCAACTGGGATTTTGCTTCCTCTGTGACAAGTTTTGTAAACAAGGGAGGTCTGCCCTAGGGGTTGGGGCGGTGTGCCAGGGCAGACCTCCCTTGTTTACAAAACTCTGGAGACACCTGGTATATTTTCCTGTTATTGTTGTTATGCGCTGTCCTTTCGGACCTGACTCATAGCGACCCCTCCTTGGGTTTCTGAGGCGGTATCACTATGGAAGTAGATTGACCAGCCTTCCTTCTCAGGAGTGGTTGGTGGGTTTGAACCAACAGCCTTTGGGTTAGCAGTCAAGTGCCTTAGGCACTACGCCACCAGAGCTCCCAAGTAGTTTCCTAAAGAATCTTTTTTAAAAAAAATTTTATTGTGATTTGGGTGAAAGTTTTCAGAGCAGATTCACTTCCCATCCAGCAGTTCACATACACTTTGTCTCATGATATTGACTGCAATTTCACACAGTGCAACAGCTTTCTTCCCACTTCCTCCCCATAGTTACCTCTTCCCTGTGTCCTTCCCCCCATGCACTCCTTAGAGAACCATTTTTAAAATAACTTTTTATTAAAGTAGAATACACACACACATACATACACCCTGAGAGAGAACGCATTGCCCTTGAGTCGATTCTAACACATAGCGACCCCCATTGGATTTCCAAAGTGGTGAATCTTTACAGATGCCTCATCTTGCTTCTGCAGAGTGGCTGGTGGATTTGAACCACCAACCTCCTGGTTAACAGTTAAATGCCTTAGGCACTGAGCCAACAGAGCTCCTGTATCATGATCACACAACTCAAATTTTCAACATCTAAACATACCCATGTAACGAGCACTGCTAGAGTATCAATTTTCATCACATATTTTATGTTAAGGCAAGTACAGATATATTACCAAGTAGGAAGAGGTTAGCAGAGTCCTTGGATGGTGCAAACTGTTAGTGCAGTTGGTTGCTAACAAAGTTGGAAGAGAATGACTAGAGAAAAGGAAGAAATCACAATTCACGTTGAGATCATAGCCTGTGTAGAGTGTTTGGTTAACATAAATGCTCACAATGAGCCTCATGGTAAGTACATTGCACACTCAGAGCAACTGAGGCTTTAGGGAATAAAGTGTCTTGCCTAAAGTGTGTCCCAGAGAACTACACAGTGAGGCTCCCAGATCCATCTGACCTCAACTTCCATTCTCCTTATATCTCTGCTCAACTGTCACTGCAATATTTCCTCATATCCTTTGCTTGGAGCAAGAGATCTTACAAAGGAATAAATTTATATCTATCTGTGCATTTCACTGCTAACCAGAAGGCTGGCGGTTCAAACCCAACGGCCTTGGAAGGAAGATTGAGCAACGTACTTCCATAGTGATGACTTCCATAGTGATACTGCCTCAGAAACCCAAGGAGGAGTCACTATGAGTTGGATTTGTCTCGATGGTAGTGAGTTGTTTTTTTTTAAAATCTGTATATGTGTATGTATATATGTGTGTATATATATGTCTATATGCTTATGTGTACATATGTGTATATATTATATATATATATATAAAATATACAGGGGTCAGCAAAAAAGGGGAAAAACCCTCAAGATGGGTTGACAGAGTGGCTACAACGATGGGCTCAAGTAAAGCAAGGATTGTGAGGATGGTGCACAGTTGAGCAGTGTATTGTTCTGTTGTATGTAGGGTCACTATGAGTTGGAGACAACTTGACAGCACATAACAACATGACATATATGTGCATAGAATATATTCATAAATATATTTTAGATATTAAGTATATTTTATATATAAATGAATATCTTGACTTCTTATTGTAGCACTGTGAGAGAAGAAAATTCATTTTTAGGGTGGAGACACACATCGATGATCTTGTTGTGCAGCCCTCTGTCAGTTTTAGAGGCAAAGCAATCCAAGTTGAATTTGGAATGAATTACCTTCAAATGGCCATGCTTTGCGATGTACTACTGTAATCTGGGATATTGCAAGGCAGCTTAATGTGCTGGGTGATGACATGTATGACCATTATGTGGCTCTCCCTCATTGAATGCATTGGGAGCAACCCAAATCATAAATCTGCCAGCAGACAAAACATAAAATTTACATGCAAGATCAAATCTCCCCTGTCCTGATTTTTACACAAGGGTCATCCATGGGTAGTAAATTAAGATTCAGAATAAAAGTTACCTGCAGGTGCTAAATCACTAGACCACATCAGGATGATAGAATTTTCTTTTGTTAATAACGCCAGTGTTTGTTATCGGCGCTTGTGCTCATAAAAACCATGGGTCAGTGTTTGTACAAGAAAAGGTGCCTTTTGTTCCTCAGAGATTTTGGATTTCTTTTGTCTAATGCAGTCACATTGTTTTCCCAAACAACAGGAAATCTGGTACCAAGATTGAGGTTTGCGACCTAAACATAGGAGAGCAGACATCCTTGGCTAGTCTGTAGTATTAATAATTCTCAGGTTGCCAGGAAACTACATGTGTATTTTAATTTCATTAGCTTTCAAGAAATATTTATTGAGTACCTGGTACCACATACTGTGCTAGACATTGAGTGTGCAGATATGAAATAAGACACTACCTCTTTAAATGATCAATCAAGGCTTGATACAAGAAACAGAAACCACACTAGGTATTTTAAGCAGGTGGAGAGTTACTTTTGGGAGTGAAGTGCTTATAGAATCTTCAGAAGCACTGGAGGGGGCTCCCAGGACTGGGTTCCTGTGAGGATTCCCTGAGAGCTTCATATAATCTGATGAGCAGAGAGGAATCAAGAAGCTATAGTCATCAGTACTTCCATGTCAACTTCCTCTTGATACTAAAAAAGCTGGAGAGTGCACACCTGAATGCTGTTGGACATTTCTGAGACCCTGCTTGCAAACATGAAACAGCCTAAAAAAGGTAGTAAGATGGTTTTGCCTCACTTCTGTCTTCCAAATGTTTCATGAATGCAGCTAACTCGCAGAGCCTAGTTTATCTCCAGGTGCAAAGGAGCCTGCAAAAAGTAATTCCATCCTCTCCTGCTTGAAGAGAATGGCATGAAGATCAAGTGATCCAATCCATAAGATCCAACACCCTCTCCAAGAAATGGAGTAGGAGACCAATGTGAAAATGGACAACTTCAAAATAATGTGCTATATACAGTCACTTAAGAAGCTAGGGTATGATAATTATAGTATAGAGAGGATAAATAGTACGATGTTGTTGATGGCCATTGAGCTGGCTCTCTACTCACGATGACCCCATTTACAATGGAATGAAAGACTGTCTGGTCCTGCGCCGTCCGCATGATCTTTTTTTTATTATTTATTTATTTATTTATTTATTTATTTATTTATTTT
>NW_006921767.1:4300386-4328382 GCF_000298275.1 Orycteropus afer afer | reverse complement strand
GCAAATTCTTCTGCTAGTTGGGGTTTAGTCCAAATCTGCATCCTTTCCTTCAAGGCTCAGGGGTCCAAGATTATCTTCTGTGTCTGTATTTATTGGTTTCCCTTTTCTTTGTTGAAGAGGGTCTGTGCAATCCTTATGCCTAGTCCGCCATCTTGCCCCGCCTCCGTCCGCATGATCTTTTGCTGACTGGACTGTTGTGATCCATAGGCTATTTGCTGCCTAACTTTTAGGAGTGTATAACCAGGCTTTTCTTCCTAGTCTGTGTTAGTCTGGAAATGCCACTGACACCTGTTTAGCTTTATAGCAATACTCAAGCCTCCACTGACAGGCAAATGGTAGTTGTGCATAACAGGCAGTAACTGGGAATTAAACCTGGGTCTCTGTCATGGAAGGTGAGAATTCTATCACTGAACTACCAATGTATACTGGTATCAGTTGCTATTGAGTCAGTTCTAAGTAATAGTGACCTTGTAAATCAAAGTAGAACTGTGCTCCATTAGACTTTCAATGGCTGATTTTTTGGAAGGAGCTTGTTGGCCCTCTCTTCCAAGGTGCCTCTGGGTGGACTCAAAACTTCTAGAGTGTTGTTGGAACTGATAGCACCAATGCTTATGCTAGCTTAAGGAGTATCTAAGAATGCTTCTCAGAAGGGATGAACTTGCCGTGAATCTCAAGGAATGAGTAGGACAAATCCAGGTGAAGAAGTAAAGGACACCAGTGGACCTGGTGTGAGCAAAAGTAGGAAGAGTGTGTGTGGGTGCATGTGCCCCCACTCACCAAACCACTAATGGTTCAGGGTTAATAAATGGAAAATTATGAAGTGGGTAGTGCCAAGAGATACAAATAGGGCCAACTTAAAGAAGACCTTGTTTGCTATACTAGGGAACATGGATACTCCATAAAATGATGGCACATACTATGAACATTTACTGTTTTTACCTGTTGTTAATTACTCTCCATACTTTTAAGAATTTCCCTTAATTACTTTGGAGAATCTCTCCTCCCTCATTTCAATCAAAATGGTTCAAGTGAGGTTGACTTCAACTCCTGACTGCAGTAGAAGTCATATGACCAAGGTCTGATCAGTAAAGCTAATCAGAGACATTAAGCATCAGTCCTTGGACTCTTACTGCAATAATTAGTAAATAGAGGCTTAAAAAAAAAAAAAAAACACCTATTGGGGCTGCAAAGTGGGAGGTATAAGCTTAGAGATTCAGGGGAGCAGTGGGAGCAGAAACTAAATGGGAGTGGTTTGAAAAGGGAATGGGAGTCAGGGAAGGCAGAGTGTAGACAGCTTCCTCAAAATGCTGGCTACAAAGTGAAAGCAAGGATTGGGTGCAGTTGGGGGATGACATTAGAGCCAAGGTGAAACTCTATTCATGAATTTTCTGCCCTATTCCTAACCCACAAAAGCCTGTGAATTTTGTGTTGTATGCATTAAAGATTTAGCATTTTCCTAAGAAGACCTGAAAAGTGCTTATATTGCAGAAAGATACTGTTGCTAGCTTAAGGAAGATGTTACAGTGTTGTATAAAGATCTTTGAATCTTTCAGCTGGTCAATAATATGCCTAACTGATTTGTGCTACATTTATTTTCAATCAAGTAACATTTATTCAGGAGCTACTTATACATTTAGATCATTTAGATCACTGGGTGGAACAAATGGTTAAGTGCTCAACTACAAACCAAAACGTTGGTGGTTTGAAGCCCCCAAGAGATGCCTTGGAAGACAAGCCTGCGATCTGCTTCTGAAAGTCACAGCCTTGGAAAAAATCTATAGAAGCAGTTCTCCAATGCATACATGGGGTTGCCATGAGTCAGGATCAACTTGATGTCAAGTAACAACAATGACTATACATTTAAACAAACAAAACAATGGCTGTGGAAGTGATAGTGATTCATGGCAACCCCATGTGTATCAGAGTAAAACTGTGCTCCATAGGATCTTCAGTGACTGGTTTTTGGGAAGTAGATCACCAGGACTTTTTTCCAAGGCACCTCTGGGTAGACTCAAACCTCTTCAGAAGCAGTGGAGGGGGCTCCCAGGACTGGGCTCCTGGGAGGATTCGCTGAGAACTTCTTCACACAGTCCAGTGAGCAGAGAGGAATCGAGAAGCTTTTGGTCAGCAGTGATTGTGTTAATGATTTGCACTACTGATGGATGCCAACATGTACTTAGCGCTGTGAACTCCATGAAGAATACACAAGGTGTGTAAGATACAATTTCTGTTCTGTAGGAGTTTTCAGTAATAACCCTTGGAAGGCAAAGAATTTAAAAATTATGAAGTGCTTCTGAACTCATTTTCTTACTTTGAGTCGATAAGCCAGTAAGTGTGGAGTCCTGGCATTTATAGGAGTGAAACAGCAGTAAGTGGTCCGTATTTCCTCTTTTCCATCTGTACACCACCTCCTTCTTGCTAGCAAAGTTTCTCACCCCAGGGAAAAACAGAACCTGGAATGGAAAGTAGGTAGGAAGTAGAGTTCTCCTTCCAGCCAGAACTTGTCAGTACTTCCGTTAGGGAAATTCAGTTTGTGTGTGGATGAGTTGTGCTGGTGGGGTACATATCAGACAAAGGAGTCATTCAGGACACTGAAGGTGGGTTGAGGTGGGTGAGAGAACCCAGGGGTTGCAATCATTGCCTTATGCTTTCAACATCCTAAAATCTACCTTATGAGGCAGGAGTGGCTCAGTGGTAGAATTCTTGCCTTCCGCGTAGGAGACTGGAGTTCGATTCCCAGCCAGCGTACCTCAAGCACAGCCACCACTCCTCTGTTGGTGGAATTTCATATATTGCTATGATGTTGAACAGGTTTCAGCAGAATTTCCAGACTAAGACATACTAGGAAGAAAGGTCTGGCAAGCTACTTGTAGGGAGAAAATAAAAATCCAGTGAAAACTCTGTGGACCACAACAATCTAGTCCTCAACCAAACTTGGGGGGATGGTGAAGGAGCTGGCAACATTTTGTTCTCTTGAGCATGAGGTTGCCATGAGTTGAGGCCTACTCATTGGCAGCTTTCAACAACAAATCTATCTTTCATAGATGAAGGCCCCTTCAGGTTGCATGTACTATTTTCCTCAGGTGACCAGGGTCAGAGGTCAGGGGAGTATAAAGGATAGAGGCACATTCAGCCAGGTCTCAGGATGAATTTTCTCACTGAAAACACAACATGCGTTTTAGTGTCTGGTAGGGACTTCTATGACAATAATAATAATAAATAATCATAACAAAAGCCACTGATAGTTATTGAGAGGTTATTACATTCCATGCCCTAAGAGCTTTACATCCATTACCTCTTTCTGTTTCGCTTTCTTTTTGTACATTTGATTTTTTGAATAAATAAGAGTCAAAATTTAGTGAAGCATAAATGGATATTCTTGTCCCCTGGACGATATGCTATTAATTATTTTCATATAATCTCTGAGATATCTTATGCATACATAAACAAATGTATATATTCTTAATCTTCTTTCCTTTTTTTTATAACACAAATATTAGCATTCACTACACTCTGTATAGGAGCTCTGGTAGCATAGTGCTTAAGGCACTTGACTGCTAACCAGAAGGCTGGTGGTTCAAACCCACCAGTCACTCCTTGGAAGGAAGTTTGGGCAATCTATTTCTGTAGTGATACTGCCTCGGAAACCCAAGGAGGGGTCGCTATGAGTTGGGTCCGACTCGAAGGCACATAACAACAACAACAGCAACAACACCCTGTATGCTCACTTAAGAATATTTTCGCTTATGATCCTTTCTAGGTCAGAATGTAAAAAGAGCTCATTTATTTTGGGCAACACAGCATAATATCCTGTTGTTTGGATACAACATAATTTATTTAACTTGCCTTCTATTAATAGCCATTGAAATTGTCTCCATTTGTTGGCAAATATAAATAACGCATGGAAATAATTTCCCATTGGAAGTGTATCTGTAGGATACACTTCTAGAAGTGGAATGGCCAAGTCAAGGACTGTGAGTAATTGGAATAAATACTGCCAGTGCCCTACATGGTGGTTGTATTCATTTACAGTGCTCCAGATACTTCTGGCAGTATTTGCTCCTACACACAATGGGTTATCCAACCTTGGCATATTTATCAATAAACTGGGTAAAAACTGGCATCTAACTGTTGTTAGAATTGACATTTCTCCTAATGTGAGTGAGCACCCTTTCATGTTTTTGTCATTTGCCTTTTGTATTTCTATTTTCTTTCTGTTTTAAGTTGTCACTTTAACTTCAGTTTCTAGAAGCTCTTATTTATGAGAAAGGTTTACCTTTCATCTGTGATGTCTGTTGCTGATATTTTCTCCCAGTTTGTCATTTGGACTTTGAGTTTTTGCCTGCTAATTTCAAAACAGCTCGTAGAACTGAATTTATCCATATATCTTTCCATGTGCTATACGGTATAATAAAGATATCTCCCATTGAAATTTTATATATTGAAAAAAAATAGGATTTTTTTTCTAGTACTTTTATGCTTAAGTTTCATGTTTACATCTTTGAGCCACTGAAGTTTATTCTAGTATAAGGTATATGTGCACTTCTTTATATATTTCTCAATGGCTGCTTTGTTACCCATTACCATTTTTGAAAACCTGCATTTTTCTCACTGATTTGGGATGCTGCCTTTATTGTACACTATTACTTAATTTTGGAGCTCTGGTAGCATAGGCCTAAGACACCTAACTGCTAATCAGAAGACTGGCAGTTCAAACCCACTAGCTACTCCTTGGAAGGAAGATGGGGCAATCTACTTCCGTAATGATACTGCCTTGGAAACCCAAGGAGGGATCGCTGTGAGTTGGGTCCGACTTGATGGCACATAACAACAACAACATTAATTTAAATCCAATTCTTTGAAGTCCTGATTGATCTCTGTGTTCGTTGCACAGGGCTGCTATAACAAAACACCAGAAACTGGGTGACTTAAAATAGCAGAATTTTTTTCTCTCACCATTTAGGCACTGGAAGTCCAAAACCAAGGTGTCACCAGGGCCTTGTTTTCTCTGAACGTTCTAGGGAAGAATTCTTCCTTTTCTCTTTTAGGTTCTGGTGGTCACTGGCTGTTCTTGATGTTCCCTGGCTTATGGCAGTATAACTCTAATCTCTATCTCAGTCTTCACATGGCCATCTTCTATTTGTTTGTCTGTTTCTAATTTTCCATCTTCTTATAAAGACACCATTCATTTGATGGGGGCCCACTCAATTCCAGTCTGACACCATCTTAACTTGGTTACATTTACAAAGGCTCTATTTCCAAATGAGGTCACATTCACAGGTGCCGGGTAGCCATTAATTTTGGAAGGACACTATTCAGCTCAGCATGATACAGCAATGTACAGATGAGGAAAGAGAGGCTCAGAGTAGTTCTGTAACATAAGTCACAGATCTAGAAAGGGAGTTTCCCAGATGTAAGCCAGAGTCTGTGAGCTCCAGAGCCTGCTCTAGTGGTTGCTAGAGGTTGCTCTGTCAGGAGCTGTTTCTTCACCTCAACTTGAGTGCCCTCACTGGACTGAGGCTCAGCTCTTATCTGTCTCTGTTTCTACTATCCCAGCTACTATCTACTGGTGCCATGTCTCTGTAGTTTTTGGAGTAAAATATATTAAAGGGGATGACTGGATGGCTCAGCCTGCAGCTGTGCACTCTCACACTCCTGTTGGACAGTGGTGTCAGGATGAGGGGTGCCTCCTAGGCCAAGACAAGGCTCCAGCTGGCTGCTCTGAGATCTGTGCCCACCCAGTGGTAGTTACAGTCAAGGTGGTGCCCCCACCTGTACGGTATCAGAAACACATAGAAGAAGGAGTAATGGACAGTCCCACCTGCCAGAAATAAACACTGGGAACAGTTTGATGCACTTTATTCTACACTGTTATTTGTAAATAAATATATACATATAAATGCATACACACATGTTAACATAAACGGTATCATATTATATATAATAATCTTCCTTCTTCACTAAAGTGTTACTGATGTCATTCCATACCAGTATGTATAAATCTACAGCAAACTTTTAAAATAGCAACATAGCATTTCAGAATATATTTCATCCTTCTATTAATGGTTGTTTTAAGGTACACTTTCTGGTTATTCAGATTATTTGTAAGCAGTACTGAAGGCACAATGGTTAAGTGCTTGGCTGCTAACCAAAAGGTTTGAACCCACAAGTGGCTCCTCAGGAGGAAGACCTGGTAATCTGCTCCCATACACATTACAGCCTAGGAAACCCTACGGGGCAATTCTACTCTGTCACGTGGGGTCGCTGTGAATCAGAATTGACTTGCCAGCACCTAACAACAACAACAGGTTATCACTAAAGTTATCAAGCTCTTATTTTTTATTTTTGTGATTTTTAGCAATCCTGTAATATTTTTATTCATGTGTTGTTATGAATTTATAAAAGTAGAATTACCAGGTTAAAGAGTATGCTCTGTCTTAAGTGGGGAAATACTACATAGCAGTATTCTGGTAGTTACATCCTTCTCCTCAAGCTCTCTCAAACCACACAAAGGCATTTAGAAAACACACACGGGCATTTAGAGAATGTGTATTTAGGAATAGCATGAAGTAGACAAGAGGATGTCAGTTTCCTGGATCATCTGGTAGGTGCTCTCTCTCAGCAGAAGTTCAGTGTCAGGCTATAAATATTTTCAGACATGATTTCCTTTGCTCTCGTATATCAATTTAGAGCCTTATTCCCTTTACTCCTGGAGTGGCAAGCACAGGCCCCCCGTGATCAGGCTCCTAACCACCAGAGTAAGCTTTGATGATTTTTTTCCTATTCCATTTACAGTGTATTTGTAGATAACTTCTTTTCCTGTGATTGGGTTGAATTGTGCTTGTGAGATGCTTTGATGTCCACTGCACCCAAACCGGGTGTGACAAGCAGACAGCGGACCTGCTGTGGTCCAAGAGGCTGCAGGAGAGTGGATTACTTTATTTTGTTGCAAAAAAATAAATAAAAATAGCATGTATGCTTGAGAAAATAACCAGTGGGTAGGTTGAGGTTGGCAAAAAGCATATAATGCGAAAAATATAGTAAGTGCTAGACTACTAGCCAAAAGGTTGGCAATTCCAACCCTGCTAGAGATGCCTCAGAAGACAGGACTGGTGATCAGCTTCTGAAAGTTCAGAGTCTTGAAAACTCTGTGAAGCAGTTGTGCTCTGCACACATGGGGTTGCTATGAGTTGCAATTGACTCTGTGGCAACTAACAATAATAATAAAATCACCAAAGAAGTTTAACTTGGGCCCACACAAAAGTGTCACACAAAAATGTTTTTCTTTTTCTTTTTTAAAAAAAGTGTCCTTATACTCACTTTTTAGGCTTCCTGTAATTCATCCTGAGTTTATTACAATTACTAATGGGCTTTGTTTTATGACAACCATTCATAATTTACATAGCAGGGTAACTGACCTAGCAGTGATGTGATGGAGTTGGCCAGCAGAGAGTGAGCCCACTAGGCACTGGCTGTAGTGCTTTGAGATGCAAGATGAGCATGTGAGTTAGGAAAGACAGGGAATCTAGAGAGATTCTTAAGAATGCAGTTCCAAAGTATATTTGTAGAAGGATTAGGAAATGCTAATTTTTCTAATTTATAAGTAAGTTATAGTCACCCAGATCTTACAGTGGATCAGGCACAGTGCTAAGTGTTTTATATCCCTCATATAATTTTCATAAAAACCATATATGGCATTTTTGTTATCCTCATTTTACAGATGAGGAAACTGAACCTCAGAGAAGTTACATGATTTGCCAAAAATCACACAGCCAATGCATGACAAAGATGTGATTTAGACCTCGTTCTCTCAGATTTCTGAGCCCACCTGTGCTATTAGTAACAGTCCAATAGAATCATCACAAATTCACACACAACTTTTGATTTGGGGGTAAATATTTTCCTTGAGACTGTAAAGAAAAGCTCCGTGGATATTATCTCATCAGCAATACTCTTCTTTTCAGCGCTGGGAGGATGATTTCTTTCTTTCCTGTGGTGACATGGGAACAATATATTTATAATAATTCTTTGTGTTGAGCATATATCATGGGCTGGGTTTTGTACCAACTCCTTTATGTACATAATCTCATGTAATCCCCTTAATAATCCTATGAAATATGTACTATTATGATCCCTACAATTTGTACAACTTATGTCTTCTTACTTTTGTTTTGTCTCTCCACCCTCTCTAGATACCAATTAGACTTTAAGCCAAATGAGGGACCATTTCTGCTGATTCACTAATATGAATCTAACCAGAATCTAATGCAAAACCAAAACCAAACTCACTGCCATCAGGTCAGATCCGACTCATAGCGACCCCTCCTTGGGTTTCTGAGGCGATATCACTATGGAAGTAGATCGTCCAACCTTCCTTCCAAGGAGTGGCTGGTGGACTCAGTATGTCCAGGCAGAAGCAGTGTTTTTGAGGGAAAATAAGTGAGGCCTGGAGAGATAAGGTAAATTGCCCATGTTTGCAGGACTTATAAACTGGGGGCCCAGGGTACTGGGATAGGCTTCTGTCCACTCTCAGAATTAGGGACTTTAAGAACTTAATTTTTGTTTCCAAGAGGACTAAGATGGCTGGCTATAATTTGGGAAAATCAGAACTTTAGAAAGTTCTTAAAAAAGTCAAAATTTGACTCACTCACTTCTGACTAATGACAACCCTACCTGTGTCAGGGGGAACTGTGCTCCACAGGGTTTTCTGTGGCTGATGTTTTGCAAGTACATCAACAGACCTTTCTTCTGAGGTGCTTCTGGTAGACTCAGAGCACCAAGCTTTTGGTTAGCAGCTGAGTGCATTAACCTTTTGCACCAATCAGGGACCCCCTACATTAGGTAGGCAACATTTCTTAGCTACACAATTTCTCTAGCTAGCTATCCTTCCAGAAAGTGGGGCTGCCTAATTGTGGTCAAGTTCACCTCACTGAAGTCTGCATGCCATCTGTGGTTGAGATGTTGCCCTCCTAACCTAGGGGCTGGAACAAGCTGTACTTTATATAATTTCTTTGTATCCAAATTGGAAAACATCAAAGTTCCTATACAAAAATTACCTGTGCTTTTTTTGCAAGAAATTTCTTAGTTTTCTTGGTGTTCTTTGCTCTGAAGTTGGTCTTCCTCTGAAACCATTTAAAATCCTGCCCTGTGGCTTTACACGTCAAGAGCACTGTGCCACAGGCACACCTTCCTCAGTACTAGCAGGGAGAACTGTGAGGGAGGCATTTTCAACACAGAGCTACTGGGCTGCTGCAACAGGGACCCAGCAAGCAATACGAGCACTGCCAAGGAATCAGATCTGATTCATAGTGACCCCTCCTTGGGTTTCCGATCCGGTATCACTACAGAAGTAGATGCCCAATCTTCCTTCCGGGGAGTGTCTTTTGGGTTTGAACCACCAGCCTTCTGGTTAGCAGTCAAATGTCTTAGGCACTATGCCACCAGAGCTTCCAGGGACCCAGAGTCTAGTGTATTCCTGCTGCTGAGCCCTGAGTGGTCACCATACCTGGGAGCATGGGCTGTTGACATTTAGCCAGGCAAGTAAGACAGTAATCTGGGCTTTCTCAATGAAACAGTCAGTTTGCAAACAGGTACCTGGTCCTGTTTTCTTTGCCTATTTAGTCACTTCTGACTTAAATATTTTAAAGATCAACTTCTGAAAAATTAGCCATTGAAAACACTGGGGAGCACAGTTCTACTCTGACTCACATGAGTGGCCATGAGGTGGAGTCCACTCGACAACTGCTTTCTTTTTGTTTGTTTGTTTGTTTAGTGCCTTTCCTGAGCCATGCTAAACCAGAGTTTGCTAACTTGGTCACACCTGACATTTGGGGATAGAGAAGACTTGGTTATAGGGACTGTCCTTTGCATTGAAGGATGCAAGGAGACAGCATCCTTTGCCTCTATCCACCTCCACCAGATGCCAGTAGTAACCCCCCCCCCAGTTGTAATAACTGAAAATGCCCCAAAGTCTTGACAAATGTCTCCTGAGAGGCAAAATCACCCCGGTTGAAAGCCACTTTACTATGTGAATTACATACAACCTCCATAAACTACCTGCTGTTACTCCCCATTTTGAAGGAGAGGTGCGTGAAGCACAGGGAAGTTCAATGTTATGCCCATTGTCTTAGTCCTAGATAGCAGCAGGGCTGGAATGTGACCCCAGGGCTGAGATTTTTATTCAGTGTCACTCCATCACCCCCAGCATTGCAGGGAGGTCTGCATGTGGCCTATTGGAGCTAGGCAATGGCTGCTGAAGAGAGCATTTCTCCTGTGTTCCTTTGTCCATTTCTTCAGCAATATTTTTGGAACACCTGCTATATGCCAGGCAATGTTCTAGATGCTGGATCCAAATCTAGTGAATAAAATCATAAAAATCCTATTCCCCAAGCCCTCAGGATATGGAAAGGGGCAGCTTTGCCACAGCACAGCATTACACAGATTATAGGTTATGCTGACACCTTCCTTTTCTTCCTCTAATTACCCTTATTGATGGTATTATTGTTATTCTACCAATTCTGACCCTACCTTAAGAGCATTACTCCAGACAACCTAATTTCTGGGTACTGTAATTCAGCAACTAAAAACAAACCATATATTGCTTTGGTGGAAACAGAAAGGAGGCTTGAGATTAGGAAGCATATGTATTTTTAACATGATATTGCAAAGCAGCTGCTCAGCATTTTTCCAAGTCCAATCAGTTAAATTTTCTCTCGCTTTCTCCCTTCCTGGATAAACGATGAGATTTTGATGTTCTTGTGAGTCATGTAATAATAAAGGCATGACTCTAACTTGTTTTAACTCCCTCCTAATGGGCTAGCCTTGATGCTGTAATTTTTTTTTTTTCTTCAAAAGGGAGAATTTGTTTCATTTAAAGGCTCACTGAGAATTCTTACCACAAGAGTACACACATAAGTTTCGAACACTTATGGAAGTCTTTTGATAAATGACACCATAAACGCAAGCAATTTTCAGCATCTTGATGGGGAGCTTTTGAAATTTACAAGGTTTCTCTTTAATACAATTGTCTATGCCAGCTAACAGGCAGTTTTACAGTCTATCCATATGTATCATTAGGATTAAAGGGGAGGGGGAAAGGCCTTCATCTTAGATTCTGTATTCTCACAGAACCATAAATAATTCCAAATAACCAGCAATATCTTGACTACATTTGATTTGGTAGCTCTAGGAGAAATGGTTCCTATTTTGTCAACCGTTAAACTCTTCTCTTCTAAGCACATTTTCTTGAGTTTTGAAAGTCTTGGGCAAATTCTAAAATTTGTGATATGTACCTGATAAGTGTATAAAAAAAAAAGTCAAAATACAATTTTAAAACAATCATTACATGATTGAAACAAACCCTTTTATGCTTTTATCTTAGAAGCTGGAAGGCAATTTTAGGGGAGGTTTAGAGAAATGTTTTCACAGTGGCAGGAGAGTTTTCATGTTCTGTTTGACACTGTCACAGCTCAGAAGTTTATAGAATTGTGAAAACTGAGTTATGTTCCTAATATGCTGGCACAAACACGTAAACAATTTGTCATCTTACTATGACAATGGGATCAAATTAGTTTTTTCTCATAATGCTTGAGTTTTTACAGCTATTAGTAAACTGTTTTGTTAACCTCTAGGTAGAATGAGGGATAATGCTGCTGTCAGATGGAGCTTGGCTGAGAGCAAAGAATACTAGAAAGATACTTACTTGTTTTTTATTGACTATGCAAATCTATTTGTGGTCAAATATCACAAATTATGGGTCACATTGCAAAGAATTGGAATTCCAGAACACGTAATTGTGCCCATGGGGAAGCTGTACATAGACCAAGAGGCAGTCTTTCGAACAGAATAAGGGGATACTATGTGGTTTCAAATCAGGAAAGGTGTGCATGAAGGTTGTATACTTTCACCATACTGATTCAATCTGTATGCTGAGCAAATAATCTGGGAAACTGGACTATATGAAGAACGTGGCATCAGGATTAATGGAAGATTCATTGTTGTTGTTGTTGTTTGCCGTCGAGTCGGCCCCAACTCATAGCGACCCCTCCTTGGGTTTCCGAGGCAGTATCACTATAGAAGTAGGATTGCCCAACCTTCCTTCCGAGGAGTGGAAGATTCATTAACCACCTACAGTATGCAGATGATACAACCTTGCTTGCTGAAAATGAAGATGACTTGAAGCACTTCCTGATGAAGATTAAAGACTACATACAGCCTTCAGTATGGATTACATCTTGCTTTGGTTACCTAATTCCACTCTCACAGAAATATACCACAAATGGAATGGCTTTAACAAACAGGAGTTTATTCTTTCACAGTTTGAAGGCTTAAAGTCCAAGCTCAAAGGTGAAAGCCCCCAAACTTGGGCTTCAGCTCTGCCTGCTGCTCCCAACCCACTGAAGCGGGAGGCTTTTATTCACTCAGACAACTGTTGGCTGCTGAGGCTGACAAACCTAGGTCAACAAGTACAAAGTCACGGTCTCATTGTTATCAATCAACATGGCAGGCCACTAACTTAAGTCCAGAAGAAGTCCTAAGATCAGCATGGCATGGCAGGCTGCTGAAAAAACAACTTGGCTACATTCAGGGTTCAAGCATGCCATCAACTGGAGACTTTCTTCAAAGTTGCTTCTTACATACTGGAAGCAGCCCACATCCCTAAAGCAGCTACTCAGCTGCTCTAGGAGATTCCACCATGGGGTTAATTATAATCTTACCTTGGGGAATAACTACATCTCACTGGCCAGACACTCAACCAGGCCCAGCCAAGTTGACATACAACCTTAACTACCACACATCTCAACATAAAACAAAAATCTTCTCAACTGGACCAATAGGCTACCTCATGATAAATGGAGAAAATATTGAAGTTGTCAAGGACTGCATTTTCTTGGACCCACAATCCGTGCCCACAGAAGCAGCAGTCAAAAAATCAAGTGATGTATTACATTGTGCATATCTGCTGCAAAAGACCTGTACAGAGTGTTAAAAAGCAAAGATGTCACTTTAAAGACTAAAGTCCACCTGACTGAAGCTATGGGATTTTAAGTAGGCTCATATGCATATGAAAACTGGTCAGTGAATCAGGAAGACAGAAAAAAAATCAATGCATTTGAATTACTGTGTTGACAAAGAATGTTGAGTATACCATGAACTGCCAGAAGAACAGATTCATCTTGAATGAAGTACAGCCAGAATGCTCCTTGGAAGCAAGGATGGCGAGACTTTGCTTCTCCTCCCTTGGACATGTTGTCAAGAGGCACCAGTCCCTGGAATAGTATGTCACGCTTGGTAAAGTACAGGGTTGGTGAAAAAGAACACCATCAATGATATGTGTTGACACAGTGGCTGTAACAATGGCTTAATAACCATAGCAACAATTGGCTCAGGACCAGGCAGTGTTTTGTTCTGTTTTGCATGCAGTCACTATGAGTCAGAACCTACTTGACAGCACCTAACAACAACCATATGTACATCTAACCAATTGCTACTTAAAAAAAAAAAATTAAAACGAAAAAAACAACTCACTGCTGTCGAGTCGATTCTGACTCACAGAGACCCCCTTTGAGTTTCCAAGGCAATAAATCTTTACAGAAGTAGATTGCCCAGTCTTCCTTACACAGAGTGGCTGGTGGGTTTGAACCACTAACCTTCTGGTTAGCAGTCAAATGCCTTAGGCACTATGCCACTAGAACTCCTTCCTGATACTAGCATATTATAAAATGTAACAACATAAATATGTGTGTAGCAGGAGGCACCTTATAGTATATCATCATAGCTTAGGTGTTTAAAAGGTACAACTCTTCTTATTAGCTATTATTTGTCTCATATTACTCCCAGACTATTAGGAGTATTTCAGCTATATACTACTATATATTACTGCAGCAAGAAAAAAGAAAATGACAGAGATTTAAACAAGATCAAATTAATTTCTCTTTCATCTAAAAGAAGTCTAGAGGTAGGAGGTTCAGGGCTGTTATGGTGGCACCACAAACTCATCAGGGACACTGGCTGCTTCTAGGCATTTGTTCTCCATCCCTAGAATGTGGACATGGGCTCATGGTCCAGTGTGGCTGCTGGAGTACCAGACATCACAACCAGGTTTCAGGCAGCAGTACAGGAGAAGGGAAGGAGTCTCTGCCCGTATTCCTTTAAGGAAACTTTGTAGGAGTCCCATACCATGTTTTGTTAGCCTAAAGTTAATCACGTGGTCACCTAGCTGTAAGGGGGGCTGGAAAATTAATCTTGTACTTGGATGGCAATGTACCTAGCTACAAATCAGGATTCTGTTACTGAGAAAATTGGGTAGCAAATATTAGACTTTGTCATACCCTCTTTCTACAAAGACTTGCCAACTAAAGGTAACTCAGCTTTTTCTGTTTAAACTGGTACTCTCAAGTCAATGTGGTCTCTTTTGAATAATTCTCAGTCTGTCTTCTTATCTGTGGGTGGCATCTGTTAAGGAGACATTTAACAATCTCATGGGGACAGCTGAGTGGAAGGAGGCCCCTCTGTTCTTTTTGTTGACCCTTTGGGTCTGCGATGGTTCCTCCTGTGTGGCTGGTGTGACCCAGAGCATCATGCTGGCCAATGCTGCACTGTGGCTCATCTGGTTATACTGGCTACCTGCCAGGGACTTGTCATTCCTTCTGTTCATGAATTCTCTGTATTTGTCCCAAGTCCTAGCCTTTTCTGATACCCTTGTCCTCTAAAAACTCCCATGGCAGCTGACTGGAGCACCCAGGAACTTGTTATCTTAGCATACTGCGGTGTAGTAAATTACCTGGTATGACTTTTCTAGCCATAAGTCTTTGTAAACTCTGTGGTGGAATTTGCCATGAGCAACCGAGGAGCTCCTGATTGTCAAAGTTACCTCCCTGGATTATTTCTATTAAAGTTGCACGAAGCAATGTTCTAGGAAGTTCACACTCTCTCAGGTGCTTAGAATTCAGATGTTATGATTTGTTAGTTTGGCCACCACACCAGGCTCAAAAGGAGGCCTCCTAGAGGCAGAAGAAGTCTCTCTGACTGCTGGCTGAGAAAGACATGCTGCTGAGAGAAACGCATTCCTGAGAAACATGCGCTGCTGAGAAAGAGACACTGAGAGACATGCACTACTGGGAGAGAGACTGAGAGAGCCTCTTGGCTGAGAGAGGGCGGGCTGAGAGAGACTGAGCATACTTCCTGAACTTGAATCTTAGTCTGGTGATCTCTGGTAGCATAGTGCCTAAAGCACTTGACTGTTAACCAGAAGGCTGGTGGTTCAAACCCACCAGCCACTCCTTGGAAGGAAGGTTGGGCAATCTACTTCTGTAGTGATACCGCCTCGGAAACCCAAGGAGGGGTTGCTATAAGTTGAGTCCGAATCGACAGCACATAACGACAACAGCAGCAGCAGTTTCCCTAATAAACCGCATAATCTGTGAGTTCTGTGTGGCCACTACAGCAAATTATCGAACCTAGTAGAGAAGTGGTGAGTGTTGGGGGAGGAACGGTTGGTGTAAGGGCTGAAGGGAGGTGGCACATCTGGCCTCACAGGAATAGGTCTTGGACTACTGATGGTGATTCTGTCTTCCTTTTGTGGAGTTAGAGGTGGTCAGAAGATGCGGCCTCCCTGCTCCTTTAGCACACACATAGGTAGAGGGTCACCAGGGGTGGGACCTCAGGACCATATCTTTACTCTTATCTTTCTACTTCCCTCTTGAAAACTTGGGTGTGGAACTTAGAAGGATGAAGTCTCCCTATAGTACTAGTGAAAGGAGGTTGCTAGCTCCAAAGTTTCTGCTATCCCCTTTTCTCATAGACAAATCCTAAGCGCAGAGGAAGGAGAAAATCAAGGGCCCTGAGGTTGCAGGTCTTGGTCCTGCTTATCTCCCTTGTACCTGCTTCCATTATGTCCTGTCTTCCTCTTTCCCTGCTCTGCAGACCTTACTGCTCTGGAGTGATCTTTTTTTTTTTTTTCCTTTCCTGATAAGATTCATGGCTTAGCCGTAGTGGAAGAAGGGCTACAGGGGAAATAAAAAGAATAAAAACATCCCATAGTAAAATTACTTTGGGAAACGTTTGTAAAATGTTCTTTTGCCACATGTAAAAGCTGCTGACATAAGTTAGTTACTAAGTTTGAAATAACATTGCAAGAGCCTATGTAACGTGCCTGTGTGTTTCATTGTGTATGTGTGTTTTATTGTACCAGTATCAGTGCATAGAGTTGATTATGACTCATGGTGACTCCCTAAGTGACAGAGTAAAACTGCTCAAGAGGTTTTGCAATGACTGTGACCTTTTAGAAGTACGTCTTCAGGCCTTTCTTCTGAGGTGCCTCTGGGTAGACTTGAACCTCTAGTTCTCTGGTTCACAGCTGAGCACATTCATCATTTGCACTACTCCATGACTCTGTATTTTATTGTAGATGTCATAAAACTCAGCCTCAGTTCTAACTGCTCTAGTCCAGTTATCAAGAACATCACATTAAGATTTTTTTTTTTAATCATTTGGGGAAGAAAAGAGGGGGGATCAGGTTTGCTGGTCCCCTAGAGCCTGGTGGAACCACTGAGACTATGGCCCCTAGCTTTCCTTCAGGTCTGGAATTGAACTCATACCTGTGGCTTCCAGCCAAACAAAAGATAGGATTATGAGCTGAACGTTTACATTAGGTAGATACACTCCTTGGAGAGAACAATCATGGGAGAATAGAAGAGCTGTTTATGCACAGGGAGACAGCTCTGGGGGGAGGAGTGCATGGAGGGAAGGACACAGGGAAGAGGTAATTATAGGAAGGAAGTGGGAGGGGAGCTGTTGCATTGTGAGAAATTATAGTCAATGTCATGAGACAAAGTGTATGTGAACTGATGTATGGAAAGTGAATTTGCTTTGTAAACTTTCACCCAAATCACAATTTAAAAAATAAATTTTTTTTAAACAATGGTTAAGATTTTTTATATTACTACTATTATATATTGAGATTAGACTATGTACTGTTTTAAGGAATACTAAGTTATATGACTTTAAAAGGTATTAATCTTTTTACTACTATTAGTGTTTCCAATTCCTATGTGTTTAATGAATGAATGAAATATATATATACCTGAAATCAAATGCTAAAAGAGGAGGGGGAAAAAAAAAACCCTCACAATTTTTGAGCTCAGACTTTTATTTTTTTTAGCTTCAGATTTTTTTTCCCCCTTTGGCATTTTGATTGCCTTAATTCAAACTCAGATGCCCCTCAGCACATTTTTTATCCTGCTCAGAGGCAATATGAAATTTACGCTGTCTGTCACTGGCAGTAATTGCTTTAGGGAGCATCATCAATACACTCCTTCCCCCAACCCCTGCACAGCCTACCCCTTCTGCCACATATCAGCTTATCTCTGTTGAAATGCACAGCATCCACATTAAGAACATGTTTTATTCTGCCTCCTTTACACAGTGACATGAAGAAGGAGGGTCGTTACAGAGCTGAGAGGGAAGCACCACTGTTTCTAAAGCAATAAACATTTTCTCTATCTTTTTCTTCTTTCACACTGCTGGCAATTAATTGTAAACTTTCTTGATATCAGGAGCGGTAAAAAGGGCAATAAAATGGTTCCTGTGAATTGTAGGACTTTCATCCTGTGGCATTTATTTGTTTAGATATTTATTTATTACTGTGTGTGTGTGTGTGTTTTTCTTCACCACCCCCCCTTAAAGATCTGGTAAGTCTGCTTGAGAGATGCAGGGTAGCCGCTTTATATATATGGTAGCCAAATATTAATCTAAAGATTAATAAAGTTCTACTGGTTTCCTGGGGCTATGCAAGGTGCTTTGACTTTTGGTTATACTTAGTTGTGTGTTTTTTTTTTTTTTTTTTCTTTCCCCCAGACAGGAAAATGCCTTATGATTTCATGAGGGATTTATTGAACTCTAACTGAATATTTGGGGCTTTAGAATTTATTCAAGAGAAAAGCTAACTCTGTATTGGTATGATGTTTGTTGGGTGTTCTCTTTGTGACAAACATTTCTTTGAGAGGGAAAGGGAGGTTTTCACTCCTCTTGGGAGGCTATTGGAATGATTCCTTGGGGCCAACTTGAATCCTTTGAGGAATTTTACCTGTTCAGTCCCCTAAGTCCTAAACTGCATTCTAAAATGAAACTTAAGAGGTACATGGGAAGTCTCCCAGTGTCCCTTGGTTCCAGCACAGAGGGGCCTGTCTGCTTCACCTAAGCTTGGAGGAAAAAACTGCCCCCAATCCCATCACTGGTCTCCTGTTTATTTATTTTTTAATGGTCAAAAATACCACAAAACTATTTGAAAAATCAAATAATATAGAAATATTAAAAAGTATTATAATTTTTTGGGTAAACCACCTTTCGAAATAACTTATTTGCATATCAAATTACATGGAATTTAAAAGACTTAGGATGTATGGGAACCATAGAGTTTAGGCAAAGGGTGAAGCAGAGGAGATGTGGTCACAGTATACATTAAAAAACAAAACAAAACAAAACACCTGCCATCGAGTAGATTCCAACTCATAGTGACCCCCATTGGGTTTTTCAGGTGGTAAATCTTTGTGGAATTATATTGTCCCATCTTTCTTCTGCTGCCCAAGTGGCTGGTGGGTTTGAACTGCCAACTTTCTGGTTAGCACTCAAATGCCTTGGGCACTGTACCATGAGTTCAGTGATTGCCAAAGCCCAGTGACCTTTTAAGGGGGTGATTTCACCAATTTCTGGTGAGAAGAAAAAATGAGAAAAGTGTGAGTTTAGTTGTTCCTACTTTTGGTGGTGTTAAAATATAATTTTTGAAAAGACAATAGATGTCAGTTGTCTTATTTTCTCAAATCTTCTTGGAGTTATAGTTTGGGTTGTACACAAAGTTTTTGATGTCCCTCTCTAGGGGAAGGAGTTCTTGGGTGTGCAGATGGTTAACAGACTGGGAACAAAGTTACCCAGAGGTACCTTTGAAGAAAGTCCTGACAATCTACTTCTAAAAAAAAAAAAAAAAATCAGCCATTGAAACCCTATGGAACCAACAAAAACAAAATTTGTTATTAGGTGTTGTCAGCTTGGTTCTGACTTACAGCAACCTTATATACAAAAGAAAACACTGCTTGTTCCTGTGTCATCCTCACAGTCATTGCTGTATGTGAGCCCCTGTTGCAGCCACTGTTTTAATCCAGTTGATTGAGGTTCTTCCTCTTCTTCACTGACTCTCTGCTTTACCAAGCATGATCTCCTTCTCCAGAGACTGTTCCTCCTGATAACATGTCCAAAATATGTAAGATGAATTCTTGCCATCCTCACTTCTAAGGATATGTACTTCTTCTGAGACAGATTGTTCATTCTTCTGGCAAAAAAAAAAAAAAAATTAAAACTCACTGCTGTCAAGTTGATTGTGACTCATAGTGACCCCTCTTTGGGTTTCTGAGGCAGTCTCACTAGGGAAGTAGATGCTCCGTGTTCCTTCTGAGGAGTGGCTGGTGGGTTTCTACTGCCAACTTCCTGGTTAGCAGTCAAATGCCTTAGGCATTATTCTTCCCCAACACCATAATTGAATGGCATCAGTTCTTCCTTGATCATCCTTATTCATTGTCCAGCTTTTACTTGCATATGCGGTGATTGAAAATATCATGGCTTTCGTCAGCCACATCATAGTCTTCAAAGTGATGTCTTTGCTTTTTATCCATTTAAAAAGGTGTTTTGTGGAAGATTTGCCCAATGAAATATGTTGTTTGATTTCTTGACTGCAGCTTCCTTGGCATTGATAGTGGATCTAGGTGAAATGAAATCCTTGACAACTTCAATGTTTTCTCCATTTATCATGATGTTGCTTATTGGTGTGGTTGTAGAGATTTTTGGGTTTTTTTATGTTGAGGTATAATACATATTTAAGGCTGTAGTCTTTGATCTTCATCAGTAAGTATTTCAAGTCTTCTCATTCAGCAAGAAAGGTCATGTCATCTGCATATCATGGGTTGTTAATTAATCTTTTTCATTATTTAATATAAAATAAAATATGTTAAAGAAAGAAACTCTAGGGAGCACAATTCTACTCTGGTATACATGAAGTCACCATGAATTGGAATCAATTCAACAGCAATTGACAACCAGAAGATTGTAAATTCCATGTGTAAGTAGCATTCTGTTTCTATTGTACAGCCCACTCTGGAGTGTGAGGTCAAACTGACATTGGTAGCTCTACCAGTGAGAACTTGTAGAAGTTGTTTATGTCTCCCACTCTTCATATACAAGATAGGGAGCACAATACCTGCCTCCTAGGAACATTAGGAGGAGCTCTGGTAGCACAGTGCCAAAGGCACTTGACTGATAACCAGAAGGCTGGCAGTTCAAACCTACCAGCCACTCCTCGGAAGGCAGGTTTGGGCAATCTACTTCCATAGTGATACTGCCTTGGAAACCCAAGGAGGGGTTGCTATGAGTTGGGTCCGACTCCACAGCACATAACAACAACAACAGGAACATTAGTGTGAAGTAAGACAATAAATATAAATTGTCCATAGTAAATGCCTTTCCTCTTCTTTCAAAGTCACACAATGTTATATTGTTTGCAAGCTTCCACTTGAATTAAAATTTGCTTTTATTTTGTGTCTGGAGGTATCATTTAATTTTGTAGTTGCCAAGTGCCTCTGGAAGTTGGAACCTTGGAATCATGAATGAGAAGAAATAGTTAGGACAAAGTTCTCTGATGAAATTGAGAGGGGCATTCCACTTGTGTATTTTGCTTTCTCTACAGGGTAGGAAATTGTTCTGGAGTATCATTCACCCTGATTTCATTATTCACATCTTTAATGCAAATGACCCATGTACCCTAATGGATTATGTTGGGATGTTCATCTCAAAATCATTCATCTTTATTGATGTTTTTTTTTTTTTTTTTGGACACAACACATTTGGGGTATATGAAAAGCAAATTCCCTCTGGACTACAAATTAATTTCATCCATGAATCTTCAAAGATGCCAGATTGTTTTATTTATTTATTTATTTTTGATGGTTGAGTAATTTGAAAAATATCTGTCTTATCATTTTAAGACATTTCTATATAAAGACTTCCCCTTAGGTGTCCAAAATAACATAGTATTTGTTGTAAAAACATTTAGAAGCCTTTCAAGAGCTTTTTGCATATATGTATAGCAGTCTGCAAAGTTAAAGGCATTATTGTTAACATCATACACCCTATTGATCAAAGAGCTTCAGCTTGTGGTGGGTTGTTTGATGCTGTGAATAGCATACTGTGAAGCCACAGGCTTTATGCTCTACAACCCACGTCTCAGGCATTATTGTTCTTTGTGGGCCTCATATCACCTTCCAAAAAGGGTTTCTCTGTATTTCTATCACCAAAGCCTAAGTTAAAAGTAGAGATTGAGCCAGTCTTCATGGCAAACAGATAAAAAATCCAGGGTCATCGAAGCATCATGATCTTGTTCCCAATACTACCACCATGAACAGTCTTCAGTTACTGGGCTCTGACACTGAAACCTAGCTGTGTCAGAAGCCATCTAACTTTAGGAGGGGGAGTGAGAGTCAAGATCAGCCCAAGGCTGATTCTTGTGAGGAGGAGGTCATACATACTTCCACTCTATAACCTTACTACCAATTCTGACACCAGCCATCCTCCCAATAGCACCCTCTACTTCTCTGCTGGGTCTGAAAATTCACTGCAATGGCCACACAGAACTCAGAGACTATACCTGTGATTATATGGTTTATCAGCAAAGTAACAGGAACAACTCAAGAGATAGTTTGTCAAACAGGACAGCTTCCAATCAAGACAGTTGTTAGCTCTTTCTTGGCCACGCTAGATAGCATGCCCCACTCAGCTTGTCCTCTGCCACCAGCCCCTGCTCAGGCCTAGGTTCTGCTGCCAACTCCCCTTGGGCAAGTGCTGCAGCTTTTTGGCTCCCCCAGTAAGTGCCCAGAGACACCCCACTGTACCAGCAAGCCTCTTGCCCAAAAGTACTCAGGTCTCTACCTTTGTGGGTTGGTGAGCCCCCTGTAGCCATCTAGCTCTACGAGCCAGGAAGCCCACTGGAGGTGTCCCTATGATGGTCTCTTGTTTCATGCTGCTTATACCATCTTGAACCATCACCAGTATTACAGCTGTTTCCTGGGTCTGGGAAGTCCTCAGTGCAAGGCTCCAGTCCTTGGTCCAAAGGACAAACTGTGCTCCAAACTCCTCCTCCTCCTCCTCTTCTTTTTTAATTTGTGATTTGGGTGAAAGTTTACAGAGAAATTCATTTTCCATACAGCAGCTCACATACACTTTATTTGATGACATTGACTACAATTTACCACAATGCAACAGCTCCTCTCCCACTTCCTCCCTATAGTTACCTCTTCCTTGTATCTTGTCTCCATGCACTCCTGCCCCCCGAGTGGTCTCCCTCTGCATACACAGCCCTTCTATTCTCCCATGATTGTTCTCTCCAAGGAGTGTATCTACCTAATGTAAATATTTAACTCATAATGATTTTGAAAAACTCTTCTTGATGATAGTGAGGCCCTCACTAACCTCTATGGGATTGGCTCTTTTATGAGCCTACATCTCCAACCAAAATCACAAACTGACTAATCCCCTCAGCCTATTTACATAGAGGACTGTCCAGTCCCTACAAGGGTTTTATGTACCTTATTTTCATAGTAAGCTGTCTAATCCCTTGAAAGATTGTGGCATAGCAAATCATCTTTGCAGAACTCTAAATCCAGGGCCAGAAAGGCTATATATAAAGATAAACCTGTTTTACTTCAGATGTATACAAGACACTAAGAATACCTCTGAATTTTTAATCTATTATTTCTGCTATGTAGTTTCATTACTTATGACACCATTTTGGTCCAGAATGCCATCTTAGATTCTGGATCTTCTGTTATCACCTCATTTTTTTTTTTTTTTTTTTTTAATCTTCAAGTTGAGCTACACATGAAGGAAGACCCAAAATAATAGTGATTTAAGTAAGGTAGCCATCACTCATCTGTCATTTTGTCATACTGTGGTGGCTTGTGGGTTGTTTTGATGCTAGCAGCTATATACTGGTATTTCAATTACTAGGATAGTCACCTATGGTGGATAGATTTAAGCAGAGTTTCCAGACTAAGACAGACTACAAAGAAAGACATTGCCAGGTTCAATTCTTAAAAAAATTGGCCACTGAAAACTTTATGAATAGCAGGGAAACATTGTCTGATACAGTACTGTAAGATGAGCCCCTCAGGTTGGAAGGCACTCAAAATACAACTGGGGAAGAGTTGCCTCCTCAAAGTAGAGTTGACATTGATGATGTGGATGGAATAAAGCTTTCAGGACCTTCATTTGTTGATGGGGCATGACTCAAAATGAGAAGGAACAGCTGCAAACATTCGTTAATAATCTTAACATGGAATATATGAAGTATGAATCTAGGAATATTGGAAGTGATCAAAAATGAAATGGAACCCATAAAGATCAATATCCTAGGCATTAGTTAGCTGAAATGGACCGGTATTGGTCATTTTGAATCAGACAATCAAATGGTCTACTATGCCAGGAATGACAAATTGAAGAGGAATGGTGTCATATTCATTGTCAAAAGGAACATTTCAAGATCTATACTGAAGTAAGATACTGTTAGTGATAGGATAATATTCATACACCTACAAGGAAGACCAGTTAATACTACTATAATTCAAATATACTCACCAACCACTAAAGTCAAAGATGAAGAAATTGAAGATTTTAACCAGCTTTTGCAGTCTGAAATTGACTAAACATGCAATCAAATTGTATTGATAATTACTGGTGATTGGATGTGAAAGTTGGAAACAGAGACAAATCATCAGTAGTTGGAAAATGTCATGGTGACAGAAATGATGTCAGAGATGGTGTGATAGAATTTTGCAACATCAACAACTTATTCATTGCAAAAACCTTTTTTAAACAACATAAATGACAAATATATATATGGACCTCACCAGATGGAATACACAGGGAAAAAAATGACTACATCTGTGGAAAGAGATGATGGAGAAGCTCACTGTCAGTCAGAACAAGGCCAGGGGCCAACTGTGGAACAGATCATCAGTTGCTCACATGAACGTATAATTTGAAGCTGAAGAAAATTGAAACAAGTCCACAAGAGCCAAAATGTGCCCTCAAGTGTATCCCACTCAGATTCAGAGATTATCTAGAGAATAGATTTGAACACATTGAACACCAGTGGCCAAAGACCAGACAAGTTGTGGTATGACATTAAGGATATCATACATGGAAAAAGCAAAATATCATTAAAAAGACAGGAAAGGAAAAAAAGATAAAAATGTATGTCAAAAGACACTCTGAAACATTCGCTTGAACAGGGAGTAGCTAAAACAACTAGAAGAATTAATGTAGTAAAAGAACAGAGCAGATTTCAAAAGGCAGCTCAAGAAGACAAAGTATTATAATGAAATGTGCTAAAACCTGGAGATAGAAAATCAAAAGGGAAGAAAGCTTGCATTTCTTAAATTGAAAGAACTAAAAAAAAAAAAAAATCAAAGCTTGAGTTGTAATATTGAGGGATTCTATGGGCAAAATATTGAACGATGGAGGAAACATCAAAAGAAGATGGAAGGAGAATACAAAGAGTCACTATAACAAAAAGAATTGCTTGATGTTCAACCATTTCAGGAGACAGCATAAGATTAAGAACTGATGGTATTGAAGGAAGAAGTCCAAGAGGCCCTGAAAATATTGGCAAAACACAAGGCTCCAGGGATTGATGGAGTACCCATTGAGATATTTCAACAAACTGATGCAATGCAGGAAGTGCTTGCTCATTTATACCAAAAAATTTGGAAGATAGTTAGCTACCTGGCCATCCAATTGGTAGAGATCTATATTTGTGCTCATTCCAAAGAAAAGTGATCCAATAGAATGTGGAGATTATAAAAAAAAATATTAATATCACATACAAGTAAAATCTTGCTGAAGATAATTCAAAAATTGTTGTAGCAGTACATTGACAGAGAACTGCCAGAAATTAAAGCTGGATTCAGAAGAGGATATGCAATGAGGGATATCTTGCTAATGTCAGATGGATCTTCGCTGAAAGCAAAGGATACTGGAAAGCTGTTCACTTGTGTTTTATTGACTATGCAAAGACATTTGGCTATATGAATCATAACAAATTATGGATAACATTGTGAAGAATGGGAATTCCAGAACACTTAATTGTGCTCATAAGGAACTCGTACATAAAACAAGATGCTGCCATTTGAACAGAACAAGGGGATACTGCATGGTTTAAAATCAAGAAAGGTGTTCATCAGGGTTGTATCCTTTTGCCATATTTATTCAATCTGTATGCTGAGTGTGGTGGCTCAGGCCTTCTGGGGCAGCTTTATTTAAGGCTGGACCCCTGGGAAGTTCAGGACAGGTGGGGAAGTGAGCCGAGTGTTTGGAAGAACTAAGGGAGATGAACTTGTCTGTCAGTTTGTCGTCCTGTGGTGTCTTGCACATTGCTGCGAGGCTGGAGGCCATCCCACTGGTGTTGCAAAATACCAGCAGGGTTACCCATGGTGGACAGGTTTCATTGCAGCTTCCAAACTAAGACAGACTCAAAAGAAGGAAGAAGCTACCCACTTCTCAAAGAACTGGCTAGTGAAAACCTTATGAATAGTGGTGAAACACAGTCTGATGTATTATTGGAAAACTTTATGAATAGACCTGAAACATTGTCCAATATAGTGCCAGAAGATGAGCCCATCAGGTCTGAAGGCACTCAAAATATGACTGGGGAAGAGATGAGTCTTCAGAGTAGAGATGACTTTAATGATTTAGATGGAGTAAAGCTTTGGGGACCTCCATTGGCTGATGTGACATGACTCAAAATGAGTAGAAACAGCTGCAAACATCCATTGATAATCACAGTATGGAATGTATGAAGTATGAATCTAAGAAAACTGGAAGTTGTCAAAAAAGAAGTGGAATGCATAAAAATTGGTATCCTAGGCATGAGTGAGCTAAAATGGGCTGGTTTTGGCCATTTTGAATCAGACAAACATATGATCTACTACACCAGGAATGACAATTTGAAGAGAAATAATGGAGAATTCATCATCCCAAAGACTGTTCCAAAATCTGTCCTAAAGTACAACGCCATCAGTGACAGGATGATGATATCCATATGAGTACAAGGAAGACCAGTTAATACTACTATTAATCAAATCTATGCACCAACAACCAAAGCCAAATATAAGAAAACTAAAGATTTCTACCAACTTCTGCAGTCTGAAGTTGACCAAACATGCAATCAAGATGTGTTGATTATCACTGGTGAGTGGAATGCAAAAGTTGGAAACAAAGAAGGGTCACTGGTAGTTGGAAAATATGGCCTTGGTGATAGAAACAATGCTGGAGATTGCATGATAGAATTTTGCAAAACCAACAAATTACTCGTTGCAAATACCTTTTTTCGACAACATAAATGATGGCTATACATGTGGACTTCATCTGATGGAATACACAGGAATCAGATTGACTACATCTCTGGGATGAGGCAATGGAGAAGGTGAATATGTGCACATAGATCAGGAGGCTGTCATTCAGACAGAACAAGGGGATACTCCATGGTTTAAAATCAGGAAGGAGGTGCATCAGAGTTGCATCCTTTGACCACATTTATTCAACTTGCATGTTGAGCAAATAATATGAGAAGCTGGATTATATGAAGAAGAACATGGCCTCAGGATTGGAGGAAGACTCATTAACAGCCTGTGATAAGCAGATGACACAACTTTGCTTGCTGGAAGTAAGGATGACTTGAGGCACTTACTGATGAAGATTAAAAACTGCAGTCTGCAGTATAGATTATGCCTCAATATAAAGAAAAGAAAAATCCTCACAACTGGTCCAGTAAACAGCTTCATGATGGTTGGAGAAAAGATAGGTGTTGTTAAGGCTTTATATAACTTGATTCTATAATCAACACCAATGGAAGAAGCAATCAAGACATCAAATAACATACTGCACTGGGCAAATCTGCTGCAAAAAACCTCTTTCAAGTGATGAAGAGCAAAGACATCTCCTTGAAGGCTAAAGAGCGCCTAATCCAAGCCATGGTATTTTCAATCACCTCTTATGCATGTGAGGGCTGGTCAATAAATAAGGAAGACCAAAGAAGAGTTGATGCTTTTGAGTTGTGGTGTTGGAGAAGAATGCTAAGAGTAGCATGGACTTCTAAAAGGACTAACAGATGTGTCCTGGAAGAAGTACAGCCAAAATGCTCCTTGGAAGCAAGAATGGCCAAACTTTGTTGCACCTGCTTTGGTCATGTTGTCAGGAGGAATCATTCCCTGGAGAAGGATATCATGCTTGGTAAGGTAGAGGGTCAACGCAGAAGGGGAAAGCCCTCAACAAGATGGGTTGACTCAGTGACTGTGATGATAAGCTCAGGTATAGCAAGGATCGTGAGGCTGGCACAGAATCGGGCAATGTCGTTGTGCTGTGCATAGGGTCACTATGAGTTGGAGACGACTTGACAGCACCTAACAGCAATGATGACAACAACAACATGCTGAACAAATAAGCCAAGAAGCTGGACTACGTGAAAAAGAACATGACATTAAGATTGGAGAAAGACTCATTAACAACCTGTGATTTGCAGATGACACAAGCTTTCTTGTTGAAGGTGAAGATGACTTGAAGCACTTCCTGATGAAGATCAAAGACTACAGTATTCAGTAAGAATTTCATTTCAATGTAAAGAAAACAAAAATCCTGACAACCAGACCAATAAACAACATCACAATAAATGGAGAAAGGATTGAAGTTGTCAGGGATTTTGTTTTACTTGGATCCACAATCAATACCCATGGAAGTAGCAGTCAAGAAATCAGACATCCTAGTGCAGTGGGAAAATCTACTCCAAAAGACCTCTTGAAAGTGTTAAGAAGCAGGGCAAGATGGCGGACTAGGCAGAAGGATTGCACAGACCCTCTTCAACAAAGAAAAGGGAAACCAATTAACACAGACACAGAAGATAAT
>NW_006921767.1:4287471-4293761 GCF_000298275.1 Orycteropus afer afer | reverse complement strand
ATGAAGGGATGGACACTGGGAGGAGGTAACTATGGGGAGGAAGTGGGAGGGGAGCTGCTGCATTGTAAATTTTGGTCAATGACATGAGACAAAGTATATATGAACTGCTGTATGAAAAGTGAATTTACTCTGTAAATCTTCACCCAAACCCTAATAAAAAAAAAAAAAGAAGAAGAAGAAGAAAGAAAGTGTTAAGAAGCAAAGATGTCACTTTGAAAAGTAAGTGTGCCTAACCCAAGCCTTGATATTTTCAATCACCTTATATGCATGTGAAAGCTGGACAATGAATAAAGATGACTGAAGAAGAGTTGGTGCCTTTGAATTAGGGTTTTGGCATATTGGAAATACTATGGACTGCCAGAAGAACACAAAAATCCGTCCTGGAAGAAGTGTAGCCAGAATGCTTCTTGGAAGTGAGAATGGCCAGACTTCATCTCACCTACTTTGGTCGTATTGTCAGAGGGATCATTCCCCACACCCCTTTTCTTTTCTTTCTTTCTTTTTTTTTTTCTTTCAATTTTTATTGTGATTTTTTTATTGTGAAAGTTGACAGTGCAAATCCAATTCCCATACAGCAGTTCATACACATTTTGTCTATGATATTGACTGCAATTCTTCACAGTGTAACAGCTCGCTTCCCACTTCCTCCCTGTAGTTACCTCTTTTGTGTGTCCTTCCTCCTCATGCTCTCCCACCCCCCGCCCCACCCCAGCTATTTCCCTGTGCAAACATTGGCCTTCTGTTCTCCCATGTCTTTAAGGCTTGTATCTACTTGGTGTAAATGTTCACCCCATATGCTCATCTGTTGTTTGGCTAGAAACCACAAGAATGAGTTCATTTTCAGACCTAAAGAGTAACTAGGGGCCATAGTCTCAGGTGTCACCAAGCTCTATCAGACCAGCAGACCTGACTTTGAGTTTTGTTCCACATTGTTCTTCCTCTTTATCTGGGATCTCTGGGATCATTCCCTTGAGAATGATAGTAGGTTTAGTAAAGTTAGAGGGTCAGTGAAAAAGGGGAAGACCCTCAATGAGTTGGATTGGGACAGTGCGCAACGATCTACTCAAGCATGACAATGATTGTAAGGATAGTGTAGGGACTGGCAGTATTTCATTCTGTTGTACATGAGGTTGCTATGAGTTGGAACCTAACAAGAAGTAAGATTGAAGTTCATTTTTCTCTGTGTAAACAAACTCTTGAGATAGGCAATACAGGGCTGAATGTGTGGACGCCCAAATCCTTTGGCACTCTGCTCCCTTCCATCTTGCTACTCTATAGTTCTCTACCTCATGGTCCAAGATGGCTGCTTGTATTTCTGCCATCATGTCCACAAGTCTGTTGGAAGAATAGAAGAAGGTAGGAGAGTCCGCCTGCAAAGTTTTAACCAAACTTTCTAGAAGTTGCACGTAACACTGTCACTTACGTATGGTTGGCTAGCACTTAGTTACATGGCCACATGAAGCTGCAGCACTTAGTCACATCTCCACAGATCTGGGAGAGTTGTGCTGAGCAGCATGTCCTGGCTAAAGATTAGAGTTTCTATTAATAAGGGAGAGGTGGGGAACAGATACTGAGATAGCTAGTCTAGTAGTCAGTTGTGTATCATCTTTAATTTAATGATCCAGTAAATGAGGTGCTTTGCATTTTTTATAATACCTGATGAGTCCTTCCCTCCAATAGATGAGAGAGGTAGTATTAGCTCTGCTTTTCAGATAAGGGACAGAAGTTCAGAAAGTTTGGCTTTCTTCTGAATCAAGCTTATTGTTGAATTGGAATGAAACGTCTAGTCCTGCTACATATTCATGATAATTGGTGCGTCTGAGTTCATTGTTGAGGCTATCATGTCAATACATCTCACTGAAGGTTTCTTTCATTTTCGCTGGCCCTGTACAGTACCAAACATGATGTTCTTTTCTAGTGATGGTCTTCCCTGATGATGTGCCCAAAGTAAGCAAGCTGAACAAAGTCTTACCATCTTCACTTCTAAGGAATGTTTTGAATAAATTTCTTCTAAGACTGATTTGTTGATTCTTTTGGCAGTCTATGGTATATTCAGTATTTTTTGCCAGCCATGTTATTCAAACACATCAATTCTTCTTCTTTCTTGCTTTTTCACTATCCAACTTTCATAAGCATATGTGATGGAAAAGAGCATGACTTGGGTCAGGTGCATGTTAGTCTCCAAAGTGACATCTCTGCTTTTTAACACTTTAAAGAGATCTGCAGATTTACCAATGCAATATGTTGTTTGATTTCTTGAATGCTGCTTCCATGAATGTTGATTGTTGATTGTTCTTGATCCTAGCAGAGAAATCAAGGTAATGGTGCAAAAGTAGTTATGATAAAAATAGCAATTATTATCCTAAACATTTTATATGCATCACTACCATTCATTTTATACCCTCCAAAACCCAGTGATTTTTTTTTCTGGCACCCATTTTACACATGAGGAAATGTTAGATAACTTGTCCATAGTCATAAACTACTAATACAAAGAAGAGGTATCACAAACCAGCCATTTGATACTTGCTCTTAACTACTGCTCCAGAAACTTCCAATTTTTTTTTTTTTTTAAAAAGCTTGTTTTAGTTTTCCATTGCTGCCGTAACAAATTATCACAAATTTAGAGGCTTACAATTGCACTCAGTTGTTATTTCATAGCCGTGTAGATCAGATCTGGTGGGCTTGGCAGAGTGCTTTTTCTGGGCACCAGAGATCCAAACTCACTGGGCTCATAATCCAGAAAAATTTCTCTGTTTCAGCACTCAATTAGTAAATTTAATTCCATTTGCCAAATCCATTTTGTTCATGTAAGGTGATCTATTCAAAACTTTGAAGAAATTAGGGTGTGGACATCTTTTGGGGACCATTATTCAGCTCTTCCCAGACTGTGACCCATAGTTAGAAATACATATTATGTTGCAACTCAGTACACATAGGTAATATAGAGAGCTGAAATGAGTTGCACCAAACAATACTTACCTATTCTAGTCTGTGTTATTACTTCGATTTTTAAAAATGTTGATCATGACCTAGAAAATTGATTTTATGACCCACAGCTTGCAAAACACTGTCAAAGCTGCTCCGATTTCCACTGCTATTGCCCTCAATCTGGTAGTCTTCTCTTCTGTCCAGACTTTTATGAGGCAGCAGCCTCCCAGGTGCTACTCATGCTTTTCCACTCTCACCATTTCAGTTCTCCTCTAAGAGAATCCACTAACCCCTCTACCTATTGCCCTCACTCTGTGTGTGCTGCCTTTTACTGGATAGCTGGATTCACTATGGTTATTAAGATAATAAGGGGTATTTATAAGAAAGTTTCCTTGAGTGAGATGATCCCTAGTTTCATAACCAAGGCTTTTGGGAAAACTTGGTGGATGACTCAAGTTTTCTTTCTATGCTGGAGACCCAGGTTTAATTTCAAGCCAGTGTACTTCATGCACAGCCACCACCAATCTGCCTGTTGAGATTTTTGTGTTACTATGATGCTGGACATGTTTCAGTGGAGCTTCCAAACTAAGATGGACTAGGAAGAAATACCTGGTGATCTATCCAAAAATCAGCCATTGGAACCCTATGCATTACAGTGGTCTGATCTGCAGCTGATCATTGTGACAACATAAAACTAGGTGCTGTTTCATTCCATTGTGCACAGGCTTGCCATAACCCTGGGGCCAACTGGATGGCAGCTAACAGCAGTAACTTCAAAGATGGCAAATTGAGATGCAGTCTGATACTGTCTGAGACTCTTGAGTGCTGTAAAAAGCTTGGTGAAATCCCATGAAGGACAGACAAAAGATGCTGATATCAATTAAAGATGTCTGCTATAGTTAAAGGAGTGGAGAGTGATGGCACTAAGGGCAGGGATTTGCCATCTCTGGGGTTAGTGGATGCCCATCACAGTTGCTCTTCTAGTTAACAGAGGGACATCTATCAAAAGACAAAGCCATGCTGTTTTGACTACTGTGGCTATATACTAGTTCTTAAGATCTGGGAGTGTGAGACCTCCCACTTTGTTTTTCTTCTTGAGAAGTGCTCTGCTTATTTGAGGTCTCTTTCCTTTCCATATGAAATTAGTAATTAGCTTTTCCATGTCCTTAAAAAAATTTGTTGAAATCTGCATCAGTATTGCATTAAATGTATAGATTGCTTTAGGTGGTATTGACATTTTCACAATGTTTAGTCTACCTACCCATGAACAAGGCAGGTTCTTCCATTTATGTAGTACCCTTGTTGTCTCTTGTACCAGTGTTTTATAGTTTTCTTTGTATAGGTCTTTTTTGTCTCTGGTGAGGTTTATTCCTAGATATTTTATCTTTTTTGTAGCTATAGTGAATGGTATTGTTTCCCTTATTTCTTTATCACAGGAGTCCTTCCTGGTGTAGAGAAATCCAACTGATTTTTGTATGTTGATCTTATATCCTGCCACTTTGCTGAACCTCTCTATTAGTTCTAGTAGTCTTTTTATTGAGTCCCTTTGGTTTTCTATGTATAGGATTATATCATCTGCAAATAAAGATAGTTTTAATTCCTCTTTGCCAATTTGTATGCCTTTTATTTCTCTTTCTTGCCTTATTGCCCTGGCCAGGACTTCCAATACAGTGTTAAACAGACAGGTGATAGAGGGCATCCCTGTCTGGTTCCCATTCATAAGGGGAATGCCTTGAGTCTTTCTCCATTAATAATGATGTTGGCCATTGGCTTTGCATATATACCCTTTATTATGTTGAGGAATTTCCCTTCTATCCCTATTTTGCTGAAAGTTTTAAACAGGAATGGATGTTGGATTTTATGAAATGCCTTTTCTGCATCAATTGATATAATCATACAGTTCTTTTCCTTTGTTTTGTTTATGTGGTGGATTACATTGATTGATTTTCTGATGCTGAACTACCCTTGCAAACCTGGTATGAATCCCACTTGGTCCAAGTATATTAATTTTTTGATAGGTAGTTGGATTCTGTTGGCCAGGATTTTTTTTAAAGATTTTTGCATCTATGTTCATGAGGGATATTGGTCTATAGTTTTCCTTTCTACTGTTGTCTTTCCCTATATAGCCACAGTAGTCAAAACAGCATGATATTGGTACAGTGATAGACAGACCAATGGAACAGCATTGAAAGTTCAGACATAGACCCATCCATCTATGGACAACTGATCGTTACCAAAGGCTCAAAGCCCATCAAATGGGGAAGAGATAGCCTCTTTAACAAATGGTGCTGGCAAAACTGGATATCCAACTGTAGAAAAATGAAATGACCCATACCTCACCCCATACACAAAAACAAACTCAAGCTGGATCAAAGATGTAAATGTAAAACCCAAAACTATAAAATTCATCAAAGATAAAATGGGGCAAATTTGGGAGCCCTAATTTATGGCATAAAGAGATTGTCAAGCATAACCTAGAATGTGCAGGAGGTAGAAGAGAAGCTAGATGACTGGGACCTTTTAAAAATTAAATTCTTATGTGCATCAAAAGATTTTGTCAAGAGGGTAAAAAGAGAACCTACAGATTGGGAGAAAATATTTGCCTATGACATATCTGACAAAGGACTTATCTCCAAGATCTACAGAAAACCTCAACACCAAAAAGACAAATAACCCAATTCACAAATGGGCAAAAGACTTGAACAGATACTTCACCAAAGAAGATGTACAGGCAGCCAACAAACACATGAGAAATTGCTCACGATCATTAATCATTAGAGAGATGCAAATCAAAACAACAATGAGATATCATCTCACCCCAGCAATAATAACAAAGTTCAACAGATCAGTTAGTAACAAACGCTGGTGGGGTTGTGGAGAGATTTGAACCCTTGTGCACTGCTGGTGGGATTGTAAAATGGTACAACCATTGTGGCAAAAGGTATGGCATTTCCTTAAAAAACTGAAATCAGAAGTATCATTTGACCCAGCAATTCCATTACTAGGAATATATCCTAAAGAGGTGAGAGATAGCACACAAACAGACATATATACACCTATGTTCATCGCAGCACAATTCACCATAGCAAAGAGATGGAAACAACCTAAATGCCCATCAATGGATGAGTGGATAACCAAATTATGGTCTATCCACACAATGGAATACTATGCCACATTAAAGAACAATGAGGGATACGTGAATCATCTCCCAAGGTGGATGAACCTGGAGGACATTATGCTGAGTGAAATAAGTCAATCACAGAAGGACAAGTACTATATGAGCCCATTACTGTAAAAAGACAGAGAAGGGTTTGCTTGGGAAAGGGAACTCACCTAGTAGGTTACCAGGATGGGGAGGG
>NW_006921767.1:4277751-4286501 GCF_000298275.1 Orycteropus afer afer | reverse complement strand
ATCCCTTAGAGCAATAGACCATGGAACAACAGAGGACCAACATTCAAACTGAGGAAATGCAGGACAAACAGGAGAGCATAATTATGAGGGGCACAGGGGGAGGGTTGCAGGGTAGGGAGGGGAGGAGACTGGGTTACGGTTGGACATGGCAAATGGGGAATGAAACTAAATGTACGTGTGACGTTGAATGTAACACAAGCTCTTAAAAATAATAATTAAAAAAAGACAAAACCAAAATAAAGGGGGACAACTTTAAACAGGAATAGATTTTGAATTTTAAGTGTGAAAGAAATAAATAAGATAGTGCAACTTGTAGGAGACTGGGAGAAAATAATGATTTTTGTCATTTGGGAGTTTCAAACTGGGAAGGAACAAAATCCCTTTCTTAGGCTAAAAGAGCTCGTAACTCATTAAAGCCTATTGCTGGTTTTACAATTATTCTCGGCATCATCAATCTGTACTCTGTCCTTGTTAAGGGTCTTTGTATTTTCCTAATCTATTTTTCTAGGTCACAAGGTCCAATGCTTAGAAGGAAAGCTTTGAAGGCAATAATGTGACCTGGCTCAGAGCTCTGATGGTGACATCAAGATGCCTGGGTTCAAATCCCAGTGCTGCCACTTAGAATAATCTGAGTTTGAGTAAAGTGGCTTAACCTCTTGAGGCCTCAGTTTGTATTTGTATGTTCTTTACAATTGTAGCTCACGGGTGACAGAAGGCTGAGTGATGTGTGCCATTTGATGGCATGTGGATAATGTCTCCTGCCTTGCAGGGTTCTTTGGAGGAATAAATCAGATAATGTGTGAAGAACATAGGCCCATAGTCAGTGACTGATAAAGGGCAGGTGTTATTCCTGCTTAGTCAAAATGGATGGCTCTTGTTTGCACCATTGTTTAGTTGTTTTAATTATTTGTTTATGTATTTCTTTCTCCCAGAGAAGGTAGATAAAATGAGTGCTTCATCTTCTGTCCCTGTCAGTATCTAACAGAGCGGGTTGAATTTCAGTCACATTTTGTGTTCACCCATGCTATCCTGAGTCTCCTTTCTCCACAGTGGCCAGATAGATTTTTTTCTTATTATTTTTATTTTTGAAGTGTTTCTTCCCCTCCTCTCCCACCCTTGGTAACCAACAAAGAAAGTTTCATTCCATATATAAAACTTTCCTTGACTTTTTACAATAATGAACTAAAAAGTATTTGTCCTTCTGTGATTGACTTATTTCCTTCAGCAAAGTATCCTCCAAATTCATCCACATTATGTGGTATTTTGGTTCTACTTTATTGTTGAGGTTTGTATAGTATTCTATTGTGTGTATGTACCATAGTTTGGTTATCCATTCTTCTGTTGTTGATGGGTGCCTAGGTTGTTTCCATCTTTTTGCTATTGTAAATAGTGCTGTGATGACTAGAGAGTGTGTGTATTTCTGTTCTTGTCCTTGGCTAAATAGATTTTGTAAAAACCTGTCATATCATGTCATTCCCTGGTGGCTCCAGTGGCCTATTGGGCCCTACTTGATCTGTTATCCCCACCTACTCCCCTTCTGACCTCATCTTCTACCAGCCTATAGTAGTTTGAATAGTTCACTCGTTCTCTTGCCATACAAGTTTGTATCCTTCCAGGAACCTCAGAATGTGATCTCATTTGGAAGTAGGGTCTTTGCAGGTGTAATTAGAAGAGGTCACACTGGAGTAGTGTGGGTTGTAATCCAATTTGCCTTGTGTCCTTATAAGAAGTGGGGAAGAAACACACAAACACAGAGGAAAACGCATGTAACGATGGAGCCGGAGATTGAGATGATGAAACTGAAAAAGCTAAGGAATCCCAGGATTGCTGGCAAAGATGGGGTAATCTACTTCTATAGTGATAACGCCTCAGAAACCCAAGGAGGGGTCACTATGAGTCAGATCCAAGTCAATGGCAGTGAGTTTGTTAGTTTTTTTTCCCCCCCAAGAGAAAGACATGGAGTAAATTCTCTTCTCTGAGCCTCCAATAGGAACTACCCTGCCAACACTTTGAGTTCAGACTTCTATCCTCCAGCAGTGAGAGAATACATTTTTAGGTCACCCATTTTGTGATAATTTGTTACAGAAGCCACAGGAAACTAATATATACTCTTTGTTCTACTCCAGCACATAGACTACCTTGAGGTTCCTTGAACATGCCAAGCATATTCCTACTGTAGGCATGTGCATGGGCTATTCCCACCTTCTACAGTGCTTTTCCCATAGATATCTTTATGGATGGTGTCTTCTCAATTATCACCTTCTTAGAGAGGCCTCCCTGAATCACCTTTTCTGAAATATATCCCCACCCCAATCACTCTCTGTCTTCTTGTTTTGTGCTGTGTTTTTTTTCTTTCCTTAGCATTTTGTCCCATACTGACACATGGTATTTTTATTTGATTATTGGTTTATTGTCCATCTTTGTCCATCTAGAATGAAAACTCTATCAGAGGTAGGATTTGGTCAGTTTTGTTACTACTGTATCTGCTGTGTCTGGAATTCTACCCAGCCTATAGTAGAGTCTCAATAATATGCGTTTGGTGAATTAATGAATAAAATTCACTCAACAGATTTTCACTGAGTTCATACTATGTGCCAGGCATGGTATCAGGCTCTGTGTGTGCAAATTGAATATGTTTGGGCATGATCCCTGCCATGTTAAATTTTGTCTTCTAATAAGAGAGACAAACAAATAACTTCCAAAAGTTATGAAGAGCAGTCATGGTAAGTAAGAGAACTAGAGAGTGCTCTGGGAGATACTGTGGAGAGACCTGTTTAACCTCCACCTAGAAGGATCAGTAGGACTCAAGGTAGATGAAGAAGTGTACTGGGAATGAAGAGAGATTTCAGGTGAACTAGAGACTTAACCTATTACCAAAGATTTTCTCAACTGCCCAGATTTCTGCCACACATGGGGTTATATAACAAATTGTAGCAGATAGTGAGGGTCCAACATTTCTGTATAGTAGGAATTAAAAACAACAACAACAAAAAAAAAAAACAAAAAACACTGCCATCAAGTCAATTCCACTTCAAAATGATCCTTGCAGGGGCATCTATTTGTTTGAAATGGAGGATTGCTTTGAAGTGGTATTTGCACTTAAGTTTTATTTTTTAGTGGTAGTGTATGGGTCTGAAAGGAGCTCTGGTGGCATAGTGCCCAAGGCACTTGACTGCTAACCAGAAGACTGGCAGTTCAAACCCACCAGGCACTCCTTGGAAGGAAGGTTGGGCAATCTCCTTTCGTAGAGATACTGCCTCGGAAACCCAAGGAGTGGTCGCTATGAGTCACAACAGACTCCGATAGCAGTGAGTTTGGTTTTTCTGGTTTTGATGGGTCTGAGGAGGGTTAATTACAGGCCAGAATTACCCCTGGCCACCTATTAGTGCCACAACTGTTTCTCAGGCTGCCTTACAGATGTAACCATATGTGACTTCCAACACTAGGCCACGTAAGGCATTGTGACTTTCTCCTTGCCCTCTCTCTTGAATCATTTGCCATAAGGGAAGCTAGCACTAAGTTGTAAGGATGCCCAGGCAGCCCATGAGGGTCTCCATAGGGAGGGACTAAGACCTCCTGCTAAAAACCAGCACCATGTGGATGAACCATATTGAAAAGGATACTGCAGCCCCTCCTACCATCTTTACTACAAGCTTATAAGAGACTCTAATTCAATCCCTCCAGCTAAGGTGGTCCCAAATTCCTGGCCCACAGAAACTGTGAGATAATAAATATTTTATTGTTTTAAGCTACTAGACTTTAGGTTAATTTGATACATAGGAAAAGATGGATAATAAACATCTGCATTCCTTTTCTGTTGTTTTTCCCATTAGTAACCAAGGTCTTCTCAGCTTTCATCCCAACCTCTAAACATGTTCTTTTTCTACTTTCCCTGTTTGTGCTATGGATCATTTTTAATTCTACGAGTAGATAAAGAACTTGAGAAAAATATTTAACAGTTACATTAAAAAGTCCATAGCAAAACAAAAAAAAATTCATGGCAAAACTGAAATAGACCCACCTGTGCCTTTGAAAATTTTTTATAGTGCTGAAATATGTGTAACATAACTTGTCATTTTAACCATTGTAAACAATTCAGTGAAATTACATTTGCCACGCTGTGCAACCATTCACCAAGTGCCCAGTTTATTGCTATTTATTGGGAGCTCTGGTAGCATAATGCCTAAGGCTCTTGACTGCTCACCAGAAGGCTGGCAGTTCAAACCCACCAGCCACTCCTCAGAAGGAAGATGAGGCAATCTACTTCCGTAGTGATACTGCCTCGGAAACCCAAGGAGGGGTCGCTATGAGTCGTGGCCGACTCAACAGCAAACAACAACAACATTGAGTGCTTACTATGTACTAGGCATCAGGTTGTGAGCTTTGCGTATGTTTTCCAATTTAATCCTTTCTTCAACCCCTTGAAGTTGTTACGATTATTTTCCCTTCTTGTCACAAGAAAAAATTGAGGCGCAGAGAGGTTAAGTAACATGATTAAGATCACACAACTTATCACTGGCAGAGCCACTATCTCATTACAAAGACTGTGCTTTCAACTATATTCTGGGGAGTTGTTTTTGGGTTGGGGATAGAGTTGGGAATAAGAGAGGTGTGAGTGAAGATGGTGTCATCAAGGGTTTCTCAAATTTTAATGTGCATGTGAGGTCTCTGTTAAAATGTATATTCAGTAGATCTGGGAAGGGGTCCTGAGTTTCTATATTTCTCACAAGCTCCTAGGCAGTGGCATTGGTTTACAGGCCAACTTTGGTTGGCATGACTGTAGAAGACTTGAGATGTTAGATAAAACCACCAAAGGGACCCTCCAGTCCCAATCTCACTCCCTGTTACAATGCTTTGGCAATCACGTTTCTTTGAGCAGTAAGTGCTGACAAAGCTGTAAAAGAACTGGCACTGGAGAGTTTTGCCTCATTTTTGAAGCAGTTGGCCCACTAATTTGGTTTAATCATCACAAGACAGTGCAAACAGAGAGGGAAGGCACACAGCCCTCACCTACCATGTTGTATTTCAGGCGCCCAGACCTCCAGACTGTGAGCTTTTGCTAACATTACATGAAGGATTTATATGTGGAATAAATATTCTTAAATCTTTATAAGGTGCCTAAAATATTTATGGTTGTTTTAGTTTGGTTTGCATGCCATATTGCGCTCTTACATTAAGCAGTTTTTACACCATCAAGCTTTTCCATTAATCATGTTGGCCTGTTCCCAGCTCTTCTAACCAAGGGGAGATCTATTACATTGAGCAGCCAGAGCCAAATGATCTAATTTCTCCTTTGGCTGTTTCATCGAATGGTTCATAAACCTATGGCTATTATTGTATTACGAAGACACATTGTGGTCCTCAAGTGTCATGTTGACATGTTTACGTTTCTTTTTCTTAAGAGAAAGCATGATTAAAATGGAATATTCTTTCATGGGAGGACATTTTATAACAATTTTGGCCTGATGAAATTAAAAACGGGAACATCCAGGCTCCAACAAATCCTGAAATGGTTGAGATCAATGTCACTGAAAGATCAAAACAGTTTTGTTCCTGTCTCCTTTAGACATGGAATCATTTCTATGGAGCTTTTAAAAAATAAGAGATTTGCTTAGTAAGCATAACTTAATATGGAAAAACAAAATGTTTTGGGGGGTATATTTTAGGAGGGGATTTGGGGTTATTGAGGGGAGTACTTGATGGCCTTGTTCTCTATCAATGAGTGTGTGTGCACATTCTTGAAAAATGATTTTGTGGGTGCCAGGGAGTCCAATTTGAGCCTTGTGAAGTTGATTTAATACGTAAAACTTTAACATGATAGGTGTCCTTTAGAATTAAAGTTTTAAAAAATACATAAGTTAAAAACCTCTGAATTCCAATAGTGTTCTTTACAGAATTAGAAAAACCAATTCTCAATTTCATATGGAATGCCAAGCAGCTCTGAATAGCAAAAGCAATGTTCAAAGAGAAGAGAAAAGTGAGAGGACTCACACTTCCTGATTTTAAAACACACTAGTACAAGGAGCCCTGGTGGTGCAGTGGTTAAAGTGCTTGGCTGCCAACAGAAAGGTTGGCAGTTTGAACCCACTAGCCACTTCGTGGGAGAAAGATGTGGTAGTCAGCTTCTGTAAAGATTTATATACAGGGGAGTGATGAGATGGTGTCATACCTGTACCCCACATGTTTGTTGCCTCTAGCATCTTAATGCCTGAAAAGCTAGGTGTAACAGTTTGAAGCAGGGATTCTGGGGCTGTCAACAGCTCATTAAGTTTAGAGAAGATTAGTGGAGAAGGAGAGGAAAAAAAAAAGCAGGGTAAACAGGCAGGAAAAATAAAAATCAACACACCTCCCTGGCCAGCAGGTAGAAAACTCTTTTAACAATACTGGAGAAAGCTGAGGGGGGGGGAGAAAAAAGGGACACCAGGGAACCAGTAGTGGCTTCGGGGACTCAGACTATCCATAACAGCAGTTTCTGATGATAATCTTGGGAACTGAGCTGAATGAGTGGACAACATTTCTGAGAAACAGAGCAGAAAGCCCTGTGGTTTGGGTTGCTGCTGAGTTGAGAGCAGAAAAGGGAAAGGGAGGAAACTTGCTGCAGGGAGATGGGCCCTGGGACAAACTCACAATGCAAGGCTGGGATTCAGCTTTCCCATGACAGCTTTTTAGCACAGAGTAGAGGAGAGTACAGGTTTCCAACCCAAGTGACCCCCTAACCATTGGGGTCTTTGCTGATTTTGAGTCTTTTGTCTGAGTGACAACAAAACATCATTATTGGTAGCCATCCTAAGCAGACTCAAAAGAAAACTCCAGAACCAACATATTTATGGAAACATGGAAAGCAGGGACTTCCTACTGGCATCTTCTCTTTTTTTCTTTTCCTCCCATTTTTTCCCCTTCTCTTCTGCCTCACCCAATAGAAGAACCACATTAAACCACCACAAAACCTGCTTGGCCCAACTCTAAATTCCCTTCACTATAGGCAGAGACCTGCATCTACATTCCCTGCAGTGATTCTATCAACACAAAACTGCAGAGCAACCCAACACACCTGAATTAATAACCAAAAAAATAAAATACACCAGCTCCACACTTACAGATATATTTAAACATAAAATCAAGGCAAAGCAAAAGAACACAGAACTAACAGTTAAAAACAACAAGTTCAAAATGTCTGTTGTTGTTGTTGTTATGTGTCATTGAGTTGGCCCTGACTCATAGCAACTCCTCCTTGGGTTTCCAAGGCAGTATCACGATGGACATAGATTGCCTGACCTTCCTTCTGAGGAGTGGCTGGTGGGTTTGAACTGCCAGGCTTCTGGTTAGCAGTCAAGTGCTTTAGGCACTATGCTACAAGAGCTCCTATCCTCTAGTAACTTCTATTCTATTTTGTCCCTTATGAATTTGCCTATTCCAAATATAAGTGGACTCATACAATATTTGTTCTTTTGTGTCTGACTTATTTCACTTGCTCTAGTATCATAGTGACTAAGGCACTTGACTGCTAACCAGAAGGCTGGCAGTTCAAACCCCCCAGCCACTCCTCGGAAGGAAGATGGGGCAGTCTACTTCCATAGTGATACTGCCTCAGAAACCCAAGGAGGGGTGGCTATGAGTCGGCACGTAACAACAACAAAAACAATGTGTCTCCAAGGTTTATCCATGTTGTACCATATACATATTTCCTTACTTTTTATTCCACTGTATGTATATACCACATTTGTTTATCCATTCACCTATTGACACATAATTGGGTTGTTTCTATCTTTTGGGTATTGTGAATAGTGCTGCTATGAACACTGGTTCTGTTTGAATCTGATCTTAATAGTTTAAATACAAATGTATCTGTTTGAATCTGATCTTAATAGTTTAAATGCAAAGATACTTCAGCTAGGCAATTCCATTTCTAGGTAATTAACTTGTAGGAAAAAACTGGGGACATATCCAAAGAGGCCCATGTGAGGAACACTGTAGCACTGTTTGTAAAAACAAAAAACTAAAAAATAGCTTAAATGAGCATTAAAAAGAAAAGAATAAACTACAGAATATCCATAGCATAGTACATTATATAATAATTTATACACTAACATGGACAGATACAAAGAATGTAAAGTTATTTAAATACATAGTTACCTATTTTCTGTTGTTGTTGTTGTTGTTATTTGCCATCGAGTCGGCCCCGACTCATTTTCTATATGCAGGTATATACCTATGTAATATGTACACACAGGGAAAAGGTAAGGATTGAAAGTCTATGTATAGCTGGCAGTGTTGGTTATCTTTGAGAAGGGAGGAGGACTGAGGGTGGCAGTTGTTAGCAGGCCTTGAGTTGACCCTGACTCATGGTGATCTGGTATGTTACAGAACAGAACTGCTCCATAGGGTTTTCTTGGCTATTATGTCAAAGGAAGCAGATCACAAGGCCTTTTCTTCTACAGTATCCCTGGATGGGTTCAAACCCCTAAGTTAGAAGTTGAGCATATAGTGTTTGTGCCAGCAAGGGACCTTGATAACTATGGTTATGCCAAAAAAAGTTTTGCCTTTTAGAGATAAATATCAAAATATGTATGGAAAAAAAAATTATATATATATATATGTAAACCAAAACTAAACTCACTGCTGTTGAGTCGGTCATGACTTATAGTGACCCCTCCTTGGGTTTCCTAGGCAGTATCTCTATGGAAGGGAGCTCTGGTGGCATGGTGCATAAGGCATTTGACTGCTAACCAGAGGGCTGGTGGTTCAAACCC
>NW_006921767.1:4233707-4277201 GCF_000298275.1 Orycteropus afer afer | reverse complement strand
CCCTGGAAGAATTCAGGAAAACTGTTCAAGAACAAAATAACAAGATTAATACACAATCAGAACTCATACAAAAACAACAGTTAGAAATCCAGAAGATGAACAATAAAACTATAGAATTTCATAACACAGGGAAACACAGAGAAAAGCTAGAACTGACTGAAGAACACATTTCCCAACTAGAAGATAAATCCCTTGACACCAACCTATAGGAAGGAAAATCAGAACAAAGATTTAAGAGAAATGGAGAGAACATAAGAGTTATATGGGATGAGATGAGAAGAAGCAACATATGCCTCACTGGAATACCAGAACAAGAAGAGGCATAAAATACCACTGAGAAAATTGTGGATGACTTGCTAACAGAAAATTTCCCCCATATCATAAAGAAGAAAAGATATTTGTCCAAGAAGCTCAACAAACCCCAAACAGGATAGATCCCAAGAGAAAGTCACCAAGACATATCATAATGAGACTCTCCAAAACCAAAGACAAAGAATCTTACAAGCAGCCTGGGAAAAAAGAAATGTCAGCTACAATGGACAAGTAATAAGGCTAAGTTCTGATTACTTAGCAGAAACCATCCAAGCAAGAAGGCAATGGGATGGCATATATAAAACACTGAAGGAAAAGAACTCCCAACTAAGAATTCTATATCCAGTCAAATTGTTCATTAAATAGGAGGGTGAAATCAAGACATTCTCAGATAAACAGAAATTAAGGGATTTTGTGAAAACTAGACCAACTGTGCAAGAAATACTAAAGGGAAGTCTTTCCAACAGAAAACCCATAACAGAGAACAAATTAAAATCGTAACACTTGACATCAACACTTAAAAACCAAACCAGAAATAGATGCTCAAAATAAGCTCATAAAACATGATACACAAAGAAACAAAGGAATTAATCTGCAGACAACACCAACAACAGAGCAAACAGAGGGAATAAAAGTTCTAGGTACAAAACTTCCAAATGCGGAGGAAGACAGCACGTCCTTATAGAACAGAAGAACAGACTGTTCCAAAATCAAAGAGACAAGAATTCACTGCAAGGTAACCACAGAGAAAATTAACCAATCCCCCTAAGCAAACCCAGAAAGAAGAAAAATATATGGGCTTAGTAAGCACAAAACCAACAATAAAGAAGAAAAGAGAGGAAACACTTGATAACAAAATGAACTCAAAACGGAAAAGTATTTGGATCAAGTAAGTCTCCTACCACATGACTAAAACACAATAGGATGACAGCAATCAATTCATACGTATCACTAATTACATTCAATTTGAATGGACTAAATGTACCAGTCAAGAGAAAGAGAGTGGGAGATTGGATAAGAAAAGAAGACACATTGATATGCTGCCTATAAGAGATCCACCTTAGACACAAAGATAAAACCAAATTAAAGTTAAGGGATGGAAAAAAATATACCAAGTCAATCGTAACCAAAAATGAGCAGGAATGACTATTAATTGCTGATAAAATAGACTTCAAGGTAAAAAAACAGCATAAGGGTCAAAGAAGTAACACTATATGATGCTGAGGGGGTAAATTGACCATGAAGACATTATCATAATAAAAAGCTATGCACCCAGTGAAAGTGGTCCAAAATACATGAAGCAAATATTAACTGAATTGAAAGGGAAAATAGACAACTCTACAACAGGGGTAGGAGACTTTAACACACCACTTTCAAAGAGGGACAGATCAGCTAGAAAAAAAATTCGGCAAAGATAAAGAAGAACTCAACAACGCAATCAACCTACTTGACTTCATAGACATATACAGAGCACTCCACCCAGCAAAAGCACAATTTACATTCTTCTCCAGTGCCCATGGATCATTCTCCAGAATAGATCATTTGTTAGGACATTAAAAAAAAAAAAAAAAAAAGCTTCATTACATTCAAAAATATTGAAATACTACAAAGCATCTTCTCAGATCATAATGCTATAAAATTAGAAATTAATAACAGGAAGATCAAGGAAGAAACATCAAATGTGGAAGTTGAATAATACACTGCTCAAAAACTACTGGGTAATAGAAGAAATAAAGTGTGAAATAATAAAAATTCCTAGAAAGAAATGAGAATGGAGATACATCTTACCAAAACCTGTGGAACACAATGAAAGCAGTACTCAGTGGTCAATTTATAGCAAAAAATGCACATTAAAAATGAGGAAAGAAACAAAAACAACACTAACTCTACAACTCCAGCAATTAGAAAAAGAACAACAAAAGAAACCTACAGTATCCAGAAGTAAGGAAATAATAAAGATCAGAGCAGAAATAAGCAAAACAGAAAAAAAGAAATCAAAACAAGAAGGTGATTCTTCAAAAGGATTTTAAAAATTGACAAACCATTGGCAAATCTAACGAAAAAAAGAAAGAGAAGATGAAAATAACAAGAATAGTAAACAAAAAGGGTGACCACAGGAACCAATTTAAATAAAAAAAGATATTGACAGAATATTATGAAGAACTGGATTCCAACAGGGAAGCTCTGGTGCCTAAGACATTTGACTGCTAACCAGAAGCCTGGTGAATCAAACCCCACAGCCACTCCTCAAAAGGAAGATTTGCTGATATACTTCCTTATAGATACCACCTCAGAAACCCAAGGATGGATTGCTGTGAATTGAGTTGACTCAACAATAGTGAGTTTGATTGTTGGTTTGTACTCCAACAGATTGAAGAACCTAGAAGAGATGAACAAGTTTCTAGAAACACAAGACCTACCTAACCTATCCCAGTCAGAGATAGAATACTTGAACAGACTAATAACAAAGGAAGAAATTGAACAGGTCATAAAAAAAACTTCCCACAAGAAAAAGTCCTGGCCCCAATGGCTTCACTGGAGAATTTTACCAAACATCCAGGGAAGAGTTGACACCTGTACTACTCAAGCTACTCCAGAACATAGAAGAAGATGGAATACTTCCAAATTCATTTTATGAAGCAAGCATTACTCTGACACCAAAACCAGGGGAAGATACCATTAAAAAGGAAGACTACAGTTGGTTATCCCTCATGAATATAGAGGCAAAAATCTTCAACAAAATCCTAGCCAACAGAATCCAACAACTTGTCAAAAAAATAATACATCCTGACCAAGTAGGATTCATACCTGGTATGCAAGGAAGGTTGAACATCAGAAAAACAATCAATGTAATCCACCATATAAACAAAACAAAACAAAACAAAACAAAAATATCATATCAATCGATGCAGGAAAGGCATTTGATAAAATCCAACACCTGTTCCTGTTCAGAACTCTCAGAAAAATAGGGATAGAAGGGAAATTCCTCAACATAATAAAATGTATATACACAAAGCCAATGGGTAACATTATTGTTAATAAAGGACGACTCAAAAGCACTCCCCTTATGAACGGGAACCAAATGAAGTTGCCCTCTATCACCACTTCTATTTAACATTGTATTGGAAGTTCTACCCAGGGCAATAAGGCAAGAAAGAGAAATAAAAGACATACAAATTGGCAAAGAGGAACTAAAACTATCTCTATTTGCAGATGATATGATCCTATACATAGAAAACACAAGGGACTCAGAAAAGAAAAACTATTGGAACTAATAGAGATGTTCAGCAAAGTGACAAGACACAGGTCAGCATATAAAAATCAGTTGGATTCCTCTACATCAACAAAGAGGCCTCTGAAAAAGAAATAAGGGAAACAATACCATTAAAACAGCTACAAAAAAGATAAAATATCTAGGAATAAATCTTACCAGAGACACAAAAGACCTATACAAAGGAAACTATAAAACTACTCCAATAAACCACAAGGGATCTCCTTAAATGGAAGAACCTGCCTTATTCATGGAAAGGAAGACTGAATATTGTGAAAATGTCATTTGTACCCAAACAATCTATACATTTAAAGCAATTCCAATCCAGATACCAACATTTTTTAAGGATATGGAAAAAGCAATTACTAACTTCTTATGGAAAGGAAAGAGACCTCAATTAAGCAGAGCACTACTGAAGAAGAACAAAGTGGGAGGTCTCACACTTCCAGATCTCAAAACCTACTATACAGCCACAGCAGACAAAACAGATGGTATTGGTACAGTGATAGACAGGTAGACCAATGGAACAGAATTGAAAACTCAGAAATACACCCATCCATCTATGGACAGCTGAGCTTTGACAAAGGACTCATTAAATGGGGGAGAGATAGCCTCTTTGACAAATGGTGGTGGCATACTTGGATATCCACTTGCAGAAAAATGAAACAAGACCCACACCTCACCCCATACACAAAAACTCAACCTGGGTCAAAGACTTAAATGTAAAACCCAAAACTATAAAACTCATCAAAGATAAAATAGGGGCAAATCTAGGGGCCCTAATATACAGCATAAATAGACTCTTAAACGTAACCCAGAATGCACCAGAGGTGAAAGAGAAACTAGATGACTGGGACCTTTTAAAAATTAAATTCTTATGTGCATTGAAAGACTTCTCCAAAAGGGTAAAAAGAGAACCTACAGACTGGGGGAAAATATTTGGCTATGGCATATATGACAAAAGACTTCTTCAAAATTTATAGAAAACTTCAACACCTCAATGCCAAAAGACAAACAATCCAATTAAAAAATGGCCAAGGGACATGAACAGACACTTCACTGGCGTCATATGCTGGTGTCCAGCAAACACGTGAGGAATCGCTCAAGATCATTAGCCATTAGAGAGATGCAAATCAAAACAACGATGAGGTATCATCTGACCCCAGCAATAATAGTAAAGTTCAACAGGACAGAAAATAACAAATGCTGGTGAGGTTGTGGAGAGATTAGAGCTCTCACACACTGCTGGTAGGACTGTATCAATGGCACAACGATTGTGGAAAATGGTATGGTATTTCCTTAAAGAACTGAAAATAGAAATACCATTTGAACCAGCAATTCCATTACTAGGAACATATCCTAAAGAGGTGAGAGATAGGACATGAACAGACATATGCACACCCATGTTCATTGGCACAATTCACTATAGCAAAGAGATGGAAACAACCTAAATGCCCATCAACAGATGAATGGATAACCAAATTATGGTACATTCACACAGTAGAATGAAGAATACATGAATCATCTGATAACATGTATGAACCTGGAGGACATTACGCCGAGTAAAATAAGTCAGTTGCAGAAGGACAAATATTGTATGAGCCTATTACAGTAAAAATTCAAGGAAGGGTTTGCTTAATGAAGGGAACTCACTTTGTACGTTACTGGGGATGGGAGGGAAGGGAAGGGGAAATTTTCAGACTAGTTGGGGGGCCACATGCTGAGTTGGGTAAGGGGAGGGATGACATGGAAAGAGTCTGCAACCAGCATGATAACATTGGGGAAAGGTAGGACACCAAATTGTGCACATAAGATGTAGATGACAGAGACTAATACTGGTATATCCACAATATTGTGTTACTGAAAACACCAAACACCAGGCTATAGATGAATACATAGACAACTGAGATGATGAGATGGGGGTTGGTAAACAGGAAAATACTCTACACAAATAATAGATTCAGCTAAGGATAATCTTGCACAGATACTAGAGATACAAAATAACCACAGTTATTACAGAAGCAAAAAGAAACAGACATGGAGCAATCCCTCATAGACAGCCAGACACCTTGGGGGAGAGAACCACCAGATCTGCTGACTCAGGACCATAGTACTGGGGGACACCATGCTCAATTGGCACAACATAATACATAAAAATCTTGTTCTACAACCTACTTTGGTGAGTAGCGACTGGGGTCTTGAAAGCTTTTGAGCAACCATCTAAGATGCAGCTAATGATGATCTATTGTCAGAAGAGAAGAAAAGTGAAGAAAACCAAGGGCATTTGGAAAGAAGCAGCCTTAAGATATGATGGACCTCAAGACCAGAAGAACTAGATGGTGCCTGGCTAGCAATGACAATCACTCAGGAAGGGATCAAAACTGGAGATCCTGGGTAGAATGGGAGGAAAAACATGGAACAAAATTAAAAAACACAATAACGACCAGAATTACTGGTCAGATGGAGTCTGGTGGGACCCCCAAGACTATGCCCTTAGAATACACACACTTTGGGCCTGGGATAAAACTCACTCCCAAGGGTTGGCTCTCAGCCCAACAGTAATAAGACTTACGTGCAGAACACAACTCAGGGTTAAGCACCCACCTACTCTACGGAGATACATCCTTTGAAGCAATCAGCCATGGGCCACCAGAGGAGCAGCATTCACACAGAGGAAAAGCTGGACAGACAAGAATGTATAACCTCAGAAGGGCACAGGTATTGGGGTGGGGGTGGGGTCACTGGAAAGGGAGAGGAAGAGAGTGGGTCAGGGCTGGGGATGGTAATTGGGCAGTGAAGCCAAACATATACAAACTGTTGAATGTAAAACAAATTCTGGTTTGTAAATTTGCACCCAAAGCATAATGGAAAAAAAAAAAATTTACATACAGCCTTGGAAATGCTACTGGGGAGTTATATTTTGTCCTGTGGGATTGCTGTAAGTCAGAATTGACTCTGCAACAGTGGGTTGGGTTTGGTATACAACTACAGTAATTGAAACAGCTGGTAATGGTATAACAATAGACACATGGAACAATGGAAAAGAATTGAGAATCCCAAAATAAACTCACACATATATGGTCAATGAATTTTGACAAAGGTGCTAAGCCCAGTCGATGGGTAAAGAGTTTCTTCAGTTAATGGTACTGGAAAAACTGGATTTCCACATGCAGAAAAATGAAACAGGATCCATGCCACACACCACACAAGAACACATTCAAAATGGATTTAGGACCTTCATGTGCAAACTAAAACCGTGAAATTCATAGAGGAATAAACAGGGGCAACACTGTCATGCCTACATTTCACCAGTGGATTATCTAATAACAAAAGCATAACAGCAAAAGACAAATAAATGGGGCCTCATAAAAATTTAGTTATCAGAAGTTTCTACTAAATAAGTAAAAAGGCAAGCTACCAACTGGGAGAATATGTTTGGAAGCCACATATCCAATAATCAAAAGATACATAAAACTTTGACAACTTAACAACAAAAAGACAAATTATCCAATCATAAAATGGGCAAAGAACTAGAAGAGATTTCTCCAAAGAGTACATTCAGATGGCCCCCACATGAAAGGATGCTCAGCATCATTAACCATCAGAAAAAACAGAAAAACGAACTCACTGCCATGGAGTCACTACCAACTCATAGTGACCTCTCCTTGGGTTTCCGAGGTGGTATCTCTGTGGAAGTAGATTGCCCAATCTTCCTTCTAGTTAGCCGTCAAATGCCTTAGGTGTACTATGCCACCAGAGCTCCCCATTAACTATCAGAGAGATGCAAATCAAAATGAAAATGAGATACTGTTTCACTGTCATTAGGATGGCTAAGATGAAAAACAGAAAATGACAAATGTTGGTGAGGATGTGGGGAAACTGGAACCCTTATTCATTGCTGGTGGGGATGCAAAATAGTGGAGCTGTTGTGAAAAATATTGTGGTGATTCCTTAAAAAATTAAAGATAGAACTACCACATGACCCAGCAATTCTATTCCTAGATATATATACAAAAGACTTGAAAGCAGAGTTTCAAACAGAGACTTGTACACCAATGTTCATTCCAGTACTATTCACAATAGCCAAAAGGTAAAGACAACCTAAATTTCCATCAACATATGAATGGATAGATAAAAAGGGAGCTCTGGTAGCATAGTGGCTAAGGCACTTGACTGTTAACCAGAAGGGTGGAGGTTCAAACCCACCAGCCGCTCCTCGGAAGGAAGATGGGGCAATTTACTTCCGTAGTGATACTGCCTCGGAAACCCAAGGAGGGGTTGCTATGAGTCGGGTCTGAGTTGATGGCACATAACAACAAACAACAACACATACAATGGAATACTACTCTGCCAGTTGGAGAAATGAAGTCTTGATCATGCTACAATATGGATGGAGCTGGAAGACATTATGCTGAGTGAAATAAGTCAATCAGAAAAGGACAAATATTGTATGGCCTGACTTACATCAACACACAAGAAAAAACAAATGTATAGAGACTAAAGAAGGAAGGGGGAGAAGGAAGGTCAATGATACCACATTGATTAATTGTAGGTTTCACAGCTGAGATCTTAGGGGAAGTAGCCAGGGCTTTCTTTGATGGATGCCGCTGGGTGGATTCGAGCCACTAAAGTTTTGACTAGTACCAAATTAATTTTAAAGAATAGAAAAATGGAAAACTTGCCTCCAGTAAATGTTTGTTTTCATTTATTTCTTTGAGGTTTTTGTGTGGTTCCTTTTAAGCAGGAGGAGAAATAGATGTAATCAATCACCCTTTATCAATCAACCTTGTACCTAAGCAACATTTAGACTGTCTCACAATGAATATTCATGTTAAACAATCACCATCCCCAAAACAATCATCCTTTAGTTATGGGAGAGGATAGTTTGGCTGTTAGGAGCTGTTAAAACCTGTTATCTATTTTAATTATAAAAATAACTTAATTTTAAAACCTATCTTTGTACATATTCAAATTTGTAATGTTTCTGGAAAGATGTATGGTATTGTTAGCTCCTTAATAAGAGAATTTTTAATTAGAACACAATTAAATTCAGAAGTCATTTTTGTAAACAATAGTTTCATTCACTGAGTCATTTCTAGTAGAATGGATAAATACACACGTGTCTATTCCTTTCATAATTACACATCTTGACAGTGGTGTTCACAAGGATCCCTCTCTGCTTTTACTGTCATTTTGCATTATTATAAACAGATACGAACCAACCATGTCACTATCTACCATGGAAACCTGATTAATTTGCCACGGTATCCAAAAATACACACTGGCAATCAGGGAGGGAAATTCACATGTAATCAAAACCAGCCCAAATCAAGTTAAATGGGCTGAGTCAGAAACCCTGGAGACTCTTACACATCCGTCCCATCATCAGGATGCCTTTTATGAATGCAAGATGTGAGATTTGCTCCTGCACCCCCTCGCTTTCCTTACAACTTTAATTTCTTTATGTATTCTTGCTGCATGTGTAAGGTGATAAGGAGAAATGATAAAGGGCTAGAATTTGATATTGTTGACCCAGATTCAAAACCTAACTAAGTTTTGTTTGCAGGTTGACAGTCCAAAATGGTCCATTAAAAATACATGAAAGCAGATGGCTGAGCGCAAGAAAGTCACAGCTGTTCAGCCTGGTACAATTCGCATGCACATGTTCTCAGCTGAAGTATCTAGAGCTTTAAGCAAAAAGGCACAATAGGGGATGTCGTTATCTTGATATAATCGCCCCTTACCTCTGCCCTTTCCTGCCCCTTCCCAACCCCAGCATTATGAGACAGGAAACACTGCCTGGGCTCTCTGAGTCCCACAGGGCCATGATTATTTCATGATAACAACACTCCCTGGAGTGGTCTTATTGGTATTATAAAAAGTATTTATTGTGGAGAAAGCCTGTATTTTTGGTGCTGGCAGTGAAGGTTATTGAGAGGCAAACACAGCTGAGGTTATGATTCACATTGAATAATCTCATGGTTTAGACCTCTCATTAACAAATTACAGTAATCTTAAAATAAGAAAGACATTCATAGAAAAAAAAAAAAAAAACAGTACTTGGAGAGTACTGCCATTCCCCACTTCCTGCCATAAACAGCTGCAAAGCTTCTCCCGAATTCTGCTTGCACCCATTGCCAGGGTTGGGGAAATGATTCATTGCAAACTCACCTCTTGCACAATCAAAATCAGGGGTCTAGTTGGCTCTCAAATGTTTTCTAGGCTGTAAGGTATGGGTTGTTTTTATCCTCTGAGATATGGAGCTATACAGTGGTGGCAGCCAAAATGAAGTGAAGATGCCATAAGTATGGAGACACTTGCAACATGACAGAGGGCAGTGGCAATTCACATACTTTCCAGAGGGAACATTTCACACTTGTCCTGTCAGCACCCCCAGTCTCATACCTTCAGTTCCTACACAGATTCCTTGGCATACGTTACAGAAAGGAACCAACCACTGCATGCCTCTAGCACAGACAGCAAACTGGGTCCAGTTGTTGGAGGGAGAATAGATAGTGCCTGCCACAGGAAACATACATCAGATAGGGGCACAGATCAGCAAGAAGGGGTGATCTTGGTGCCTTTAGACTTGAGAGGTGGTGGAAGTGATTGATCCTCTCAAGAACAGAAATAGGTAAGATCTGTCTGCCTCTAAAATGCAGCTTTGCTCTACAGGTCAGTGATGCAAACTTAGTGGATACCCCTACTGGAGATGTGAGGAGCGTTTCTTCAGAGACTGCTTATTGAGGATCTAATATGGGCTGGGCACTGGGCTGGCCACCTGGAGTCCAAAGGAGAGTGAGGCCTGACCTTTGTCCTCAAGCCAAGAAGCTCACAGTGGACTTCTTGAGAAGGTTGTTTGTGAGAGGGTTCTTAACCTACTTTGCGCCATCAACCTCTTTAGCTACCTGGTAAAGCCTTTAGCCCCGTTCTCAGAATATTGTTTTAAAATTCATTAAATAAAAACATGGGATGACAAACACTACTCATTACTCACTGCCATCAAGTCGGTTCCTACTCATAGTGACGCGCCCCTTGGGTTTCTTATCTCTACGGAAATAGACTGCCCAGTCAGTCTTCCATCTGAGGAGTGGCTGGTGGGTTTGAACCTCCAGCCTTCTGTTTAGCAGTCAAGTGCCTTAGGCATTATGCCTCCAGAGCTCCTAAAGAAACTCATTATTTTGAAGGACTTATTAAATATGAAAAAATACTGTGATTTAGTAGTAAATGTTCTTTATCAGTGTATTAAATAATAGTGGCAGTTCTAACAACTACTATGATTTCGAACAGTAAATTTGTATAAGTAATTATTTGATATCTCTACAAAAATTATAATGTGAGTGAAAATATTTCCAATTTCTATGAACAGAAATTGTGAGCTCTGGGGGTGTAGTACATAAAACATTTGACTGCTAACCAGAAGGCTGCCAGTTCAAACCGACCAGCCACTCCTCGGAAGGAAAATTGGGCAATCTACTTCTGTAGAAATACCGCCTCAGAAACCCAAAGAGGGGCCACTATGAGTTGAAATTGACTCAACCACAGTGAATTTTATTAATAGAAATTAAAACTAATTAACTATTAATCTAACTTATATTAATTTAAATGAATTAAATGTTAAAACTGAAGTTCAGCTGGATGTAAGTGAAAATAAAGGTGTTTTTTGTTTTCACATCTAAGTTTATAAACCCTTGAATTCTATCCTTAGAATCTAGGTAAAAAGCCGAGGTCACGGCGGAAGGAGAGAGTTTCATGTGATTGTGACATGAGTGATGGGATCAGGGATGAGAGTGGGATTACCTATTTGAGGAAGTCTGGGAACTCTGTGGAGGAGGTAATATTTGGGCTACATCATAAAGAATGTTACCTAGTGCTGCTACAACAGAAATACCCCAAGTGGGCAGCTTTAAAAACCAGAAACGTACTTTCTCACAGTTTTGGAGGATGGAAGTCTGAATCAGAACCTCAGCCATGCCTTTGATTCTCTGAGCTTTTCTCTTAGTTTCTGATGTTGGCTGGTGATCTGTGGTGATCCTTGGTAATCTTTGGCATTCCTTGGTGTCGCATGGCTTCTGTCTTAACCCTGTGTGTGTGTCTATTTCTATCCGGTCTTTTCATAACTCAGAAATGATTAGGTTTAGGATTTACCCTATACTGTTACGAGCTCATTAACACAGCAAAAGGAAACCCCCCATTTCCAAACAGCATTACATTATTCAATCTGTAATGGTTCCCAAGGAATGGAAGTGGTAAGGGATGTCAGGAAGAGGCATGGTAGGTCTGGAAACTTCTTCTGACAAAATCTCTTCTTTCTCAGTCTTAAAACCTTTCCCTGCTGTATTGAGCTGGCACAGTGACACTCCTATGTGGCTTCTCCAGGTACACAACTCAGATGTTACTCTTCTTATCCCGTGCCCAGAGCAGACATAACTAAGCAATCACAGTACCAAACACAGATGTGGCCCACAGACCACCTCAAAAAGAGCTTCAAGCAGCCTTTGCCTATAGGTGGGTATTCTGAGATCAAACACACTTAGCATTTCAGCCCTCGGTATGAAAGTGCTCCAAACAATGTTCTTTAGAGGAATGACATTTATAAGGCTACAAACTGAATACCTAGCTCCGGTTATGCTGAGTTCATGAGCAATCCATATTGCTTTGTCTCCATTCTTGATACTTCTGTATAAGCAAATAAAAGTAGACTACTCTTGGCAGCATTACTGAGTATGGCCGTTCAGGTTATGGACTGACCAAGTATGCTAGATTTGATGACAAGTAGAGTTGGATTCAGAGTTGAGCTTACTTGTTGGAGGCATTTTCATTCTTCTAAATTAGCTTAGAACACCTTGTACGACAGCAGCGTGGGTTCAGGTTTTGGCCCAGGTTCTTCTTTAATTCCCTGAATAGTATACATTTTTTCCTAGATCCATCTTCCTTCTGTGCCTAGGCTAAGTCTGGTCACTAGAGAACTCAGAAGCTCCCAGGTGCAGGAGGAAGGCATTTAAACCTTCCTTATAAAACTCTGCTTTTGTCCTTTTAACAGAAACTCCCACACATCCCATAACATCATTCCCCAAATTTGAATCATTTCTGTCTGCTCCCTTTGCAATTACTTGCCTGACCTTTTAATAATCAAATTACTTTTATAACTTAACTTAGAAGACATAACAAGAAAACTTTATATTGCAACTATAAATAGAAAATACATATTCATTACCATAAATAGGAAGTAATTGTGAAAGTAAATATATTACTATGAAGACCAAATATTAACATTCAGTTTTAGTTAGATACATTGTATGAAGGCCAAAGTGTCTCCCTCTACCAGTTAGAGGAAGAAATGACAAATATTATAGATACTGTAAGGATCCATTTGTCCCAGTCTGAAGATTTCTTTTCAGAAGCACTGAAAGAAAATTGAGCAAGAAGTAGCTTTCTTTCTGTGGTTTTGTTTTTCTCTTAATTTTTGAAATACTCAATACACAATCTGGAGAAGGATGTCCTACACAGTGGGAAATGGTGTCTTAATAAAACCTAATATCCCTACTGAATACTGATTAGCATTTTCCAGATTTCATCACCTCAATCCAACTGTGGTGATGCAGTGGTTAAGGCATTAGGCTGCTGACCAAAAAGGTCAGTGGTTCAAACCCAATAGCTGATCCATGGGAGAAATGTGAGGCAATCTGCTTCCAGAAAGATTTACAGTATTAGAAAACACACAGGGTAGTCCTACTCTGTCCTATAGGGTCACTGTAAGTCAGAATTGACTCAATGGCAGTGGATTTTTTTTTTTTTTTTTTTTTTTTTTTAATTTGTGTGAGTCTTGAAGAGCCAGGTGGTATACAGCTGGAGGGAGGGACACATTACCTACGCAGGACTTCACCCTCATCTAATCCCCGTGTGTCCATTGGATCAAGTTGAGCTCAGTCTCACAATTGACCCCACAGGTACAATATGTCAGCTGCCACATCCCCCAGGAGCAAGTCATTTGCTGGGCAAATCGCATGACATAGTTGAGGTCATTTATGGGACAAGCTCCCATGGTAAAATGTCTGGCTTTGTCACCACAGTCCTCTGGCCTACTTTTCCATTGCCTTCCTGTGTTCAGGCCAGGGGATTGTGTGGGACCTGCAGCAGGATTTTTCACCTTTAGAACTATTGGCATTCAGGGCTAGATGATCCTGTGTTATGAGGTCCATATTGTGCATTGTGGGATATTTAGCAACATCTCTTATCTCCACACACCAGATGCCAGTTGTATCCTCCTAAGGTGGAATCAACTCTACGGCAATAAGTTTGTGGTGGTTTTGTTTTACTCCTTTGTGTGACAACCAAAAATGTATCTGGACACTGTTGGGACCCTCTACTTTCTGTCCTGAAGAATCAGTGGCCTAAAGTCATGAAATTTCTTTGGGAATTAAACAGAGCCAACTATCATGGGGCTTGGTACCTCCTTGGTCTCCTCCCACTGGAAATCACTTCCTGCCTCACCCCTGACACCGACTGCTTATTGAATGGACATAGCTTATGAATAGGTAATGGCTAAATGTGCAAGTGCTGGTGAGGAGGCCAAGGGGTATATTGTTTACCACAGAAAACCCAGAGCCCAGCACACTCCACATATCTGATATTTGCACTGTGCTTGTTGGTTGAGTGGATCTCTCAGGCAGCATGAGTCATTATTGGTGCACAGGTCAGAAGGACTGTTGAAGGAATGAGTTTCAGAGTAGAATGCAGGGTGGATTAATGGTACAAGAAGTGCCTCTTCTAGTAAATCAAGGAGGAGATGATGGAGATTTGGGTGCTGATAACATCATTGTTATCTTATGTCAGGCAATATAATTATGATTTTACATCCTTCTACTATTTGATCATTAACAACACCCTTATTAGATAGTTGATATTATTCTGATTTTCTCAGTGAGAACACTGAAGTTAGATAGGGTAAGCAGTTCATTTAAGGTCAAATAAGTCCAAAAAGCTGTGTGACTTTGTAGAAAGCCATATGACTCTCTGTTCCCCAGTTTCCTCATTTCTAAAATTAGGGTACCAGACCACTTGTTCTGAGTGCTAAAACCCTATGCCATCTTCCCTGAGTATATTTGTTTCCTATGCCTGCTGTAACAAATTACCACCAACTAGGTGGAAGGTTGGGCAATCCTACTTCCATAGTGATACTGCCTCGGAAACCCAAGGAGGGGTCGCTATGAGTGGGGTTTGACTCGACAGCACATAATAACAACAACAAAGGTGGCTTAAGGGAGCTCTGGTGGTGTAGTGCCTAAGGCATTTGACCCCTAACCAGAAGGCTGGTGATCCAAAACCACCAGCCACTCCTTGAAAGGAAGAGTGGGCAATCTACTTCCATAGTGATACCACCTCGGAAACCCAAGGAGGGGTCGCTATGAGTCAGATCCCAATCGACGACAGTGAGTTTTAGTGAGGTGGCTTAAAACAACAGAAATTTATCCCCTCATGGTTCTGGAGGCCAGAATACTTACATAACTGTGGCAGCAGGGTCATACTTTCTTTGAAATTATAGAGGAGAATCCTTCCTTGACCCTCCCAGCTTCTAGTGGCTCCGGGCATTCCTTGATATGTGGCTGTACTTCGCTCTCTGCTTCTGTCGTCACCTGGACTTCTCTTCTATCTGTGTCTCCTCTTTAATTATAATCTGCAAAGATCAATTTTTCCAAATTAGGTCACTTTCATAGGTCCCAGGGTTTAGGACATGTACATATTATTTTGGAGCTACCATTTAACCCATTTTATGGGATCTTGGTTTCCCCATGTGGAAATAAGTAGAAACTGAAGCACTGACACTTCTGTTTTTGCTGCTGCTCTTTAGCTACCATCAAGCTGGCTCCTGACTAATGATAGGCCCCTGTGTTGTAGAGTAGAACTGCTATTGTTTTGTTGGCTATAATCTTTATAGAAATGGTTCATTATGTCTTTCTTCCATGGAGACACCGGGTGGGTTCTAACCACCAATTTTTTTATTAGTAGCCAATTGCAAACTTCTTGTAACACCCAGGCTCCTTTGGACACTTCTGTCCAGTCTTGAAATGTTGGAACTCCCTCTTTCAGCCTACGATGGTGGCAATGAGAAAGTGAGAGAGAGATAAATCCAAGAGACACTGAGATGGAAGAAAGGATCTATTAGTATGGCTTTTTTTTTTATTTTGATTGTGATTTGGGTGAAAGTTTACAGAGCAAATTCATTTTCCATACAGCAGTTCATGCACATTTTGTTTCAAGACATTGACTGTGATTCCGCACAGTGTAACAGCTCTCTTCCCACTCTCACTTCCTCCCTGCAGTTACCTCTTCCTGTGTCCTTCTTTCCTATACACTCCCACCTCCCAAGCTGTCTCCCTGTACAGACACTGCCCTTCTGTTCTCCCATGATTAATTGCTCTAAGGAGTTTATCTACCTGATGGAAATGTTCACCTCATATGCCTGTCTGTTATTTGGCTAGAAGCCACACAGGAGTAGGTTCATTTCCAGACCTGAAGAGTAACTAGGGGCCATAGCCTTGGGGGTCTCACCGAGCTCTATCAGACCAGTAAACCTAGTCTTTTTTTTTTTTTTTAAATGATTTTGAGTTTTGTTCTACATTGCTCTCCTACTTTATGTTAGTCTGGCTTTTTAAGTCAACTGGTTTACCAACTACCTTGTGTCGATCTCGAAGCAGTTACCAGACTCCTCATCTTCCTGCCACACGGCAAAGAATTTCTTAGAAAAGGCACTCTGGAACTGATTTGACACTTAGCTCACCTCAGTGCCTAAGAATGTTGTCCAGGTTTTCAGCTCTGTTTCCCATTGGGAAATAAAATAAACCCAGTTATCATTAAGAAAAGCCTACTAAATATCCTCAAATTTGCATACCCCAGATGAGGCTGCAAAGTCATTTATCTCTTGAGAGCAGCCTGCTGTGGCCCCTTTGATTCTTTTTATGGGATTGTCCTTAAATGGCTGATCAGTTTGGGGTGATTTATAAATGCTTCAAGCTTGGCAATTTTCCCCTTAATGATTGGACAGATTTGTGCCTGGCTTTGAGTAGCCTGGGTTTTGTTGTTGCTGTTGTAGCAGGTCCTCCTACCACCCACCCACCCATCCTGCATTGGCCTCCTTTTTTCCAGTCTGAGTCAGCCTATTCTTTCACCAAGTTTTCCCAAGGTTAAAAACTTCCTGTTTTTCCCCATTTGTTTTTGGAGAAACAGAAAAGCAAGTAGAAATAGTTTCTTCTTCACATTCCCTTCTTATTCAGGTTTAAGAGAAAATTGTACTGAACCTGGATTTATTATTTACCCTTTCTGAGCCTTGGTTTACTCATTTGGAAATGGGAAAATGGTAGAATCTTGTTCTGCCTCGGGAGTTGTTTGGAAGCAGAATGAGTTGAAGTTAAACTGCTTGGCACAGTTTTTGTTCACAGTGAGCCCTCAATAAATGTTAACTGGTATTTTAACTATGATAATGATCTGGCAAGAGGCAAGCATGAAAAGTGAGGACATTGAGCTTTATACTCTGAACTCCATATGATCTACTCACAATTCATCATGCTTGGCTTCTTCACAGTGAAGCTTATCTCTAGTAGGCCCAGCTTTCCAGCGTTCTGTGATGATATAACCTCACTTGTAAAGTTACTCTCTTGTATTATTCCTTCTGTTTTTAATTCAATATTTAGTTGTATTAAAGTAGTAAGTGTATATCAAAAGTGACCTTTCTATTTCTGGGTCTCTATTTCCAGAGGCAAAGCACTTTCCTGTCTTTTAACTCTTTCTTAACATGGTTACTGCTGTATGTGTAAGAAGTATGCTTACACTGCTATTCCTTGACTTACGTATTTTAGATTATCTATTAGCTTCCTAAAGTCAAAGATGATGCTTTGTTAAGTAACCTCCTCACAGACACGGGCCCACACACAAGCTTCCCCTTTCCACATTTTTCCATTCTAACTGTATCATAATTTTTGATCATATTAGTATTTTGTATTTATGTTTATTATATAAATATTTTCCATAGCTGAACTGTGGAGTATGCTGCAGTAAATCTTTTCTTTGCTGCACAGCTGTTTGTTTTTCCTGGAGTTAACAATTGCTTTGTTTGCCTTAATTTGCTTACTTTCCTATGTTTCTGTCATTAATTTTTTATGAAACACTATGATACTATAAAATGCTTCCTAACATACACCAACATATCAGGTAAGCCATCCCTTTTATGTTCTGAGAGGCATTTCTTCTGCATGAAGCTATGCTGGCTGCTTTGAACATCAGCTGCAGAATTATCTTCTGGGGATTTCCCTTTACTATCTAACAGAGAATTTTCTTTACCTCTTCTGATTGGTGTTCTTTTTCCTGGAAATTAGTCTTGGTTTACTCACTCATTTTAGTGGAACACATCCTCCAGTAACTTGCTGACAGAGAATACATGGAATGCAAAAAAAAAAAAAAAAAAAAAAAGTTAAGATTTTAATTGTATGACAATACAAAGACATTCTATTACTGTCTTTGATTGATCATTTATCTGGGTGTGTAATTCTGAGTTAGAAATAACTCTTTTTCACAATATTCAAGGCTTTACTCTGTTATCTTCTAGCTTTCAGGTTTGCTGTTGACAAAGCTAATGCTAATGCCTGGTCTTGTGTAGGGGCATGTTGCACATTTTACATTTCTCAGAAAATCCTTAGCTTAAGGTCTTCTCTCCATTCCTAATGAACTGAAATGTCCTAATGATATATCTGAAAAGGGATTTTCAGTCACTTCCTTGTGCTGGAGATCAAGTGGGCTCTTCCACGCTAGACATTCACTTTCTCCAACTCTGGCATACTCTTGTTTTGTATCATTGGTGGCTTCTTTGCTTTATTTTCGTTTTTTATTTCTTCTGGGCCTCCCATTAGTTAGATTTCAAACTCTCTAGATTGATTCTCTACTTTGTCTCTTCTTTCCTACTTTCTGTATCTTTTGTGGTTTTGTTCCATTTTCAGAGATTTTGCTCAATTCTTTCTACCATTGCTTATACTGATTTATTTTTTCTATCACATTTTTAAAATCTAGATATTCTTTGTTATAAAATGTTTCACTTTATAGAACCGTTTTATAGACTGTTCTGTGGATATGGCATTCTTTTATATCTAAGTGTTGTGATTATGCTACTGGGGGATTTTACTCTGTTCCCTGTGTTGTCTTTCTTCTGGCTTCTTCCCCATTCCCCACTCTCATCTATTTGTTTTATTTTCTGGCTTTCATTTTAGAAGATTTATTCAATATTTGATTATTTTTCATTGCCTATTCACATTTTAGGAAGCAAACAAAAACTTGCTTGAAAACAGTGTGTGTGCATGTCTGAGATATATGTGGAATTCGGTGCGAGGGGTGTGTTTTAGTTTATATGGGTGTTTGTAGTGAGTGTGTGTTTTGAATGTGTGTGTATGTATGTTTTGGGAATGTGTGTTTAAGTATTGTTTGTGTTTCTTTGTGTCTTTTGGAGTGTATTTCTACATGTGTTTTGGGGTGTATGTGTGTGATTGGCATGTATATTGGGATAGGGGTGATTTAACATAAGGTAAGCAAGAAAGCTCCAGCCAATTTATCATGATACTCCTCAAATGTCAGTAAGTGGAGTTATTTTTTCTTGGATCAGTCAGTCTTTTAACCTAAGAATCTTTCAATCTCCCATGTTGCAAAGTATTAAGCTCAGCTCTCAAGAAGATTCTCAGAGACATAGTAGGGAGAAGGGACAAGGGATCTCCCTATTCACCATGTAGACTTTTACTGAATCCCTGTTTTCTGTTTGATGTCTCACCTGGATCTTTGTTGTGTCTTTAGGTGCCATGTTTAGAAAGCATGTCTGGTTTACTATCTCTAGGTATAAAAGTCCCATCAACTTTTGGGGTCAATGTAGGTCCTAATCTATCTGTGTGTGTTGAGATAAGTCCCCTGGAGGTGTAACAGTTCCTTTGATGGACTTTGAGTTAATTCACCTCTTTTTAGCCTTCCTTTAGAGATAACTGATGCCTCCAATTCCTAATCTTGCTAGGATTCAGTAGTAGAATTGGCATCCTTGTTGGCTCCCCCTCTCCAGACACTTAGGTTTTAGTACTCTGTGTTATGTAAAATGTGTTGATGTCTTTCAAATATTAGCATCTAATCTCCTGTTCTGGGAGCTTTGGTAGCATAGTGCCTAAGGCATTTGACTGCTAACCAGAAAGCTGGTGGTTTAAACTCACCAGCCATTCCTCAGAAGGAAGGTTGGGCAATCTACTTCCGTAGTGATGCCGCCTGGGAAACCCCAGGAGGGGTTGCTATGAGTGGGATCCGACCTGATGGCAGTGTGTTTGTTCAATTGAGTCTGGTGTCCCCCAGTACTATGGTCCTGAGGCAGTAGATCTATTGGATCTCTCTCCCATAGTGTCTGGTTGTCTGTGAGGGATTATTCTATGTCTGTCTTCTATTGTTTCTGTAAGGACTGCAGGTATTTTGTATCACTGGTGTCTGTGCAAGATTAGCCTCAGCTGAATCTATCCTTGATCTAGAGTATACTTCTGTTCACTGACCCCCGTCTGATCATCTCAGGTGTTTATGTGTTTATCTGTATAGCCTAGTGTCTGGTGTTAATGGCAATGTGGTATTGTGGACACATTGGTTGGTATTAGCATCTGTCATCTATCTCTTATGTGTACAATTCATTGTCCTCTCATTTCCTAATGTTATTATGGTGGTCATATATCCTTCCCGTATATCCCTCCCCCTATCCATGTCAGAGTGTAGGCCCCAACTCTTGTTGTTGTTCTGTGCCATCAAGTCGGACCCGACTCATAGTGACCCCTCCTTGGGTTTCCGAGGCAGTATCACTACGGAAGTAGATTGCTCCATCTTCCTTCCAAGGAATGACTGGTGGGTTTGAACCACCAGCCTTCGGGTTAGCAGTCAAGTGCCTCAGGCACTACCCTACCAGAGGCCCCAACTAGCCCTAAATTAATCCCTCCCATTCTCTCCCCATCCCGGTAACCTACTAGGTGAGTTCCCTTTCCCAAGCAAACCCTTCTCTGTCTTTTTACAGTAATGGGCTCATACAGTTCTTGTCCTTCTGAGATTGACTTATTTCACTCAGCATAATGTCCTCCAGGTTCATCCACGTTGAGAGATGATTCGCATATTCCTCATTGTTCTTTAATGTGGCATAGTATTCCATTGTGTGGATAGACCATAATTTGGTTATCCACTCATCTGTTGATGGGCATTTAGGTTGTTTCCATCTCTTTGCTATGCTGAATTGTACTGCAGTGAACATAGGTGTACATATGTCTGTTCGTGCACTATCTCTCACCTCTTTAGAATATATTCCTACTAATGGAATTGTTGGGTCAAACGGTACTTCTATTTTCAGTTTTTAAGGAAATGCCGTACCATTTACCACAATGGTTGTACCATTTTACAATCCCACCAGCAGTGCACAAGAGCTCCAATCTCTCCACAGCCTCGCCAGCATTTGTTACTATCTGATCTGTTGAACTTTGCTATTATTGCTGGGGTGAGATGATATCACATTGTTGTTTTGATTTGCATCTCTCTAATGATTAATCATCTCGAGCAATTTCTCATGTGTTTGTTGGCTGCCTGTACATCTTCTTTGGTGAAGTGTCTGTTCAAGTCTTTTGCCCATTTGTGAATTGGGTTATTTGTCTTTTTGGTGTTGAGGTATTGAAATTTTCTGTAGATTTTGGAGATAAATCCTTTGTCAGATATGTCATAAGCATATATTTTCTCCCAATCTGTAGGTTCTCTTTTTACCCTTTTGATGAAATACTTTGATGCACATAAGAATTTAATTTTTAAAAGGTCCCAGTCATCTAGCTTCTCTTCTATCTCCTGCACATTCTGGGTTATGCTTGACAGTCTATTTATGCCATAAATTAGGGCTCCCAGATTTGCCTCATTTTATCTTTGATGAATTTTATAGTTTTGGGTTTTACATTCAAGTATTTGATTCAGCTTGAGTTTGTTTTGTGTATGGGGTGAGGTATAGGTCTTGTTTCATTTTTCTGCAGGTGGATATCCAGTTTTACCAGCACCATTTGTTAAAGAGGCTGTCCCTTCCCCATTTAATGGGTTTTGGGCCTTTGTCCAAGAGCATTTATCCATAGTTGGATGGGTCTATATCTGGACTTTCAATGCTGTTCCCTTGGTCTATCTATCTATCATTGTACCAATACCATGCTGTTTTGATACTATGGCTGTATAGTAGTTCTTAACATCTGGGAGTGTGAGACCTCACACTTTTTCTTCTTGAGAAGTGCTCTGTTTATTCGAGGTCTCTCTCCTTTCCATATGAAATTAGTAATTAGTTTTTCCATGTCCTTAAAAATTTTGTTGAAATCTGCATCAGGATTGCATTAAATGTATAGATTGCTTTAGGTAGTGTTGGCATTTTCACAATGTTTAGTCTACCTATCCATGAACAAGGCAGGTTCTTCCATTTATACAGTGCCCTTATTGTCTCTTGGAGCAGTGTTTTACAGTTTTCTCTGTTTAGGTCTTTTGTGTCTCTGGTGAGGTTTATTCTTAGATATTTTATCTTTTTTGTAGCTATAGTGAATGGTATTGTTTCCCTTATTTCTTTATCAGAGAACTCCTTGCTGGTGTAGAGAAATCCAGCTGATTTTTGTATGTTGATCATGCATCCTGCCACTTTGTTGAACCTCTCTCTGAGTTCCAGTAGTTTTTTTTTTTTTTTTTTTTTTTTTGAGTCCCTTGGGTTTTCTATGTATAGGATCATATCATCCACAAATAGAGATAATTTTAATTCCTTTTTGCCAATTTGTATGCCTTTTATTTTTCTTTCTTGCCTTATTGCCCTGGTCAGGACTTGTAATACAATGTTAAATAGAAGTGGTGATAGAGGGCATCCCTGTCTCATTCCCATTTGTAAGGGGAATGCCTTGAGTCTTTCTCCATTAATAATGATGTTGGCCTTTGGCTTTGCATATGTACCCTTTATTATGTTGAGGAATTTCCCTTCTATCCCTATTTTGCTGAGAGTTTTAAACAGGAATGGATGTTGGATTTTATCAAATGCCTTTTCTGCATCAATTGATATAATCATATGGTTCTTTTCCTTTGTTTTGTTTATGTGGTGGATTATATTGATTGATTTTCTGATATTGAACCACCCTTATAAACCTGGTATGAATCCCATTTGGTCCGAATGTATTAATTTTTTGATATGTTGTTGGATTCTGTTGGCCAGGATTTTGTTAAAGATTTTTGCATCTATGTTCATAAGTGATATTGGTCTGTAGTTTTCCTTTCTAGTGGTGTCTTTCCCTGGTTTTGGTGTTAGTGTTATGCTTGCTTCATAAAATGAGTTTGGAAGTAATTCATCTTTTTCTATGTTCTGGAATAGCTTGAGTAGCATAGGTGTCAACTCTTCTCTGACTATTTGATAGAATTCTCCAGTGAAGTCATCAGGGTCAGGGCTTTTCTTTGTGGAAGTTTTTTTTATGATTTGTTCAATTTCTTCCCTTGCTATGGGTCTGTTCAAGCTTTCTATTTCTCAGTGGGATAATTTAGGTAGGTCTTGTGATTCTGGAAACTTGTCCATCTCTTCTAGGTTCTCAAATCTATTGGTGTACATTTTTTTCATAATATTCTGTCAGTATCTTTTTTATTTCAGTTGGTTCTGTTGTGATGACATCATTTTTGTTTACAACTCTTGTGATTTGGATCTTCTCTTTCTTTTCTTTTGTTAGGTCTGCCAACGGTTTATTGATTTTATTAATCTTTTCAAAGAACCAGCTCTTTGTTTTGTTGATTTTTCTCTATGTTTTTTTTTTTGTTTGTTTGTTTGTTTTCTGTTTCACTTATTTGTGCATTGATCTTTATTATTTCCTTGCTTCTAGATACTGGAGGATCCTTTTGTTGTTCTATTTCTAGTTGTTGGAGTTTATGAGTTAGAGTGTTGATTTTGTTTCTTTCCTCTTTTTTGATGTATGCATTTATTGCTATAAACTGACTTTCTGCTTTTGCTGTGTCCCATAGGTTTTGATAACATGTGTCTTCATTTTCATTAGTTTCTAGGAATTTTTTTTATTTTTTTACTGTTCTGTAACCCAATAGTTTTTGAGCAGGGAGTTGTTCAGCTTCCATATGTTTGATGGTTTTCCTTGATCTTCCTATTATTAATTTCTAATTTTATAGCATGGTGGTCCGAGAAGATGCTTTGCAGTATTTCAATGCTTTTGAATTTATTGAGGCTTGTTTTATGTCCTAACATATGGTCTATTCTGGAGAAGGATCCACATGCACTGGAAAAGAATGTAAATTGTGTTCTTGTATGGTGAAATGCTCTGTATATGTTTATGAGTTCCAGTTGGTTGATTGTACTGTTGAATTCTTCTGTATCTTTGTTGAGTTTTTTTTTCAGTTGACTTGTCCCTCCTTGAAAGTGGTGTGTTAAAGTCTCCTACTACTGTTGTAGAGTTGTCTATTATCCCTTTTAATTCAGTTAATATTTGCTTCATGTATTTTGGAGCACTTTGATTGGGTGCATAAATATTTATTATTGTAACGTCTTCTTTGTCATTTGACCCTTTCAGCATCATATAACGTTCCTCCTTGTCTCTTATGATGTTTTTCACCTTAATGTCTATTTTATCAGAAATTAATATTGCTACTCCTGCCCTTTTCTGGTTTCCATTGGCTTGGTATATTCTTTTCCATCCCTTAACTCTTAATTTATTTTTAACTTTGTGTCTAAGGTGCGTCTCTTGTAGGCAGCATATCGATGGGTCTTCTTTTCTTATCCAGTCTACCACTCTCTCTCTTGATAGGTGCATTTAGTCCATTCACATTGAGTGTAATTAGTGATAGTTATGAATTGATTGCTGTCATTGTATTGTGTTTTTTGGTTGTGTTGTTGGTGTTTTGTTGATCCTTATACTTTTCTGTGCTGAGTTCGGTTTGTTGGCTAATGCTTTCTCCCTTTTCTTCTTTATAGTTGGTTTTGTGCTGATTAAACCCACATGCTTTCCTTCCTTCTGGATTTGCTTAGAAGAATTTTTACTTTTCTCTGTGGTTACCTTGAAGTATATTCTTGCCTTTACATTTTTAGAACAGTGTGTACTGTGAAGACATTGTCCTGTTTTCCTCTCCATTTGAGGGTCTGTATCTAGAAGTTTTATTCCCTCTGATAGGTTATTGCTGTTGTGTGCTGATGGAGTTCCTTGGTTTTTAGGTACAATGTTTTATGGTCTTATTTTGAGTAACTGTTTCTGATTTGGTTTTACTGTTGATGTCACATATCCTGACTTTGTTGATCTCTGTTGTGGGTTCTCTACTGGAAGGACTTCCTTAAGCATTTCTTGGAGAGTTGGTCTGGTTTTCACAAAAATCCCTTAATTTCTGTTTGTCTGAGAATGCCTTGATTTAGCCCTCATATTTGTTGGAGAAGGCTGGCAGTTCAAACCCACGAGCCACTCCTCGGAAGGAAGATGGGGCAATCTAATTCCGTAGTGATAGTGCCTCGGAAACCCAAGGAAGGGTCACTATGAGTCAGGGCCGACTCCATGATACATAACAACAACATAGGATTCTTGGTTGAAACTTCTTTTCCTTCAGTGTTTTATATATGCTGTACCATTGCCTTCTTGCCTGCATGGTTTCTGCTGAGTAATCGGAGCTCAGCCTAACTATTTGATTATTATAAGTAATATTTCTTTTTTCCTGGGAAGCTCTCAAAATTTTTTCTTTGTCTTTGGTTTTGGAAAGTTTGAATATAATATCCCTCAGTGTTTTTCTCTTGGGAATCTATCTTGTGTGGGGTTCTATGAGCTTCTTGGACAAATATCTTTTCTTCCTTCATGATATGGGGGAAGTTTTCTGTTAGCAGGTCTTCCATAATTTTCTCAGTGGTCTTTTTTGCCTTTTCTTGTTTTGGAATTTCAGTGAGTCTTAATTGTTTTGTCTCATGTCATAGCATATAGTTCTTAAATTCTCTTCATTTCTCTTAAATCTTTGTTCTGATTTTTCTGCATACAGGCTAGTGTCCAGGGATTTGTCTTCTAGTTGGGATATGTATTCTTCAGCCAGTTCTAACTTACTCTTTTGTGCTTCCACTGTGTTGTGTAGTTCTGTAATTTTGGTACTCATGCTCTGCATTTTGGTACTCATCTTCTGCATTTCTAACTGCTGTTTTTGTATGAGTTCTGATTGTGCATTAATCATAGTATTCTGTTCCTGAATGATTTTCCTGAGTTCCTCCAGGGAACTGTTTCCTTGTTTCTGTTTGGGTTTCTTTAGGCTCTTCTATAGCTCTATAAACATATCTTCTACATTCCTTCTCAGGTAATTCTATTGCCTCCTTTTCTTCCGTGTATAATGAGACCTTTGTTTGTGGTTTTGCTTCTAGTGCCTAGTCCTGTTTGTTTGTTTGTTTGATTTGAGGTTGCCTGTTTTTTCCTAGACATTTGGAGGTTGTCTTTAACTGTGGTTATGTGTTAATTTGTTTTGTCTTGGTTTATGGTTTAATAATTTGAAAAGATGAAGCTGGTGTATTTTATTTAATTATTGATTCACATATGCTGGATTGCTCTGAAGTTTTCTTTGTGATGTTGGAATCACTGTGTGCAATGTAGATATGGATTTCTGTTTGTTGTAAAGAGGGTTTAGAATTCAAACTGGGAGGTTTTATGTTGGCTGAATATGGTTTCTTCTATTGGATGAGTGATGTTATTGGCGGAGAAAGTGGGAGCGGGTTGCTAGGGTCAGTTTCTAGGGCTTTGAGCGGGCTGCTACTGATGACGTCGTACTGTTATTTACAAGCCTGCAGCTCAATCTCAGGAAAGATTCCTGTTGTTAGGGTGTTGCCACTTTCCGCCAGGCTCGGACACATGCAAAGACCCCACTCCTGAGGCCCCTCAGTGCCAAAAAGCCCACCCAAGGCAACTTCCTGAGTCTGTGATCAGCTGTGGATGTTTCTTTCTCTGCCCTGCCTGTCCCCAGCACTGGCCCAACCCACCCAGACTGCAATTGGCTCAGGAGTTTGTTTGTTAGTCTGCCCACCTGCGGTGCCAAAGATGTGCGCAGTTTCAGCTGTGCTGGAGTCGAGAGAGTGCCTGCTAGTAATCTGTGGTCCCAGTATTAGTGATATAGGTAAGTGCAGACCTCTCAGTGCTGCTAAGCTGACCTAAGCATATTCAGTGATGTGCTGAGGGGGGAGTGAGCTCACCCTCCTGGAGCACCAGTGAACTCTCTGCTTGGGTTTCATTGGTGCTGAATGTGCCCATTTGTACCTAGCTGACCCAAGTTACTGATAAAATCAGGTGCTGAAGATAGATCCTTGGGGTGTTTGCTGGTATGTTGGTGTGGTCGCTGGTATGCTGATATGGGATGTCTTCTGCCTTGACCCAGGGAGGTCCCAGGTGGCTGTTCTTGCTACCAGTCGCTCCCCCCAGGGAAGTCTCTAAAGGCCATTCTCGGCTGTCTGTCTGCTTTCTGCTGGGTAGACCTTCTTTAATTTCTTTCCCTGTTCCTTTCCTCTAATTCTACTCCACTGAGTTTGGTGCACTCTGATCCAGTGAGCTGTTCAGAGCACTAAAATCCTTAATTCAAACTGCTGTACCTAGTTTTTCAAGCACTAAGATCCTAGAGGGAAAAAGCATGGTGATTACTGACAAGACTCCATTTTGAATCCTTTTTTTTTTTTTTTTTTTTTTAGTACTTTTACTTGTATCTTAACAGAATTTTGGAAGGAAATGGAAGTAACTGCTTTTGTCCAATCTACGATGTTTTCCAGAAGTCTCAACATCTCCAAGAAGTATGACAGAAAGTAGGGGCAACCACTATTTTTTTAGTGTATTTGGTAAGGTTCTATAAATTAAATTTTTCAGGATATTCTTATTGAGCATCTACCATTTGTCCAACATTGTTGTGAATGAAAGGAATACAGAGACTAATAGAAAACAACACTTCTCTGGGGAAATTTATATTGTAGGTGTTGGTGGGGAGACAGGCTATAAACAAATAAGTACAGTCAGTATTTTCAGGTGGTTTTAAATGCTATGTGGAAATGAAAAGAGATGAATGTTGGAAAGTTACAAGGACACTAGTTTAGACTCAGTGGTGAGTTTAATTTAGCCTCCTTGGAAAGAGAAATATTTAAGCTGACCCCTGAGGGATCATAAGGAGTTAGCTATGCCAAGAAAGGGGAAAGGATAGCACAGAGGGAACAGCTAGAACAAATGTTCCAATGTAGAGAATTATGACATCCAAGAAACACACAGAAGAATGATAGTGGGAGGTTGGAGAGTGAGGGAGAGAGCACTGCAGAACAGTTTGAAGACTCAGCAGTACAAGACTATTTAGGCCAGGTGAAGCACTTAAATCTTATTCTAAGGGCTATGGGAAGACTTTGACAAGCATTAATTTCAGTGAAGGAAGAGTAGAGAAAGTAGCTTGATTTGATTGTAGCTTTTATAAGTTTACTTTGGATGCTCTGAATAGAATTGGCAATAGGAAGCTGGACTGGAATCAAGACAGCCAGTAGAACACTGTTTCAGTAACCCAGGGACAGATGCTGATGACAAGGAGGGGACTGAGGTTTGATGTGTCTGGAGTAGACAAGACAAGATTTACAGTTGGATTGGATGTGGAAAAAGAAGAACCAAGGATGTCTGGATTTAGGGTTTCTTTGGGGGAGTCTAGAGGAGTAAGTTTAAAGAAAAAGTGATTGGGAACACTGTGTTGAACTATTCATTTGTAAAAGTAACCCTTTTAAATAAATGTTAAGTTGTATACAGAAAGGCACACACATAATCACAGATGAATTTCTGCCAAGTGAACACCTTCACATAACCACTACCCAGATCAAGACAGAGTTTGACCAACACCCCTGGGTATCCTAGTTTTGAAATATCTCTCGTATACTCAAGGAAGAATATTAAGGAAGCATCTGGAGGACAGGTACAGGTAAAATTTGAGAGGCATTTTTGTTGTATAAGTGATATTTAAAGCCATGAGACTAGATGAAATTAACTAGAAAAAGATGATGGCTAGAAGGGGCTCCCTTCTATACCATGGGGCATTTCTCCAGTCAGACTTGGCACAGAGGGGACAGCATCATGTAAGGAAACCAAAGAGCTAATAGGAGAGACAGTGGGATCATGGTGGACTGGAAGTAAGTCATGAGAGTGTTTTGAGGAGGAAATGATCAGCTGCACTGAAAGCTGCTGAGAGATTGACCAACATGAGGCCTGAGATGCGACCCCCTCCCAGCCTGCGCAGCATGATGGTCTCTAGTGGCACTAGTTTCACTTGATGGTTGGGATAGGTACCCAGCTGGGGTAGATGAAGGAGGAAATGGGATATGAGGAAGTAGAAACAGCAAGATCACGAAATTAAACAATTGATATGATGGGGGACAGGGAGCTCTGGCAGCATAGTGCCTAAGGCACTTGACTGCTAACCAGAAGGCTGGTGGTTCAAACCTACCAGCCACTCCTCGGAAGGAAGGTTGGGCAATCCTACTTCCATAGTGATACTGCCTTGGAAACCCAAGGAGGGGTCACTGTGAGTTGGGGCTGACTCGATGGCAAATAACAACAACATGATGGGGGACAGAGCAGTGCTATGGTGGCTGGAGGGAACATAGAGTAAGCAAGTAAGCAGTTTTTTAAGTGAGTTAGGAAAGGGGAAGGACTCAAAGGACACTTTTTTTTTTTTTTTTTTTTTTGAAGAGCAAGGATATTTCCCTGGTTGAACAGAAATTGTAGGCAGACAGGATGGGTCTACACACAGGTAAGCTGGTGGTCATGGTGGCAGATGTCTCGCTTTACTGCTTCCATTTTCTTCTTGGCATATCAGGCAAGGTCATTGGCTGAGAGGCAGGGGAGAGATGTGGAGTTGGAGGATAGAGAAGAAGAGTCATTGAGAAATTGGACAAGTAAGCATACCAGGTGGACAGAAGTTGTTCAGTGGTAGAATTCTCACCTTCTGTGTAGGAGACACAGACTCGATGCCCAGTCAACATTCATCTGTTAGTGCAGCCTTGGGTGTTCCATGATACTGAACAGGTTTCAGGAGTGCCTTTAAGCTAAGACAGACTAGGAAGAAGTATCTGGTGATCTACTTTCAAAATTCAGCCATTGAAACCCTATGGAATGCAAAGATCTGATCGGCAACAGGACACAGGGATGGCTCAGGTTTGGGTAGCCTTTTGTTTTATGGTACATGAAGTTGCCAGGAGTTGGCAACTCAACAGCAGGTAACAGCAACAACAAAACATACCAGAGGTACAGTAGGACTGGGAAGTTTTCTGTCCCCACTTATGATTTCTGCACCTGTGATTTTCAAATGAAACCAATTGGTACAGTGGTAATTTTGTTTCCTCTGGCCAAATACTTGGGTGCCAGCAAGGAATTATGCCACGAATTGCCTCACTTAATCCTAGCTGCAACCTGAAGACAAGTGAAGTGAGTTGCCCAGAGACAGAGCTTGTCCATGGTAGAGCTGGTACCACAGTATTTGTTCTACTTCCATGGTGCAGAGAGAGAATACGGGAGAGTGGACTGGTAACTTCCTTAAATTTGGTGGGTTTTGCTGTGTTAATCTGAAAAGTGATTCTACTCAATTCCCAGCAGGAAACCAAACCAAGAGGAACAGGCCTGGAAAGCCAAACTGACTTCCAGCCCCAAGTCAGTCTGATTGTCAAAGTAGTTCTTCTTCCCTTCACTTCCCTTTGTAAAGGGTGAATTTGCCAACCATGTTCTAACACAGGATTTGGGGATTATTCAACATACTGTGTCATCTCCCTGTGTTACTTTCCTGATTTATGAGCATAGTAGGGAAACCATTGTATCAGAGTAGTGAGCAACTCTGGGACCCATGTCATATCTTCTCAGCCCACATCTGGCTTCAGCATAGATATACATAAGGCTGTTCTGGACAGGTTCAAATTTACTTAAGCCACCTGTGTCCAACCTCAAGTGCACCTCTGTCTTCTAATTTTGCCCCAGGACCTTGAATGCGAGTTCACTCAGCCTGTACAAGTACCATCCAGAAGCGTGTGTGTGTGTGTGTAGCTCCTGGAGCCAGCCTTCAATCCCTCGGAGGATGGGAGCTGAACTGCTCCAGCCCTCTCACCTTGTAGACATTTCTGGGAAGACTGTGTGCTCAGGTGGTCCCAGGGGAATGGAGCTCCCGCAGCTGTAGGAGATGTAGTGATGACTTAACCTGATATTGGCTTCTCTCCCACCCTACTCACTCTCCCTGCTTCCTGTGATCTCCTCTTAAATAAACTACCTGCCCCTCAGTCCTTGTCCCAGGCCTTTTTCAGGGAATCTTAAGACACTCACTCACCTGGGCAGTGACCTATTTATTGTCTCTCAGACAAAACTGAAAATTGTCGAGATGGAGAGATGAATTAGACAAGGGACAGGCAGAGCAGGAGTGAAAACCCAGATGCAGTCTAGCATGGGATTTATAAGCTTGACCTTTGAAATCAGACAGACCTGGGTTCCTGTGTTCTGTACTCTGATCTAAATGTGCCTTCAGACAAATTACTTAACTGCTCTGAGTGCCCTACTTCTACATCTTTAAAATGGACATAGTAAAAGTACTAACCATACAAAGTAAAGTTTTCAAACTTGATGTCTATAAGAAACCTGGAATGAGTTTTTAAAATATAGACTCCCAGGCTCTCTCTTCACAGAGTCTGAGTGACCAGATCTGTCTCTTTCATCTGCATCCCTGAAGGTTCTAGAGAAGGTGGTCTGAGTACCACACTTTGAGAAACGGTGTCTTGGAAGATTATCAAATGATATAACATTTGTACAGCATTGTACGTGGGGTAGGAAGGGGGAGTGCTAGGCACTAAGCCCTCCCTAAATGTCAATGGTGAGGATGATAATGATGATTTATAGTAATTGTCCCTAAGGTGCCACTTGCAATTACTGTGCTAAGCCTATCGCCTCCTACCTTGTGTCTCAAGTAAAGGAAAGCAGTCACAGGAGTAGATAGTGTCTGTGGCAGCCAGTCGAGGAAAGAGCATATACCTGGGGGACCCTGAGCAAGCAGTTCCCAGCTTTCAGTGCCTGCAGGCCAAAGCAAGATCAGGATTTAGATAGGAGGAAGCCACTACCACTGCATGCCATTGGCTCTTGAGTATCCAAGGAAGGGGTGTGCTCTGTCTCTCATTAACAGGCCTGAGTGGGGACAACTCTCTCCCCTCGGTGTGCTGGGAGTTGCTCTTAGTGCAATATTTATCTCACCAAGTAAACCAATCTAGCTGGTTAGAAAAACAAGTTTTATTGCATTCTTAGGCAGTGCACTTAGCTCGCTGGTCTCCTATAAAGCCATCTGTGTCTGACGGTAGAAATAACTTATCAGCATAAAGGCTGAGTAAATTGGATTAAGGAATCACTATGTGCTGAGAAAGTGGATAGAATACATTTAGTAAGGAAGAGAGAAGACAAAAAAGGAAAAAAAAAGAAAAAATTGAGGAGGGAAAATGCCAGACTGCTTAGGTTCAAATCCCAGCTCCTCTACTTCACTAAAGGAGCTCTGGTGGTGCTGTGGTTAAGGCATTGGGCTGTTAATCAAAAGGTTGGCTCTTCGAACCTATCAGCAACTATGTGAAAGAAAGATGAGGCTGTTTGCTTCCATAAAGATTTATAGCCTTGGAAACCCTACGGGGGTCACTATGAATTAGAATTGACTAGATGGTACTGGGTTTGGTTCTATTTAACTAGCTGCATGACCTGGCGCAAGTTACTTGACATCTCTGCTCCTCAGTTTATACTCAAAACAGGGAGTTCAATGAATGAATGCATATATTAAAAAATGTCTTACGACAGTGTCTTTACATAGTAAGAATTTGGTAACATCAAGTTAGAAGAGAACTATGAAAATGTTGGAATGTGGGATCCACAAAGCCAGGACTAAGTTGAGGAGAATGAGGCACTTGCCTCGGTGCAAAATTTAAGGGGATGTCAGAAAAACCCAGTAATCAAGATAAATAATACTTTAATGTGAGACTTTTAAAACATCAAATTAATTTTTTTTAAAAAATCAAATTTTTAAAGACTGGATCCACCCCTGTAATTTCACCTCCCTGTTTCACTTGCTTGACCCTAATCCCAGCCCTGGATTTGCAGTACAACTTTATTTATTAGAATAGGCAACTGGCTCAAGGACCATGGTCTGATGATTTGATTTTTTAAAAAAAATACTGCATTAAAATATTTATTCTGGTTTCTGAGTTTGGGGGGCCCTCTGAAGTTTTGTATCCCAGGTGAATGCCTCACTCCCCTCATCCCAGCCTCCCCCCTTCCCCCTCCCCCCCCCTTGGAATGTCTAAGAAAAATCTAAATTGCTCACTGATGTTAGAGCTCTTTAGAATTTTCCCCTTAGTTGGAGGATGCAGAAATAAGAATCAATTGCATGTGCAGTGCACTTCAGAGTAGGAGGAGGCTTCAGGCACTGTGCCAAGGTCACCATGTAGCTAAATTCTCAGCCTAGGGGGGAAAATCTGGTTTCACATATTCTCTTCCCACCAACAAATTGTCATTTAGAAACCAAACTAAATGTAAGAAGACATGGGCAAAAAGGGGAGAGGTGGTGGGTGGAAAATTCTCGGATCAAGAATTGCTGCCTTTTTCTTTGTTGTTGTAACCTTCTTGGTGCTCTTCAAAAGGGAGCATTTGTCAGTGACGCTATCAACTTTAGTGCCCTCCCTGTTTATGGCTTTGGATTTAATAGCAAGGACATAAACATATAGTTTTCATCCGTTTTCACTGTTACTGGCTCAGCTCAGACAACTGCTAGGATTATCATAACCCTTCAGAGGGAGCTATTATGGGGCCTGTGGTTTATCCTTGCTCTAGCAGGGTCATAAAGGACTGGGCCTTAGTGTGCAGAGATACACCATTAGCGCAGCCCGGTCATTATCAAAGGCCCCCACCCCACCCCACCCCATATGTTAGGATTAATCCCATCTTTTCAGGGCTTAAAGTCAACCAGCTTTTATTTCTCCCTTGACAGTTGCTGGTGCGTTGCAGTGGATGTGTATAAAACGTAGGCTGCGAACTGACCTTTCTGGAGGGCAGTATGTTAGCGCTTGCCCTGGCTTTCCACTGGCGCAGGCTTTTTCTCTGGTCCGTCAGCTTGGCCAGTAGCTCTTGTGCATGATTTTGACCCAGAGAGCTGCCAACACAGCCGCTCACTCCAGAGGGCCAGTAAGGAAATGAGCGTTTCCTCTGGTTTATCTTCCAGTAGCCAGTGTGATGTGGGCCAGACCACTTAACTGTCCTTTGGGTGGAAAATTGTTGTTGTTGTTGTTATGTGCCCTCGAGTTGGCCCCGACTCATAGCGACCCCTCCTTGGGTTTCCAAGGCAGTATCACTACGGAAGTAGGATTGCCCAACCATTAGGGGATATAATATCAGAGGTCACTCTGGAAACACTGTAACTCTACGAATAAGGAGAGTGCTGAAGGGAGGTGAGGTGTGACAGTTCCACCCCAAATCTGAGCTTGAGGGTTGGGTTTATGGATTTTGTAGTTTTACAGAGTATGTAGGAACTGAGAATTCTTCAGTTTTTCAGACCAATATAAAGGAAAACCATGCAAGACGTGACTCAGCACATACACGTACACAAAACTCCAAGTAACTGTTCAGCTGTCTTAACCAGAAGGAAATTTTGACACACCAAAACAAAGGTTGGTTTTCTATGTGGATCTTGCCTTTGGGGATTTGTTTCCTTGTGTTGTAAATTTGTTGTGACAGTGCCGGAGGGTAGTTGTTTAGAAAGTACTCAATTTACTAAAATTGAACTCCAGTTTTTCCTTAAACTTTTAATTTCAATTTATAAATCTCATTACACTGTTTATGAATCTCATATTTTAACAGTGTCTTTAAGGGGGTCCTTGTTTACTAGTTGAGCTCATTTATTAACATAGTAAATTAAGAACAGGTAAACCCTTTAAAGCCATTTATTAACTGCCTCTATTCAATTTCCTGATTAAGAAATTCAGTTTACCAGAATTTCATGAGTTCTCAAAACTTTGCAAATACTTAAGTAATTCTTGTAATATAGTAAATTAATATGCATATTGTGAGTCTCAAGGCCTCTTAAATGCTGCAATATTTTTTAAAAAATTAGTTAAAATTGCAATTTAAACATTGGAAGCCTAAATCCAGTTAGGCAGGCATACATTTTAAACTGTAATTTACAAGGGTGTTGGGTTAACTCCAGTAGGCTAAGTTCTCTCAACAAATAATAATATTTAAGAAAATAGATGTGCATGGATTCAGTAATACAAAAATATTATACAAGGTTGTTCATAAACATTTCTCTACTTAGTTCTAAATCTTTCTGGGATTATACAATGCTTACTTAGAAAACGGATGTCATTTCCAAAATTGGGAAGTTATCTTTTCATGTAATTTTTTAGCTCATTTTATCAGATTTTGGAAGTTTCTCAATTCCTCATGACCTCCTCACCTGCTTCATGAACTTCTTAGCACTCATAACAGTCTGAAATTGTCTAGGTGGGGATGTTTGTTATTTGATACTCGCTCTTTCTTCCCCTACCCTATGGGAATATGACCTCCAGGAGGCTACGGACCTTGTCCAAATTGTATCCCTGGTGTCTAGAACAATGCCTGATACCTAGTCAAACCAAAAACCAAACTCACTGTCATGGAGTCAATTCTGACTCATAGCAAACCCTACTGGGTTTCCGAGGCAGTAAATCTTTACAGAAGGGGATTGCCTCGTCATCCTTTTGCAGTGTGGCCAGTGGGTTTGAACCACCAGCCTTTTGGTTAGCAGTCAAATGCCTTAAGCATTGTGCCAAATGCTACCATTTTAAATCATGTTTGAAGGAAAAGTCGAAGGTTCTATGCATGTTTAAGATGGAGGATCTTCCATAGTTTGGAGGGCATGTATGTGGATTTCAAAGCTTCTCTGAGGAGGTGACATCTTGTGTTGAACTTAAAAGTAGAAGAGGTCTTACCTGGGGAAGGAGGTGTGGGAAAGGGGATTCTAGAAAACATGAGCAGCATGTGCAAAGGCCCTGTGCAGGAAAGAACACTTTGGAAGAACTGAAAGAAGGCCATTGTGACTGGAGCATGGATGGGCCAGGGGATGGGGGGAGGAAGGCTAGAGTCTTGTTGGTATGTGGGCTTTTCCTAAGGGCAGTGGGAATCCTGGTAGGATTTAGTCTGAGGAAAGGACATGATCAAATTTGTATTATAAATGAGATCATTTTGACCATCTTGAAGAGAAAGCATTTATAGGATGGACAAGAATGAACCCCAGAAGACTTTAAATTGCTGCTGACTTGGGAATGAAGAGTCCCGGGTGGACTGAACACTGTGTATCTCCCATTCTGCTGGACAGCTATTTATGTGAATGGTGTTTCTATAGTTGTCAAGTGAAGTTATCGTTTAACACATTCACACACAGCAGGTATAAGTGCTGGTTAGTACAACTTTCCTGGAGAGGTGGTATCTATCAAAATGAAACATGATGCAATAATTCTATTTGCAGGGTTGTAGAATAATGACATAAGCAAGGAAGCAGAGATGAGTGTGCTAGGATGTGTATTGCAGTGTTGTTTATAATAGTCACAGTGTTGCTTGTAAGAGTCAAACACTGACAACAATTTAGATGGTTCTTGGCATAGCATAATTAAATAAATAGTGTATGCATATGTTGTATACTATGCATTCATGGGAAACGATGATGCAGATATTCATTGGCATGGATAAATGTCCGCAGTATCTTTTTTAGGGGGAAAAAACAAGTTACAGAAATTATGACCGTATGTTTGTAAATGCATAGAAAGCATACTCCAGTTACAAACAAATGCAGAAATGCTTCTGCAATTATTTTCTTGTGCAAGAAACACTATAGGCTTGCTTTCACTCAGGGATGAGAAGGAGAAAAATAAAACAGCTGTTTGGGAGGTTTTAGGAGTCACTTAACGAGACATGAGAACCAAGACAAATGGCTTTGTGAGGTCACAGTCACTCATGCCATTGGGTTTATGACTGACCTTGTGCCCTAAAGAAAATCCTAAAGTGCCCACTTGTTTATCTAAAGTGGTACCCCCAGGTTAATGAGTGCTCAGCAGGCCATACAGATAGTGGTTAAGAGTATGGGCTTTGGAATGAGACTTGAGTGTACATTCCAACTCTTCTGTATATTACACATACCATTGAGCAAAGTCACTTAGCCACATGGACCTAAGCATGTCACCTATGCAACGGCATATACCTCAGAAGGCTTTCAAAGAGCTAGTAGAGATTCAAGAGCCTGGAACATATTTTTTTAAAAACCAGTTGTCATTGAGTCAACTCTGACCCATAGCTACCCTATGTATGTCAGAGTAGAACCGTGCTCCATAAGGTTTCCAATGGCTGATTTTTTAAAAAAGTATATTGCCAGGACTTTCTTCTGTGGCACCTCTGGATAGACTTGAACCTCTAACATTTTGGTTAGCATATATATTAGGTGCTCAATAAATGTTGAGAAGTCACCTACCTGCTCCCAGGCACTTGATTGGTTTCCCTCTATTTCACTTGGCTTTCACACAGCCTTTGTGGTCCACGTTCACAGGAGGATGACATAGATAAATATAAAAGCTCTAGACTCTAAATGAGAGGACGAGGTAGTTCTACTGTTGGTTTTGCATGACTGCTCTGTGTGACCCTCAGTACCGTTTAGCCCCAGTGCACTAAGCTTCTGCAACTCTAAAGTGAGGAGGTTATTCTAAGAAAAATTCCATCTCTATGATTCTATGACTGCATGACCTAAGGACTAGATAAAATATATTTGACTATCTCTTGTCTCCCTGACACTTCCAGATAGAGACTGTTATTCTGGTGCCCTGGGCCAGAAAGGATCTTTAGTGGGCTAATAAAAAAGAATTCTGTTTCTATTTGCTTTCTGACCCTGTCACACAAGTTGACAGGCCTGCACAAGGCTGTTATCAACAATTTATGGTCATTCAATGCCATGTTCTTATCACAAAGCTAATCACATTTCAGGCTTTTTGAGTCTTTCTGCTTTGAACAATTGCTTGTTTTTACTGCCTAACAAATCTTTAAATGATAGTTTGATTCCTTGGTATGGGAGAACTAGAAGAGGATTCTGGAAAACTCCAGCCATGTGCCCCAGGTACAGACATATTAGGAAAGACTTCAAGCAAACCTTTTCCTTTTTTTTGCAAGGTGCTATGGGCCTTGGTTCCAGTTTGCTAGATGCTGGCTTTTTTATTGCTTTCTCTTCTGTATGTCTCTCTAAAAATTATCCATAATTCAAAGTTCACTGCCAGCATTTCCCAAGTATGTTTCCTCATACATTGTTATCAGAGATGTGTTTGGGCATTGTGAAAAGAAACAAAACAAAACCAAAAAGTGGTAATGAAATAAAATTGGAATTTTTGTAGATTATATTTTCTTTTTATAGATTCATAAAGTACCTTGACAGATTGCAGTCTCAAAATAGTTCTCTAGTCAAGAAAAATGATTAATGTGATCAAAAGGCTGGAAGTTCAAGTCTACCTAGAAGTGTCTTGGAAGAAAGGCCTGGTCATCTATATCTGAACAATCAGGCACTGAAAACCCTGTGGAGCCCAGTTCTACTCTGACGGCACACAGCAATGAGTCAGAGTCAACTTGATGGCAACTGGTTAGTTAATGCAATTTACCAAAACTTTTCAGAATGTGGAATGTTTTTGTAATACTTGTTAGCATCTTGGTGAGCTAATATTTTGAAAATAGATTGTACAGTTGGCCTTTTGAGTGGAGTTGAACCCTAATTGTGGCTACTATTTAGAAGAACTCTTATAAAAGGCTATCAATTTAGCCACCAGTTACCAGCAAAGGGATGATGGTATGAGTTGTCTGCTGAGGTCCACTTGCTCATCTCCTTCCCTTTTGTGCTGTGTATATCTTTGTGGGTTCTATGACACATCTTCTCTCCCTTGATTCTCAGGCCATTGTAGAGCTGGGCTGGGCTTCTGTCATCAAAAGGAAGAGAGGTTCAACCTTCCTTTGTACCAGCTCCTTTCCCCTCAGCAGCTTTAGGGCGAACTAGAGATAATGCAGCTCTTTTGTCTTCTGAAATCCTTGGAAAGAGACCAGCTTACACTTCTCTTCTACATTCTTTTTCTCCCAGCTTTGAAAATCTAGGACCCCTATATCATATATTGATCCTGGGGCTATGTCTCTACCTGGATCTTCAAGACTCTTCATTTTTAAAATGTTGTTGTTGTGTTTGGCATCGAGTCAGATCCGACTCATAGCCACCCCTCCTTGGGTTTCCGAGGTGGTATCACTACAGAAGTAGATAGGCATTTAAAAAATGAGGCAGTGATTATAATGAGGGACAAGAAAGTTCAGAATAAACAGATGAAATGGAGACCAAGGCAGACATTCGGCCTGTTTTGTGCTTTCCTACGTGAATGAACAAATCTTAGAAGAAATACAAGTAGAATGTTCCTTAGAAGAGGATGGCAAGATTTTGACTCACTAACTTTGGATGTGTCATCAATAAAGATCAATCACTAAAAAAGTATATCCTGTTTGGGAAAGTAAAACCAAAAAACAAACCAAACTCATTGCCATTGAGTCGATTCCAACTCATAGTGACCCCCTTTGGGTTTCTGAGGCGGTAAATCTTTACATAAGTAGATTGCCCAGTCTTCCTTCTGTGGAGTGGCTGGTAGGCTTGAACCACCAACTTTCTGGTTAGCAGTCAAATATCTTAGGTACTATGCCGCCAGGACACCTTTGGTAAAGTAAAGGGTCAGCAAAAGCAAGGGAGATCCTCAATGAAATGGATTGACCAGATAGCCACAACAGTGGACGCAAACATACCGATAATCATGAAGATGACACAGAACCAGGCAGTGTTTTGTTTCATTAACATAAGGATGCTATGAGTCACAGACAAGTAGATGACACCTAACCAACAGCAATGTCTGATTTAGGGAATGCTAAAAAGATGATGACAACAGGAGGTCCTGAAGAGAGTGGGAGAAAAATGTGAAACAAAACTCAAAATCATAAAGAAGTTCAGACTTACTGGTTTGATAGAGATTGGTGGAACCATTGAGACTATGGCCCTTGGACACCCTTCAAGCCTAGAACCAAACTCACCCCACTGATTCAACTTTCAGCCAAATAATTGACAGGCCTATAAGATGAAAATAACACCGAAAGGTATGCACTCCATAGAACAATCAACCATACAAGATCAAAAGGGCAGCATCTGCCCAAGGATAAAGCTCAGAAGACAGGAATGTCTAGGAAAGGATGAAGGGAAATGGTAAACACAGGAAGGAAGGGGGGAAGAGTGCTTTCATATTGTGGGGATTGCAATCAATGTCATGGAAAGTGTGTATGAATTGTTGAGTGGAAAACCAATTTGCTTTCTAAATTTTCTCCCAAATCACATTAAAAAGTTAAAAAGAAAAATGACAATAGCCATTTAAAAAATGGTGATAAAGAGGACCATTGATATTTCCTTGCCAGGTGGGAGGTCCAGATGATGTCTGAGCAGCACAAGAGGCATCAGATATTTTGGATAACATTTGTAACATTTGGGAATGTTTTGTATACCCTTCTACTCTGAACTTTATATATTACAAACAAAAACAAAAACACATGACCATGTGTAAATTGAAGAGATTTGACTCACTTGAGAAACCCTCAGTAGACTGTTAGAAGCACTGGGTTTTCCAGGAATGATTTTTTCTGTCTGCCAGTCAGAGTCAGGCAATCCTGCAGCAATGGCAGCCATTAGACCAGGGGTTGACAAACTACCTGTGAAAGGCCACAGAGGAAATACTTCAGGCTTGTGGGTCAAAATGCAAACTTGAGGCTATTATGGAGATACCTATATTATGAGAGAAAACAATTTATTTCTGGTTCACTTATGTTTGCATTTTATATGTGTCATATATCACAAAATATTATTTTGATATTTTGTCCCAACAATGTAAAAATGTAAGAACCATTCTTAGCTAGAAGGACATAAAAAAACTGGTTGGTTTAGATTTGACTCATGGGCTGTAGTGTGCCAATCACTGCCCTCGCCTAAATGAAAGGGAAGGGAAAATTAAATAAGAGTGGTTATTTAAATCAGGCTGAATCCTGAACCAAAATATTCACTTGTCCCCTGAAATGATTTTTTTTTTTAAAACGTATCCTTCATAATAGGCATATAGGGTATGAGGCAAGGCTGCATAAATTGTCTCATTAGATCCTCATAAGAACCATGCTACTTCCTGTGGATAATGGAAAGGCCCCTTCCGAGCTGTCTCTCCTCACCTCTCTCACCAAATTACCAGCTATCTCCCTATCGTTTTCTTACTCTGGCCACTCAGGCCTCCTTGCTTTTCTTTGAATACACTGTGTATCTTCTCACCATGAGTCCATTGCTTTGCTTCTGCCTTGGATTTTCTTCCCTTAAATATCCACAAAGATTGTACCCTTTCCCTTTTCATCTTTGCTCAAATGACACACCTCAATGAGGTCTATTTAGAATAACAGTCCCTCCCTACTCCCAGTACTCCCCACCTCCTCCTTTGCTTCATTTTTTCTCTTGTCTGTACTTACCACTACATCTAATTTACTATATGATTTTCTTTTGTTTATGGTCCATATCCCACTATTAGAATATAAGTTCCTGAGACAAGAACTCCCCCCACTCAATGTTGTGTTCACTGCTATAGCCCTAGGTCATAGAAGAAAACTTGTCACAAAGTTAGTGCTCAGTAAATTTCTCCATAATGAGTGGATGAATGATTGCAGTAAGTGTTAGTATGTCAAATTGCAGATAAGGAAACAGATTCAGAGTGCTGAAGAACACACAGTTATGAGAAGTAGAGCCACAATTAAAATCCATGTTCCATAGTGTCTTGAGATGTTATCTCTTGGGTGTGCCTGCCTTCCAGGTATTTGTATTGTAAGGCCTGAAAAAATTTATGTGCTGTCTGGATATTGTTGAGCCTCACAGGGTCCCAAAGACTTTACCATGTGTTCACCAGCTCTTACCAGATAATACCCTCCTCCCAGCAGAAAAGTCTCTCCATTTCACCTGGTTGGCCACCTAATAAGTTCCACTTCCTTACCAGTATGCAAAATTACTCAAACAAGTCAATCACATTTTTCCTGCAGGAAACTTGAGGCACTTCCCCCTCTTGTTACTACAAATCCTGCATTCCATAGCCCCTGCTGGTTCACTATGCTCCCCAGTGTGAACTCCATGTGGCTCTGCATGGCATGGCGTCCTCCTCCCTTGGGCTGTGAGTACATGTGACTAGTAAAAGCTGTGAGTATATGTGACAGTGACTAAAGAAGACTGAAGAACAGACTCATTTAGTTTATGGCATTGGTGAAGAATATCGAATATACCATGAATTGCCGGAAGAACAGACAAATCTATCTTGGGAAAAGTACAGCCAGGATGGTCCTTAGAAGGGGAGATGGTGATATTTTGTCTCACGTATTTTAGACATGTTTTCAGGAGGGACCAGTCCCTGGAGAAGAACATCATGCTTGGTAAAGTAGATGGTCAGTAAGAAAGAGGAATACCCTCAACAAGATGGACTAATACAATGGCTGCAAAAATGGGCTCCGGCAGCAACGATTGTGAGGTTAGTGCAGGACCAGGCACTGATTTTTTCTAGCATACTTAGGGTCTCTGTAAGTCAAAACCAACTCGACAGCACCTAACAACAACAAACTGCTGTTGATCTCATCTGTCCAGGTCCAGTGTGAGGTATTTGGCCATCTCATACCATTTAGACCAGGGGCTCTTTCACTAATAAAGTGCATAGGACATGTCAGAAAGGTTTTGGTGAATTGTAGATAGAGTTATCATGACCTTAGCAAGAGCTTCCTTTGTTTATTCCCAGAAGACAATGGCTCTAGGTTCCAGCATGAAGCCAAACTGTAACATTATACAAAGTGTGTAGAATGCTTTTCCCTTCAGAAAGTACTTCCATATCTATGTATCTTATTTATTTAACAGGAACCCAGTATCTGGGAGGTAGGCAGGAGCCAGATTGAGAAACCAGTGGCAAATGCATTTGCTGCACATCTGGCTGAGGTTCTTGTACGTCATAGTTGTCCAATTATTTGCTGGTGGCTGACAATTCAGGAAGTTTCTCAGAGCAGTTAAAGCAGCAAGTACAAAAGGGCTTGTATTGAGCAAAAGTCAGTGATAAGAGCCCAGAGAAAGTTCTGTATATACATATGTACCCAGAAAGTTCTTCTCAAACTAGGAAATCAAAGGAAGGAGGACTTGGGCAGGGTATAATGTGGAGGTAGGGGTCAAGTGGCTGTGTGTGTGTGTGTTGGGGGGGTGACTCCTTAGGGAACCTGTGGGTATGTGGGTACCTGAGAAGGGTTCAAATGCAGATGCTTGTAGTAGCCACATTGAGGCATCTCTAGGGACATCTCAGGCCCCAGATGGACAGAGCAAGGCTCACCAGCTCTACCTTCTGGAGCAGTAACTACCCAAGTATCATATGGGCCACACACAACTTCATAGCCTAATTAAAGCTGTTTGTGCTGCATTGGAGTGTGGGGAATAAGAAGAAGGTATATTTTTTGAAACCATGGTCTCATGAGGATCCCAAGAATTGTAATGTTGATCTTGTCCGTCAGGAATTGGCAAACTATGGCCTGTGGGCCAAATCCAGCCCACTGCTGGTATTTGGTGTGGTTTATGAGTCAGAATGCCTTTTTATCAATAAACATTCACAATTGATTTGATGCTTGGGCATGCTAACTTTGAGCCCCAATTAAGCAAAATGCTATCCCTCTCCCCAAAAGAATTCTGTTCTTCTAATTAGTAAATCTGTATTTTATATGTGTGTGTGTGTGTGTGTGTGT